>NW_006800056.1:1553534-1711885 GCF_000485575.1 Poecilia formosa | reverse complement strand
CACACACACACACACACACACACACACACACACACACACACACACACACACACACACGCACACCACTGTCCTCCCTGCTGATTTTTACCCTACTCATTCTCAACTCCTCATCTTTTACTAAGAAGGAGGTGAACCGACGTGATTTAAAAAAAGGGATCAGTCAGAAATTAATCCTGATCATTTGAGGTAATTAAAGCTCCTGATGCACCAATAATTCAACGATTTTATTTTTCCTTGAGGCCTGCCTGATGATTTTTATTTTTCAAAGGAATATATCTCATAGAAGGTTAAGTGTCCAAAATATTCCAAAATAATCAGTATTTCAATTAGGGCTGAAACGATTAATCGCGATTAATCACAATTATTTGTGATTAAATGCATTAATTATGATTAATTGGATCAATCATGATTAGTTGCACTGAATTGGACTCATGATTAATCATAATCGGTTTAATCAGATTAATCAATTATTTAAATAACTGTCAACTAATGTACTAATCAATTAATTAACTTGAATATAATAATAAAAATAATCAATGTTTCAATTAGGGCTGAAACGATTAATTGGATTCATCATGATTAATCGTGATGAATAGATTATTGAAATAATTGTCAACTAACTTAGTCATGGATTAATAGTTAACTGGAGCAAACAGACCCTAAAAAAACACTATTAGCTGAAAGAGCAACACATTCAGAGGCTTTGATGTCTGACCTCATGATTTTCTTCAAAGGACTAAATTTAAAAATGGTTAAAAATAATCAATACTTTAACTAGAGCTGAAACGATTAATTGGATTCTGGATCAGTCGTGTTTAATAAGATTAATCATTTATTGAAAAAGAGCATTTGCTGAAAGAAGAACAAACTCATAGCAGTAATTAAGCCAAATCTATACAAATATAAATATATAAATTTATGATGAAAAAACATTTTTGTCTGTAAACATGTTTTACCCAGAATATCTCTGATGGCAGTTCCAGCTACCACCAGATATTCTGTAAAAATATATCCTATTAATCATCTTTTGTTTTTCAGTTATTAATCATTTAATTAATAAATTAGTCAATAGATCTTCCCTCCACTGTATTGATGTTAGTGGAGCAGAAAGGACTGATATTTTTACATTATTGAAATTATTTTTTTTATCTGCATCCTTTGCTACAAATAATCAAGCGTTCACTAAAGGAATAATATGTTGTTGCATTTGAGTCAATAAATATTAGAATCTGGTAGTTTTGTGGTAGAAAATGGGATTTCTCAACATGTGATTTTCTGCTCACCTATCAGAGCGAATCAGATAAATTCTGATTTGTCTGATTGGAGCATCTCTAATTAAATTCTCCTTTTTCCTCTGGATTATTTTTACTGACCTGCGTTGTAGGAAGCTGAAAACCTCCAGCCCTGTTTGCAGTAACCTTCCTCCCTGTCACTTCGTCTGACAAAGCTCATATGAAGCTCCTTACACAGGTCCTGCCCATGCCAAATCCTCGGCCGCTCACCCCTGAATCCAGAACTCAAGCCTCAAATGAATTCAAGCTGAAGAAGCGAGGTTATGTGCAGGTTAGACTGTATGCAGGAATTTGGGGAATAATTCCCTTTATATTGGATTTGGAAGGCAGTCTGGATTTGACCAACAAGGCCTCACAAGTTCAACACTGAGACTAAAATAATAGTGTTAGAATAATGATATGCAGCCATTTTTTCTGGGTTAGAAGCACATTTCTGTGTTAGCATATGAAGGTTGTGACCACAGTAACTCGGAAGCAGCTCATTTCTTCGGCTCCGTGTCAGTTTGACTCTTTCTGATTGTGTTTATATTTCAGGAGTTTTGCCTTTTTTTAAATAAAAATAGCAGATAGACGGCACCAAACTTTTTCACTAAGTTAACTGCTCCTTTCTAAATCCTCCTCTCTAAATCCTTTCTCTTCTTCATCTCAGCCCACAGGTTTGAACAGGATTTATATCTGAGGTCTTAAAGTTGATTTTGTGGTCGGTGAGCATTTTCTCTGTTGGTTTGGTCAGATGTTTTGGATCATCATCCTGACCCATTTTCAGTTTTCTGGCAGAGCCCAACAGTTTTTTATGTAAAACATCCTGATAGCCATATTTGAGTATAATAGGGACAGGAGGCAGGCTTATTTATGAAAAAGTGGGAGTCTCGTCTCTGTTGCTAGGAGTTTATATGTCTGTTTGCAATGTGAAGATATTTGTGTTGTATGAAAGAAAAAAAATATGAAAAAATATGAAAAGTAGTCCCTGCAGTGAGTCCTGGTCTCTTTAAAGCCTAAAGGAGATGATGAAGTCTGTAGATCCTCCTTTGGTTTCAAAACAAGCCTGCATCTCCACCAAGCATCGTTGCCATGGTTTCATCTGTTCAAAACGTATTGGTTTGACTTTAGTATCGGACCTGTAGCTACAGAACGGCCCAAAAGATCAGCACACAGCTACCGTACTTTAATGGCATGTTCTCTGGTCTTTCCCATTTTAATTAATGGTTGTGTCATATTTATATGTAAGGACAGTTCAGTGCACGGCTAACTACAAAGTTAGTTGCAGCTAACCTTAAAGCACCAATTATAAACATTACTTACGCTAATGCTAAAGTGCTATATAAACACTGTAGTTAGCAGAAGCTAACTATAGTGCTACATAAACACAGTTGTTAGCAGAAGCTAATGCTAAAGCGCTATATAAACACAGTCGTTAGCAGAAGCTAATGCTAAAGCGCTATATAAATACTGTAGTTAGCAGAAGCTGATGCTTAAGCTCTATATAAACACAGTCATTAGCAGAAGCTAATGCTAAAGCACTATATAAACACTGTAGTTAGCAGAAGCTAATGCTGAAGCGCTATATAAACACAGTCGTTAGCAGAAGCTAATGCTAAAGCGCTATATAAACACTGTAGTTAGCAGAAGCTAATGCTAAAGCGCTATATAAACTCAGTATTTAATGGACGCCGATCCTAAGGCATTGCACCACCACAATATTTAGTGAAAGCTGAAACGATAAAGCGATAACTTCAATTGAAATTATATCAGGCCCTGAAAGACTACAATCTTTGAACACCAATTTAACTTGGACATTATAATTTACATGTTCTATAAAGATTAAATATTGTATTAATGTGTACATCTGGTTCTGTTGCTGTTTAAGTAAGTTATTTGGAAAAATGCAGAGAATGTGAAGAGAGGAAACTGAACCTCTGTGTGTTTATCCACTTCAAAATAAGAGCATCAATATAAATATTTAACTACTTGAAGAATTAAAACAGTCAATAACCAAACGTTCGGCACAGATGTCAAGCATTATTTAAATGAAAATTTACAAATCAGTTAAGTAAATTAGCGCTCTATAAATTTCCAGAAATATTAATTTAGGTTAAGCTAAGTGCACCACGTAATTTTGAAGTTAGCAAAAGTGCTAAATGAAAAGTTAGCTCTGCTATTAGCAAAGTTGTAGACTATTAAAAGTTCACAGATCAACCTTTGAAAGTTATAATTTATGAAATGTTTAAGTTAGATTTTATTTCTCCCGTTGAATAAGCTCCTAAATTAAAAGTTTTTAAGTCTTGTGTTGATTCTACTGTAGTAAATAATTACCCTCTGATGGGTTGCTAGTCCCAATCCAGAAATACCATTTGGAGTGGAGTCTGATTTAAGCACACAGTGGATGATGAAAAACATTTTTCTGTAAATCTGTTCCATTTAATGGATGAAAAAAATAAGGATTTAAGTTTATTTAGTCTCACAAGCAGAAGTTTGGATTCTGTCTTTACTCACCATCTCAAAATGTTTTAAATAAAACGATGGGTGAATTGTTTCGTCCTGAACGATGAACTCCATGCAGTCGCCCCTGACGTGTGTGAGAGTCGCCTGGGTGACATCTGATTGGGAGTTTTTGTGCTGTGCTGCGCAGGGCCGATGCAGGAAGTGAAATGATCCGTTTAACATACATGGTCAGGTCCAGAAGCTCCCAGCGAATCTCAGGAGGGGCTTTATCAGCTAAGCTACACACACACAGAGCATACGAGCGCCACCTTCTTACCCGTTTCCCTCTCAAAGCCCGCGATAAGACCGACTTCAAAGCCGACCTGGCAGCTTTATCAGAGATGCCGGTTTGATTCCCTGAGCTTCGTCTCTTCCCATGGCCCCTCCCACCTCACTGACACACACTAAACTTCCTTCTCCTCTGAGGAAAGATACTTCATGACATCCTAATGTGCGGAAGAAACTCCTTTCATTATTCTTCCTCATGCTACACGGTTAGCAGAGCCACATCAAGGTTGGATGGGGCCCAAAGTGGAATTAATTTCTGGGCCCAAAATCCACCACAGCTCTGCTGACTTCCTGTTTACACTGTTGGTGTCACTTAGTAGGAAAGTCGCCATTTCTACATGCACATTTCCTCCCTTTATGAGTTCATTTCATACCAATATACATGAAGTTATTTTTTTCATTATAGTTAACTGTTGTCATAAATGTGGAGATGAAAGTTACTAATAATACTTTTAATAGTGCAGGGCATTCTGGGTAAATACAACCAACATAAACACACTGGGCTAACGCTAGCAGGAGAAATGGTTCATGGAAAGGCAGAAGAGAAAACCTACAACCACTAAACTCTGATGCCACTCCGTTTTTGTTGGTGCAGCGCCCCCACAGGCGAGGAGGGGAACAGGCTTTTTAGCACAGTGTAGCGTGAAAATATAACAAAAGTTGCAACTTTGGTCTGAGTCCACCAGAGGATAGGGAGGAAGTAAGTAGATTTTAGTTTTGCGTTACACTGCCATATTTAAAACGACGTTCAGTGGCGAATATGTGCAGGTTTGTGTCCGATATTTTTTTTTTTAAAACAACATGGTGGAGATGTTTGTTTTTATAAAGACTGGGCTATGTGTTTACAAGGCCTAAATGCGTTTTGTGATGTTTTTGTGTAGAAGTTGCAAACTTCATTTTTACTTTGGGTTGGCTTTAACTATACCAAAAGAGAATAGTCTGACAATATTAAGAAGTTCAGGGTATTAATAATGGTTTCTTTCCATAATTGTCCCAGAAAGTCCCATCTTCCAAACTGAAAGCAGGGATCTAGCAGCATGTTATTTGGGTTTTTCTGTACCTTAGCTGGGCTCTGTCCTCTTGTTATAATTACCTCCTCAAACTGAATCCCTTCTCTCTGTCAGCGTCCCCTGCTCCATGTATCCCTCTCATAAGTTATAATATCCTGTCTTTCCTGCGCTGGGAGGAGGAAATGGCTTCTGAATGCTGAAGCAGCTCGGCGGGGGGCTGCAGAGGGCGGCTTGTTGTTGTTGCGGGAAATTGAATTTTACTTCAAGGTCAGCGACACTAATGACGGTGTGGGAAGGTGTTGATCTTGGGCAGCTCTGGTTTGTCCAGCGGCTTCCTACGGTATCGATCCGGACCACAGATTCTAGTCCGGCATCGATTGTCGTGCTGAATAGTTGAAGAGAGCCGTGGAAATTACTGGTGTGGTCACCCAGGACTGCTGGCACTGTCTGAGAAACAAATACATAATTAAAGGTTTCAGATTCAGCACTCCATAAAAGTCGACAGATCATTTATGAATCCATCTGCTCCCTTCGTTATCCCTAAAAAACAAGGAGTCCCTCCGGTTTCCACGTCTCTAGCTGCGTTTCCATTACAAATGTGCTGAAATCTTTGTCTACATTCAGCTGGTGTTGAAACAAAGTTTTGCAATTGCAGTGCTTCAATTAAATAAGAAATTCAATTGTTTAAATGATAAGTCATTAAAAAACACTCCACGCCATCATCCTCCAACTACTTCCTCTCATCGTCTTCTTTGTCATTTCCACCAGTAGTAACATCCAGTTGTTGTGACTGCTGTGAAGATAAAGAAGTCACAGTTCTTCCAACTAAACCAATTTCGATGACGTAGCAGAAAACTAGTTTTTCTCAAAAAACTTGAGTGCTTTTGAAAATGACGTTTTTCCACTGAGTGAATTTATTTTAGGAATTTCAATTTGTGTAATTTTATGGCCAGTGGAAACCCAGCTAGTGACGAAGTGGCTCGCTGCGCTGCTGCCCTACGGTGTGAGCGAGTGTGTGTCACTTCCCACACAAATGGAAACATTTAGACACCGAAGTGTGTCCTGAGGTGAGAGCTGCAGAAGCTCTCACTCATAAAGTAGCGGGGAGGCAGCCTGTGGAGGAAATGAGCTCTGCAAACTGGAGGAGGGAGAGGAGCGCGACACACACGGAAAGACCTCACACACAGGCGAAACACACACACACACACGCATGGTGAGTCCGGTGGTTATGCTCTGCACCGCGACTATTGTCGTCTCGTTTCGCAGCGACGGCCCCAGCTGTGTTTGACTTCCTGATGCTGCGGCGGCTGGTTAAAGGAAGGGAGAACGGACACCGCTCGCTCTGTACAGCGGCGGCTAACGGCTGACCTGACCCCATCGTGACCCCACAGCAGCGCTGAGGCACCTGCAGAAATAATGGAGCCTTTTCAGATCCCAGCGCCTGGCAAAAGGGTTTTTTCGTCACATTTTAACCACAAACTTCAGAGTGTTTTATTTTAATTAAATCATAAGTTGTTGAAAACAGGTGGATTTAGAGCTGGATGTGACTTTCTTGGATACAAATACAGATGTAAAAGTACAGACATGTGATCAGAATCAATATTTAATAATTTCACTGAACTCGATCCAGAACCACACAGCATCTGGTAGGCAGAGAAAATACTTTAGCTGCTCAACTTCTCACAGCTAGCTAGGCTAGCTTGGTGCAATCGACTAACTCACTCTTTGGTTGCCTAGCAACAGCCTGCTGGGCAACTTCGTAAATAGAGCCCAGAAGTGGCACAACGTTTTGTACCACCCAGAGAAAACATCTGTACTTTATTTATCCAAAGGGAAATTAAAGTTTGTCGTAACTCATATCATCCCAGTATCTGAGGGGAGGAAGGCTCTCTGGTAGCAGTCAGTCTCGCTGTGAGTCTGTAAAGCCTCTGACTGAGGATCGTTGATGTATGTTTCATTCATTCATAAGCAAAGATGAAATTTTAGTCGTATGTTGTAGATGACACCATCAGTTGTTGACAAGCTCTGCTAATCCACCTCCTTTGCTTTTGCCATTCCGCTTTAAATTTTAAGTTTCTGTAATTGTTGATGCCACTTATATATGAAAAGCAGTTTGGATGTTGGTTTGTCTGAAGTGCTTTAAAAATAAAGGTGGCATAGTATATTTACTATCCTCACAGTGAAGCAAGGTGGTGGCAGCATCATTGAGGGTTTGCTTCTCCAGCATAAACTAAAATCCACATGCTGCTTTTATGTCAATTTTCTGAACTTTTCCATGTTTTTCTGTTAGTTTGTGGCTTTAATGTGAGAAATTTCAGAAGGTTTTCAGACGTTTTCAACCATGCCAGCCCGAAAGTGGCTTTAAAAATGTGATGACATGTCATGGAGGTGCAAAATAAAAAAACACAAATAAAAAAGGCTGCTCAGTTCGCTGTGAAGGAAGGAGGAAACTTCAGCATTACCACATAGGTCAGCCAGTTTAAAACAGTAATTAGCATTAGCATCCAATTCAGGCTTAAAGAATCTCTTTTTTGTTTATTTATCTGTTTTTATCCTCAGCTGTGTCAATATACAATCAGTGCATTAAGTGGTGAGCAAATAGGATCAATTCGTCCAGTTTTACGCAGATGAGCGCAGAAAACGAGGCGTGAAGCAGCCGCTCTCTGTGTTTGGAGTGGCTAATTAGGAGCTCATTACAAAGCTCCTCAGCATGGTGCTATTCTGATTGTTTATTTGAATTTCACTAAGGTGAAGGGGCTGAGCGTGATGCAGGCGGAGGGGAGGGAAAGGGGACTAATAGTTGTATTAAATGGATACCTAACAGGGAGAGACACACATGTGCAGCGCTGGTGAGTGCCAGCCTGCGGGCTGCCTACAAAACGACTCTTGTAAAAAGTAAAGGAAAGAAAAAAACTCCAGTGCAGCGCACATGCTTGGCTCTCCGTCCTCTTAAAGAGCGTCTTATTAAATGTGTAAGTGGCTGAGTGTTGGACCACCAAGTGAGCTGTGCTGTCACTGGCACACAGACAGGATATGATACACTGTCCCCAGAAACGATGCCTCAAAGCTGCATTGGTTCCCAGCAGCCACTGCCCAGCCTGCCAGCAGCTGCTGACGCTGATGCTTTCGCATCAGTGTTTGGTCTTTACCTAAAAGAGGTTTCACCATCTGGAGGGTTTTCATCATCTACAAACAGACTAAAGGACAGAGATGTTGACCATAAGAACATCATTCATTATGTGTAAAAGGACTTAATGGACCAAATACACTGGTAAAGGTGTAAAAAGGTTCAGTTTGAGCAATGATGCATCTTCAACATGGTTAGGAAACAAACTTTCTTTGACAGCCACAAAGCAACAACAGTAGCTAGAACATAATTTATGCTAAAAAAAAAAACAAGTTATGACTTTAAGCTAAACTGGAATTAATGCTAAAATAAAGTTTAGCATAATTTCCATTGTGGCTTTTAGTTTAGTTTTTGTTTGTGTAGTTAGTTGACCCTTCTGGGCCACCGTAAGAAGCATCTTTGGTGCTTCAGACTGCTGCTAATTCTGAACCTTTGAACAAACAGCAGCCATTGATAATGAGATGTTTGTATTTATACTTTGTTTTTAGGGGTTATAATCATTCATGTTTCTAAATATGAAACAGTTTAAATTATGTGAGATTTTAGCATTTTCATCACATTTAACATAATTCATTAAAAATAGTTTGTTAGCAAGACAAACTGAATTGGCTGAGTGCAACAACTGACAATGATGCCCAAGAAACATCAAGTCATAAAACTTTGTTTCATTGCCATTAATCGTATTACACTCTTGACATTTAATATAAAATCTTTTCAGGCATCTTTTCAACAAATACACAATTTAATTTTATTAAATTTTGAGGCCACTTGCTGTTTTTTTGATATTTGTATAGTTTCGCTTACAATAATCAACAAAAACAAGAGGTTGTAGAGAGCAGACATTTAAACATAAGCACCCTCCTCCTGATGGATTCCAGTTTCCTCCAGTGTGTGTGTGTGTGTGTGTGTGTGTAGCCACAAACAAACTCCCTCATCTTCAGGATCTGAGGCCCATTGCCAGCTGCTCCTCTGGTGCCAGGCATCGCCTTATCGCCTCCCCAGCACACGCACACTCAGAGTTGCATTCTTACTTCCATGCACACTTTAAACAACCAGCCGGTGCGCCGCCACCGCCGCTCGCGCGCACGCGTTAACACGACGATCTGCCCTCCGCGTAAACAGAGATAAGAGCAGGAACGCTGCAGAGCGAGGCCCCAAGAGGCACACAGCTATTACTGGGAGACCAAAGTCGCGTGGCATTCGGTCGGGTTTGTGTTCAGAGCCAGCTGGACCGCAGCAACAACAGCTCCCAGCTCTGGGTTTGGCTGCTGGTTGCTTCACAATGGCAGCTCGAGGTGTTAACTTCCTGTCAGTGTCTCCGCCGCTGACGCTCTGACTCTGTGATCTGACACGAAAATCACAGCAAGGCTCCGAACAATGTGCCGAAGGGCCCTGACAATCCGACAAAGTCTCTGTCAGAGCCACTGCCTGGCGTTAGGAATTCACTCACACCTTCGGCGAGCGGCGAGGCCTGCTTCGGTATGGGGCATGTGTCTGCTGCCTGATCCCCGACAGAAATCCAGCCTGTTCAGGTGACACAGTACAAAGCGGTTTCTTACTCTGCCAAGCTGACACATCTAATTAGGGAGGTAAAGTTCCCGGGATCAGTCCTAGATCAAGTCTCCTTAGCACCAGGAGCTGAACAGCCCGGATCCCTCAGGGAACAAGCATCTGCAGATTCCACAGATTTTCCAAATTCCCGGGCTTGAACAGTGAACAGGTGTCACTGAAACTCCCATCGTTTCTTCCAGATGAGTAGAAAATGGATGCCATGGCGTGGGACAGAACCTGGCAAAGGGTGAAAATGTTTGTTGCTCATTCTGTTATGTTGGAACCACATTTAGTGTGTATTTGTATTCAAACGCTTACCAAGTATTTTTAGTCTAGTTTCTTATGCAAAAAGCTTAGTACATTTGAAACGAGACAAAACTAACTCATAAGTAGCCTTTCAGCAAGATGCAGCAACTTGTTTTAAGTCAATAATTTTTTAATAATTATAAAAAGTTCTGGTTCCATTGGCAGAGTTCACTTATAACAAAGGAATAATGTCTTATTAGCTCAATAATCAGCAAGAGGAACCAGTACTTTTTATGAATATTAGGGAAGTATTTACCTAAAACCAGCTCCTGTCTTTCTTAAAAGCTTCTTTTAAAAGCTACGAATGACAAAAATCATTTTTGCAAGGTTTGGAGAGATTCTAGGTGAAACATTTCTATGTTTTTTTGGCAATGATGTGCCATCTGTGACCATCTGTTAGAATTGCCTTTGCTGCTTTTGTTTACATTTTCATTTTAACTGAAACTCCTATTTTTTTAAGTCATGTCAATTTCTTAAAGGAGACGTATTATTG
This sequence comes from Poecilia formosa, assembly GCF_000485575.1. Classification (NCBI taxonomy): domain Eukaryota; kingdom Metazoa; phylum Chordata; class Actinopteri; order Cyprinodontiformes; family Poeciliidae; genus Poecilia; species Poecilia formosa. The sequence continues at coordinate 1,701,337 of NW_006800056.1, read as the reverse complement.
TGCAAAATGTACTTTTTGCACATCTTATAATGCTTCTAAAAAAAAAGCACAAATGCTTAAAAACAAAACCAGCCAGTAGTTTTTTGGCAATGAGGTCATGGGTTTTGGAGTTTTGTTGTTGACTTTCCATCCAGAACCACTTGCTGCATTCTTGTTGGTTATACAGGAGGCTCCACTTCTGCTTTTCTAAGTTGTGAGGTTGTATAATTGCGCATCTGTTTGCAGCCATTTTCATGTAAGGCTGTAAACCTAGAGTTGGGGGCATGGCCAGCAGCAGCTGTCATTTAAAGTGACAGGAGGCGCTAAATCAGCTCAACATGCAGAACTGAAATCTCTTCATGTGAAGAAGGTTTTGTGCAAAAATGTTATGAACTTGTTTTGCAAAGACCTATTATAACCTGTTCAAGGAAGTGTAATAGGTCACCTTTAAAAAAGAACATCCAGCTCAAAACCTTCTTGTTTTAAACATGACTTGATAGCTAAAAATAGGCAGTTTTAGGAGCTTTTCTCCAGCTTCTCTCCAGTGTGCAAACCTGGAATGAATTCCTCAGCATTATGACCACATCAGTTGTTTCAGCTCTTTGAAACAAATGCAGTCTCTCGTTCTCTCTCTTCCTCTCTCTCTTTTTTTCTTTTTCCGCCGTTATCAGAATGTCAGCCCAGCCACCTTCTCCCTTTATGGGCATGTTTTTTGCTAATCTTGCTACTGGCCTGTTGCGTTTTTTAAGTCAAAACAGGTGTTGCACGTAGGACGTAATCTTCTATTAGCGCGAGCATTTGGACTCGCGGTCCTCCAGGGTCGTGTTTTCTTTATGGATGCCTTTCTCCGCCACGGGGCCCACACTTTGTTTCATCTGAGGGTGAGACTTAAAGAAGGAAAACAATGAAGCTATTTTTGTGGGGGTGACATTTTGCAGAGTGACTTGCTGCAGGGTGAAGGGTGATCTCGTTACACATCCTGCTGCAGCCGAGCTGAAGCCGTCCAAACTGAATCCCTGCTCAGTGACTCAACTCATCCACCCTGAGCGCGTTAGCCTTGAAATAAAACGGATACAAGGTAAAAATAAAGCTGGCGTATCAGCCGAAAACAGTTTCTTGTTTAGCTACTTCAGCTGGTACTGTGCAAAAGTTTTAAACCACCTTTTATTTCTTTATTCCAAGCAGCTGGAGTTGGTTCTAATGCATGCAGTCTTGGTCATTAGTTCTCCACACTTTGTGAACTCGTTCCATTTTTTTGTTTTTGGACTTCAGCAAACAATCATCAGCAGAAGGATTTGGTCTAAAAGTAATTTAAATGAAAAAATAATGCTCCAGCAGCTCCTTTTTACATTTTATAATGCACAATTTAATCTTCAGCTAAATCCAAGATGCCACATGTGTAGTGAAAAAATTAAACCATCTGAGTTTTTCCAGATGCATTTCCACCAACGCTATGGAAATGTCACTACAGTGACATTAAACAGGCGGCATTATGCATTTTCTAGGCACATAGCGCCATTTTCAAGCACAGTAACTATTTTACCTTCATTTGTTGTAAAAATGCTATAAATATCAAACATGATGGTAACACTTTATTTGAAAGGCTGTGCATAAGAATGACACGGCACTGTCCTAAATATGACAAATGTCACGAACATGGAGGAGTCTTCAAGAATGTTTGACTGTTATCATGAAGTATTATTCAGTAAATAATGACATTTTGAATATAAAGTTGGATTAAAATGTCATTATTTACCATGTTTAATATGAATGTTGATGACAACAGTCATCAACATTCATGGAGACTCCTTCATGTTTATGACAGTGTCATGCCAGTCACCCCTTCACATAAAGTGTTACCAACATGGCTTAAAAGACGCCTGACTTTACAGTTAAAAGACCTTGAAATTGGGCCTCTGTCTCTTTAAGAAGCTCCTGTTCTGTCCAACACTCCACCTTCAGCACGTCATCACAACATTGCTCCTCTTTATGCCGCTTACAACCATTCTTAAGAGCTTTGGACTGAGGAAACCTCAGACTTGCGGTTCGGCCTGGTGTTTGCTAACTGCTGCTGCCACTAGTCTAGAGGAGCAGAGAGGGGGAGGCGCGGTTTGAGGGCTGCTTTAGGAGGCAGAAGCTCGGCTTTGAAACCGAAGCGCTGAGGAGGATCTTTGGGTAAATCGGATGAACGAGTGCTTCGGTGTCCCTGAATGGTTGCCACGGAGATTCAAGCATCCCTCAAACCTGCTTGAATAAATCAAAGCAACATTCCAGGTATGTTTTTAACTGGGGAATAATAACATTATAACATGATGTAAAGCTCAAAAAAGTCGATAAGAAAAGAAAAACCCTCAAAAACAATTCACCTCGGCAACTTTCCTGAATCCTCAGAAGTAAAACATAAAGGAGAGAGAATTTGGTCAGGACTTCTCTGCATGTTTGAGGACAGAGAGATTAAAGGCAGGACTGAAGAATGACCATCAGTCAAAGAAGAGCGCTGTCCTGTTCTCTGTCTTTCAGTCTCGGGTTGAGCAAACCTCCGTGCAGATCCAACATGTGGATCATCAAACACGCTAAAGGAGTGCTCCTCCGGGACGCCGGCCCATCCATTCATATCGCCCCACGCTGATTCCAACGCAGGAGAAAACCATATTTCAAAACCTGAGAAATGGATAAATAAAAGTAAAAGTCCGACTACTTTTGGCTCGATGTCCACAGCCGAGCTTTCCAAGTATGCATCTGGGGAGGGGATCTGGTGGGACGGAGCCGGAGTCGGCTTGGAAGCGGTAGAAACGGACGTCACGATGGATGGAAATTTATATGGTGTGGTTCAGGGAGCAGCGGCTGTAAATTGACAAGTAATGCTTGTGAGCAGCGCTGCCCGTCTGTTTCCCTTTCCCTCATCTTTTATCTTTTTCCACTCATCTTTTCTTCCTCTGCCGTTGCTTTGCGCCCCGATAGGTGGGAACGGATGGCTCTGCTCACACGGGAGGGAAACCGACTTGTATTCCCAGCGGCGAAAGAACGATAGCGTGAAGTACATCTGAAGGCAGTATCGTAACAAAAACAATGTTTTATTTGGATCTATTCGACCCTGGAGAGTGCTGGCGTTGCAGAGTGTGAAATGAAGGTGAACTCTTAACATGATTCAACCAAAATAAAAAGTAAAAATTACAAAAAGTACTCGTTGTTTTATCTAATTAATAAAGCCAAGCCTTAAATCAGTCAATCACGTTTATTTGTGTTGCACATTTCAGTAGTTTAAAGTGCTTTACATCATAAAAACACACAAATAAAAAATCTTAGAAACATCTTAATCAACAATTTGAGAAACCAGAAACAAACGTTACATTTTGTCAAGTTCCATCGTCAAAATCATCAATACACAGTTCTCATGTGATGTCACACTTCTGTGAACTTTGTAACTGACAGCCATCTTGGTAGGCAGTTGCTATGACAACAGTAAACAAACCAAAGCTTAGAATTATACCTCACCTTGTTCCGATGTAACTTCTAAACAATGTTCAGAGTACATCACAACTATTACTCAATCACAAGTTTTGAGTATTCTGCCCACCTAACACTAAGATAAATATCAGTGATATTAATTGTAGTACTTGATGCTGAACTAGTAAAATTAGATTAGCTAATGTAGCTTTTATGCGCTAGCTAAAGCGGCCATGTAGCCTACGTGTTTATTACTACATCTACTTGCCAGTCGGAAGAACCTTTTTATTCCTACGAAGAGTTCTTCCATCCTTTACAAATCCATTTAAATATTGATTGTTTGCGTCAGGCCGTGAAGCTCCTCCATGTTTTTCACTCTGTAATTAACTACATCGTAGTATGAGATCGTCTGACATATTTTCCTTCTCCAGCTCAGCAGCCATTCTGTTCATGTATCTTTCTCTTGTATTTTGGTTAAATGTGTTCACATATTTTCTTTTTGTTGGTCTCGAAGCTCGAAGCCATGGGTCCGCTTTGCTTTGTGCTACGCTTGCCTACCAAGATGGCGCTGATCACTTCCGGTTCAGACCAGTGAGAACTATGTGTACACATCAAATATGTCGGTTAATGTTCCAGTTATTATGGCTCAAAATCAACTCTAAACCGGTGGAGATTTGAGCACTGATTCACAGGAACTCGGTGTCTCGGCTGTTTTGCAGTTTTCTGAAAATTTGCTCCAGATTTGTGGTGCATAGAAGCTGAATGCTGCTTCTCCGTGTTTGGTTCTGGACCAGAACCAGAAGACCTGAGGGGTCTGGAAGGTTGATGCAACAACAGCAGGTCTTATTTTAGCCGAACAGGCATGATGCTGAGTGTAAGTGTGGACATATCTGTGCCTCCGGCTGATTGAGTCATTCATTTGTATGAATCTCTCTAATGGCGGTAGTCTTCTTTAATAATGCAGAACCTTCTTTATCTGCCCCGCTGCCTTGTCGCATCGTGTTTGAAGTCATGGTTACATGAGCCACATTCACACACAGAGAAGGAGAAACCTGGACCAAAAGCTAAAGATTAAAAACAAACCCAGATAAACATTCAGAGCGCAAATCCATATCATGATTGGAAACAGTCAGATATTGTCAAAGTCGAGCAGAAGTTCTTTATAAAGGCCTTACAATAATAATAATAATAATAATACATTTTATATGAAGGCACAACTCAAGGATAATGTATAAAAATACACAAATCCATTAAAAAAACAATAAATTAAATGAAATCACAACAGACAAAATAAATGGGGGAATGAATTGCTGCTTCTGTAAAAATGGAAAAATGAATGAATCTTCTTCAGCGAAGACTGAGTGTCGGCATGGCGTAGAATGAGATTAACCCTCTAAATCCTGTGTTGTCAAATTACAATTTATCTATTTCAAGCAAAAAAAAAAAGACAAATGTTAATTTGTTACTACTGCCAAAATCCATGAAGACAAAAACAGGAAGTGACTGGAGTGGTTTGCCTATAACAGTTCAGAAAACTCCAATCATCTCTGTTCAGAAATATTATCCCGGACTAACCCCCAATTATGCTATGTCTATGGAAACTGACGCTTCAACGTTGATTAGCATTTAGGTATTTTTTCTAATAATCTGCCAGTGAAACTTGTAGTTTTTTTTTATCAATATTAAGGAATTGTTGACTTAGATCAAGCTCATAAATATTGCTAGAAAGTTACTATTGCCAGTTAGTTTTGTCAAGTGTACTAAGACATTTGCACCAGAAATACTTGGCCAGATTTGTTATTTTTGCAGTGTTGGTGTGATCTCAACTTAATTTCTTATTTAATGGAAACACCTCAATCGTGAAATTGTTTTTCTTTTGTTTTACATTAGCAGAATATCAACAAAGATTTGTGCACATTTGTAATGGAAACGTGACTTGTTGTGTCTGGTTGTCCTGACCCGGTGTGATGGGAGAAAACAACCTGCTGGTCCGACGTGTCAGAGAAAACGATCAGCGGAGTCCCACCAGAGGATGAATCGCCAGGACATCTGCTCTCCTCCCACCGGCGCCGCCGCCGCTCTCCGATTGAGATCAGACAGATGCCGCGGCGCTGTGGCAGCTCTGTTTTGCTATGGGAAACATGCTGTCACATCTGGGTGCTTCACAGCCAAGGAGATGTGAGGGAGGAGATGATGCGAGCCAAAAGCGGGCGAAAGGATCACTGTGGCGCGCTTTCAACAGATGCTGGCATGCGCATGTCACAGACCCCCGAACATCAGGTGATGCCCCTTCAGGGTGACAGCGTGATAAGAGGGGAGAATTACACCGCAGCCACCTCCGCACCCCCCCTCATTAACCTCCAGTCTGATTGCCCCCAGGACTCCCTCGTGCTAATTAGAGGGGGAAATATGTCTACGATGCATGCCCTCATGCTCACACGCGCGCACGGCTTTTCCGCGGCTGACAGAAACGCTATCTGAAGGTGTGAGAATGAAAGGCCTGTCTGTTATTGTGTTGCCCCAGCAGGTTGATTCCCGTTCACACAGACAGCCTTCATCGCGCTTTTTGATTTCACTGCGTTGAATCAAGAGGTGAGCTTTTTGTCTCAGCGTGACGCAGACTGCGAACATGCCTCTCTTCCACTTGTCAGCCACTTAATTTGATGAGTTTCGCTATTGTGCAANCACACCACTGTCCTCCCTGCTGATTTTTACCCTACTCATTCTCAACTCCTCATCTTTTACTAAGAAGGAGGTGAACCGACGTGATTTAAAAAAAGGGATCAGTCAGAAATTAATCCTGATCATTTGAGGTAATTAAAGCTCCTGATGCACCAATAATTCAACGATTTTATTTTTCCTTGAGGCCTGCCTGATGATTTTTATTTTTCAAAGGAATATATCTCATAGAAGGTTAAGTGTCCAAAATATTCCAAAATAATCAGTATTTCAATTAGGGCTGAAACGATTAATCGCGATTAATCACAATTATTTGTGATTAAATGCATTAATTATGATTAATTGGATCAATCATGATTAGTTGCACTGAATTGGACTCATGATTAATCATAATCGGTTTAATCAGATTAATCAATTATTTAAATAACTGTCAACTAATGTACTAATCAATTAATTAACTTGAATATAATAATAAAAATAATCAATGTTTCAATTAGGGCTGAAACGATTAATTGGATTCATCATGATTAATCGTGATGATTCGATTATTGAAATAATTGTCAACTAACTTAGTCATGGATTAATAGTTAACTGGAGCAAACAGACCCTAAAAAAACACTATTAGCTGAAAGAGCAACACATTCAGAGGCTTTGATGTCTTCAAAGGACTAAATTTAAAAATGGTTAAAAATAATCAATACTTTAACTAGAGCTGAAACGATTAATTGGATTCTGGATCAGTCGTGTTTAATAAGATTAATCATTTATTGAAAAAGAGCATTTGCTGAAAGAAGAACAAACTCATAGCAGTAATTAAGCCAAATCTATACAAATATAAATATATAAATTTATGATGAAAAAACATTTTTGTCTGTAAACATGTTTTACCCAGAATATCTCTGATGGCAGTTCCAGCTACCACCAGATATTCTGTAAAAATATATCCTATTAATCATCTTTTGTTTTTCAGTTATTAATCATTTAATTAATAAATTAGTCAATAGATCTTCCCTCCACTGTATTGATGTTAGTGGAGCAGAAAGGACTGATATTTTTACATTATTGAAATTATTTTTTTTATCTGCATCCTTTGCTACAAATAATCAAGCGTTCACTAAAGGAATAATATGTTGTTGCATTTGAGTCAATAAATATTAGAATCTGGTAGTTTTGTGGTAGAAAATGGGATTTCTCAACATGTGATTTTCTGCTCACTTATCAGAGCGAATCAGATAAATTCTGATTTGTCTGATTGGTGCATCTCTAATTAAATTCTCCTTTTCCCTCTGGATTATTTTTACTGACCTGCGTTGTAGGAAGCTGAAAACCTCCAGCCCTGTTTGCAGTAACCATCCTCCCTGTCACTTCGTCTGACAAAGCTCATATGAAGCTCCTTACACAGGTCCTGCCCATGCCAAATCCTCGGCCGCTCACCCCTGAATCCAGAACTCAAGCCTCAAATGAATTCAAGCTGAAGAAGCGAGGTTATGTGCAGGTTAGACTGTATGCAGGAATTTGGGGAATAATTCCCTTTATATTGGATTTGGAAGGCAGTCTGGATTTGACCAACAAGGCCTCACAAGTTCAACACTGAGACTAAAATAATAGTGTTAGAATAATGATATGCAGCCATTTTTTCTGGGTTAGAAGCACATTTCTGTGTTAGCATATGAAGGTTGTGACCACAGTAACTCGGAAGCAGCTCATTTCTTCGGCTCCGTGTCAGTTTGACTCTTTCTGATTGTGTTTATATTTCAGGAGTTTTGCCTTTTTTTAAATAAAAATAGCAGATAGACGGCACCAAACTTTTTCACTAAGTTAACTGCTCCTTTCTAAATCCTCCTCTCTAAATCCTTTCTCTTCTTCATCTCAGCCCACAGGTTTGAACAGGATTTATATCTGAGGTCTTAAAGTTGATTTTGTGGTCGGTGAGCATTTTCTCTGTTGGTTTGGTCAGATGTTTTGGATCATCATCCTGACCCATTTTCAGTTTTCTGGCAGAGCCCAACAGTTTTTTATGTAAAACATCCTGATAGCCATATTTGAGTATAATAGGGACAGGAGGCAGGCTTATTTATGAAAAAGTGGGAGTCTCGTCTCTGTTGCTAGGAGTTTAGATGTCTGTTTGCAATGTGAAGATATTTGTGTTGTATGAAAGAAAAAAATTATGAAAAAATATGAAACGTAGTCCCTGCAGTGAGTCCTGGTTTCTTTAAAGCCTAAAGTAGATGATGAAGTCTGTAGATCCTCCTTTGGTTTCAAAACAAGCCTGCATCTCCACCAAGCATCGTTTCATCTGTTCAAAACGTATTGGTTTGACTTTAGTATCGGACCTGTAGCTACAGAACGGCCCAAAAGATCAGCACACAGCTACCGTACTTTAATGGCATGTTCTCTGGTCTTTCCCATTTTAATTAATGGTTGTGTCATATTTATATGTAAGGACAGTTCAGTGCACGGCTAACTACAAAGTTAGTTGCAGCTAACCTTAAAGCACCAATTATAAACATTACTTACGCTAATGCTAAAGTGCTATATAAACACTGTAGTTAGCAGAAGCTAACTATAGTGCTACATAAACACAGTTGTTAGCAGAAGCTAATGCTAAAGCGCTATATAAACACAGTCGTTAGCAGAAGCTAATGCTAAAGCGCTATATAAATACTGTAGTTAGCAGAAGCTGATGCTTAAGCTCTATATAAACACAGTCATTAGCAGAAGCTAATGCTAAAGCACTATATAAACACTGTAGTTAGCAGAAGCTAATGCTGAAGCGCTATATAAACACAGTCGTTAGCAGAAGCTAATGCTAAAGCGCTATATAAACACTGTAGTTAGCAGAAGCTAATGCTAAAGCGCTATATAAACTCAGTATTTAATGGACGCCGATCCTAAGGCATTGCACCACCACAATATTTAGTGAAAGCTGAAACGATAAAGCGATAACTTCAATTGAAATTATATCAGGCCCTGAAAGACTACAATCTTTGGGCACCAATTTAACTTTGACATTATGATTTACATGTTCTATAAAGATTAAATATTGTATTACTGTGTACATCTGGTTCTGTTGCTGTTTAAGTAAGTTATTTGGAAAAATGCAGAGAATGTTAAGAGATGAAACTGAACCTCTCTGTGTGTTTATCCACTTCAAAATAAGAGCATCAATATAAATATTTAACTACTTGAAGAATTAAAACAGTCAATAACCAAACGTTCGGCACAGATGTCAAGCATTATTTAACTGAAAGTTTACAAATCAGTTAAGTAAATTAGCACTCTATAAATTTCCAGAAATATTAATTTAGGTTAAGCTAAGTGCACCACGTAATTTTGAAGTTAGCAAAAGTGCTAAATGAAAAGTTAGCTCTGCTATTAGCAAAGTTGTAGACTATTAAAAGTTCACAGATCAACCTTTGAAAGTTATAATTTATGAAATGTTTAAGTTAGATTTTATTTCTCCCGTTGAATAAGCTCCTAAATTAAAAGTTTTTAAGTCTTGTGTTGATTCTACTGTAGTAAATAATTACCCTCTGATGGGTTGCTAGTCCCAATCCAGAAATAGCATTTGGAGTGGAGTCTGATTTAAGCACACAGTGGATGATGAAAAACATTTTTCTGTAGATCTGTTCCATTTAATGGGTGAAAAAAATAAGGATTTAAGTTTATTTAGTCTCACAAGCAGAAGTTTGGATTCTGTCTTTACTTACCATCTCAAAATGTTTTAAATAAAACGATGGGTGAATTGTTTCGTCCTGAACGATGAACTCCATGCAGTCGCCCCTGACGTGTGTGAGAGTCGCCTGGGTGACATCTGATTGGGAGTTTTTGTGCTGTGCTGCGCAGGGCCGATGCAGGAAGTGAAATGATCCGTTTAACATACATGGTCAGGTCCAGAAGCTCCCAGCGAATCTCAGGAGGGGCTTTATCAGCTAAGCTACACACACACAGAGCATACGAGCGCCACCTTCTTACCCGTTTCCCTCTCAAAGCCCGCGATAAGACCGACTTCAAAGCCGACCTGGCAGCTTTATCAGAGATGCCGGTTTGATTCCCTGAGCTTCGTCTCTTCCCATGGCCCCTCCCACCTCACTGACACACACTAAACTTCCTTCTCCTCTGAGGAAAGATACTTCATGACATCCTAATGTGCGGAAGAAACTCCTTTCATTATTCTTCCTCATGCTACACGGTTAGCAGAGCCACATCAAGGTTGGATGGGGCCCAAAGTGGAATTAATTTCTGGGCCCAAAATCCACCACAGCTCTGCTGACTTCCTGTTTACACTGTTGGTGTCACTTAGTAGGAAAGTCGCCATTTCTACATGCACATTTCCTCCCTTTATGAGTTCATTTCATACCAATATACATGAAGTTATTTTTTTCATTATAGTTAACTGTTGTCATAAATGTGGAGATGAAAGTTACTAATAATACTTTTAATAGTGCAGGGCATTCTGGGTAAATACAACCAACATAAACACACTGGGCTAATGCTAGCAGGAGAAATGGTTCATGGAAAGGCAGAAGAGAAATCCTACAACCACTAAACTCTGATGCCACTCCGTTTTTGTTGGTGCAGCACCCCCACAGGCGAGGAGGGGAACAGGTTTTTTAGCACAGTGTAGCGTGAAAATATAACAAAAGTTGCAACTTTGGTCCGAGTCCACCAGAGGATAGGGAGGAAGTAAGTAGATTTTAGTTTTGCGTTACACTGCCATATTTAAAACGACGTTCAGTGGCGAATATGTGCAGGTTTGTGTCCGATATTTTTTTTTTTAAAACAACATGGTGGAGATGTTTGTTTTTATAAAGACTGGGCTATGTGTTTACAAGGCCTAAATGCGTTTTGTGATGTTTTTGTGTAGAAGTTGCAAACTTCATTTTTACTTTGGGTTGGCTTTAACTATACCAAAAGAGAATAGTCTGACAATATTAAGAAGTTCAGGGTATTAATAATGGTTTCTTTCCATAATTGTCCCAGAAAGTCCCATCTTCCAAACTGAAAGCAGGGATCTAGCAGCATGTTATTTGGGTTTTTCTGTACCTTAGCTGGGCTCTGTCCTCTTGTTATAATTACCTCCTCAAACTGAATCCCTTCTCTCTGTCAGCGTCCCCTGCTCCATGTATCCCTCTCATAAGTTATAATATCCTGTCTTTCCTGCGCTGGGAGGAGGAAATGGCTTCTGAATGCTGAAGCAGCTCGGCGGGGGGCTGCAGAGGGCGGCTTGTTGTTGTTGCGGGAAATTGAATTTTACTTCAAGGTCAGCGACACTAATGACGGTGTGGGAAGGTGTTGATCTTGGGCAGCTCTGGTTTGTCCAGCGGCTTCCTACGGTATCGATCCGGACCACAGATTCTAGTCCGGCATCGATTGTCGTGCTGAATAGTTGAAGAGAGCCGTGGAAATTACTGGTGTGGTCACCCAGGACTGCTGGCACTGTCTGAGAAACAAATACATAATTAAAGGTTTCAGATTCAGCACTCCATAAAAGTCGACAGATCATTTATGAATCCATCTGCTCCCTTCGTTATCCCTAAAAAACAAGGAGTCCCTCCGGTTTCCACGTCTCTAGCTGGGTTTCCATTACAAATGTGCTGAAATCTTTGTCTACATTCAGCTGGTGTTGAAAGAAAGTTTTGCAATTGCAGTGCTTCAATTAAATAAGAAATTCAATTGTTTAAATGATAAGTCATTAAAAAACACTCCGTGCCATCATCCTCCAACTACTTCCTGTCATCGTCTTCTTTGTCATTTCCACCAGTAGTAACATCCAGTTGTTGTGACTGCTGTGAAGATAAAGAAGTCACAGTTCTTCCAACTAAACCAATTTCGATGACGTAGCAGAAAACTAGTTTTTCTCAAAAAACTTGAGTGCTTTTGAAAATGACGTTTTTCCACTGAGTGAATTTATTTTAGGAATTTCAATTTGTGTAATTTTATGGCCAGTGGAAACCCAGCTAGTGACGAAGTGGCTCGCTGCGCTGCTGCCCTACGGTGTGAGCGAGTGTGTGTCACTTCCCACACAAATGGAAACATTTAGACACCGAAGTGTGTCCTGAGGTGAGAGCTGCAGAAGCTCTCACTCATAAAGTAGCGGGGAGGCAGCCTGTGGAGGAAATGAGCTCTGCAAACTGGAGGAGGGAGAGGAGCGCGACACACACGGAAAGACCTCACACACAGGCGAAACACACACACACACACGCATGGTGAGTCCGGTGGTTATGCTCTGCACCGCGACTATTGTCGTCTCGTTTCGCAGCGACGGCCCCAGCTGTGTTTGACTTCCTGATGCTGCGGCGGCTGGTTAAAGGAAGGGAGAACGGACACCGCTCGCTCTGTACAGCGGCGGCTAACGGCTGACCTGACCCCATCATGACCCCACAGCAGCGCTGAGGCACCTGCAGAAATAATGGAGCCTTTTCAGATCCCAGCGCCTGGCAAAAGGTTTTTTTTGTCACATTTTAACCACAAACTTCAGAGTGTTTTATTTTAATTAAATCATAAGTCGTTGAAAACAGGTGGATTTAGAGCTGGATGTGACTTTCTTGGATACAAATACAGATGTAAAAGTACAGACATGTGATCAGAATCAATATTTAATAATTTCACTGAACTCGATCCAGAACCACACAGCATCTGGTAGGCAGAGAAAATACTTTAGCTGCTCAACTTCTCACAGCTAGCTAGGCTAGCTTGGTGCAATCGACTAACTCACTCTTTGGTTGCCTAGCAACAGCCTGCTGGGCAACTTCGTAAATAGAGCCCAGAAGTGGCACAACGTTTTGTACCACCCAGAGAAAACATCTGTACTTTATTTATCCAAAGGGAAATTAAAGTTTGTCGTAACTCATATCATCCCAGTATCTGAGGGGAGGAAGGCTCTCTGGTAGCAGTCAGTCTCGCTGTGAGTCTGTAAAGCCTCTGACTGAGGATCGTTGATGTATGTTTCATTCATTCATAAGCAAAGATGAAATTTTAGTCGTATGTTGTAGATGACACCATCAGTTGTTGACAAGCTCTGCTAATCCACCTCCTTTGCTTTTGCCATTCCGCTTTAAATTTTAAGTTTCTGTAATTGTTGATGCCACTTATATATGAAAAGCAGTTTGGATGTTGGTTTGTCTGAAGTGCTTTAAAAATAAAGGTGGCATAGTATATTTACTATCCTCACAGTGAAGCAAGGTGGTGGCAGCATCATTGAGGGTTTGCTTCTCCAGCATAAACTAAAATCCACATGCTGCTTTTATGTCAATTTTCTGAACTTTTCCATGTTTTTCTGTTAGTTTGTGGCTTTAATGTGAGAAATTTCAGAAGGTTTTCAGACGTTTTCAACCATGCCAGCCCGAAAGTGGCTTTAAAAATGTGATGACATGTCATGGAGGTGCAAAATAAAAAAACACAAATAAAAAAGGCTGCTCAGTTCGCTGTGAAGGAAGGAGGAAACTTCAGCATTACCACATAGGTCAGCCAGTTTAAAACAGTAATTAGCATTAGCATCCAATTCAGGCTTAAAGAATCTCTTTTTTGTTTATTTATCTGTTTTTATCCTCAGCTGTGTCAATATACAATCAGTGCATTAAGTGGTGAGCAAATAGGATCAATTCGTCCAGTTTTACGCAGATGAGCGCAGAAAACGAGGCGTGAAGCAGCCGCTCTCTGTGTTTGGAGTGGCTAATTAGGAGCTCATTACAAAGCTCCTCAGCATGGTGCTATTCTGATTGTTTATTTGAATTTCACTAAGGTGAAGGGGCTGAGCGTGATGCAGGCGGAGGGGAGGGAAAGGGGACTAATAGTTGTATTAAATGGATACCTAACAGGGAGAGACACACATGTGCAGCGCTGGTGAGTGCCAGCCTGCGGGCTGCCTACAAAACGACTCTTGTAAAAAGTAAAGGAAAGAAAAAAACTCCAGTGCAGCGCACATGCTTGGCTCTCCGTCCTCTTAAAGAGCGTCTTATTAAATGTGTAAGTGGCTGAGTGTTGGACCACCAAGTGAGCTGTGCTGTCACTGGCACACAGACAGGATATGATACACTGTCCCCAGAAACGATGCCTCAAAGCTGCATTGGTTCCCAGCAGCCACTGCCCAGCCTGCCAGCAGCTGCTGACGCTGATGCTTTCGCATCAGTGTTTGGTCTTTACCTAAAAGAGGTTTCACCATCTGGAGGGTTTTCATCTTCTACAAACAGACTAAAGGACAGAGATGTTGACCATAAGAACATCATTCATTATGTGTAAAAGGACTTAATTGACCAAATACACTGGTAAAGGTGTAAAAAGGTTCAGTTTGAGCAATGATGCATCTTCAACATGGTTAGGAAACAAACTTTCTTTGACAGCCACAAAGCAACAACAGTAGCTAGAACATAATTTATGCTAAAAAAACAAGTTATGACTTTAAGCTAAACTGGAATTAATGCTAAAATAAAGTTTGGCATAATTTCCATTGTGGCTTTTAGTTTAGTTTTTGTTTGTGTAGTTAGTTGACCCTTCTGGGCCACCGTAAGAAGCATCTTTGGTGCTTCAGACTGCTGCTAATTCTGAACCTTTGAACAAACAGCAGCCATTAATAATGAGATGTTTGCATTTATACTTTGTTTTTAGGGGTTATAATCATTCATGTTTCTAAATATAAAACAGTTTAAATTATGTGAGATTTTAGCATTTTCATCACATTTAACATAATTCATCAAAAATAGTTTGTTAGCAAGACAAACTGAATTGGCTGAGTGCAACAATTGACAATGATGGCCAAGAAACATCAAGTCATAAAACTTTGTTTTATTGCCATTAGTCGTATTACACTCTTGACATTTAATATAAAATCTTTTCAGGCATCTTTTCAACAAATACACAATTTAATTTTATTAAATTTTGAGGCCACTTGCTGTTTTTTTGATATTTGTATAGTTTCGCTTACAATAATCAACAAAAACAAGAGGTTGTAGAGAGCAGACATTTAAACATAAGCACCCTCCTCCTGATGGATTCCAGTTTCCTCCAGTGTGTGTGTGTGTGTGTGTGTGTGTAGCCACAAACAAACTCCCTCATCTTCAGGATCTGAGGCCCATTGCCAGCTGCTCCTCTGGTGCCAGGCATCGCCTTATCGCCTCCCCAGCACACGCACACTCAGAGTTGCATTCTTACTTCCATGCACACTTTAAACAACCAGCCGGTGCGCCGCCACCGCCGCTCGTGCGCACGCGTTAACACGACGATCTGCCCTCCGCGTAAACAGAGATAAGAGCAGGAACGCTGCAGAGCGAGGCCCCAAGAGGCACACAGCTATTACTGGGAGACCAAAGTCGCGTGGCATTCGGTCGGGTTTGTGTTCAGAGCCAGCTGGACCGCAGCAACAACAGCTCCCAGCTCTGGGTTTGGCTGCTGGTTGCTTCACAATGGCAGCTCGAGGTGTTAACTTCCTGTCAGTGTCTCCGCCGCTGACGCTCTGACTCTGTGATCTGACACGAAAATCACAGCAAGGCTCCGAACAATGTGCCGAAGGGCCCTGACAATCCGACAAAGTCTCTGTCAGAGCCACTGCCTGGCGTTAGGAATTCACTCACACCTTCGGCGAGCGGCGAGGCCTGCTTCGGTATGGGGCATGTGTCTGCTGCCTGATCCCCGACAGAAATCCAGCCTGTTCAGGTGACACAGTACAAAGCGGTTTCTTACTCTGCCAAGCTGACACATCTAATTAGGGAGGTAAAGTTCCCGGGATCAGTCCTAGATCAAGTCTCCTTAGCACCAGGAGCTGAACAGCCCGGATCCCTCAGGGAACAAGCATCTGCAGATTCCACAGATTTTCCAAATTCCCGGGCTTGAACAGTGAACAGGTGTCACTGAAACTCCCATCGTTTCTTCCAGATGAGTAGAAAATGGATGCCATGGCGTGGGACAGAACCTGGCAAAGGGTGAAAATGTTTGTTGCTCATTCTGTTATGTTGGAACCACATTTAGTGTGTATTTGTATTCAAACGCTTACCAAGTATTTTTAGTCTAGTTTCTTATGCAAAAAGCTTAGTACATTTGAAACGAGACAAAACTAACTCATAAGTAGCCTTTCAGCAAGATGCAGCAACTTGTTTTAAGTCAATAATTTTTTAATAATTATAAAAAGTTCTGGTTCCATTGGCAGAGTTCACTTATAACAAAGGAATAATGTCTTATTAGCTCAATAATCAGCAAGAGGAACCAGTACTTTTTATGAATATTAGGGAAGTATTTACCTAAAACCAGCTCCTGTCTTTCTTAAAAGCTTCTTTTAAAAGCTACGAATGACAAAAATCATTTTTGCAAGGTTTGGAGAGATTCTAGGTGAAACATTTCTATGTTTTTTTGGCAATGATGTGCCATCTGTGACCATCTGTTAGAATTGCCTTTGCTGCTTTTGTTTACATTTTCATTTTAACTGAAACTCCTATTTTTTTAAGTCATGTCAATTTCTTAAAGGAGACGTATTATTGTGCAAAATGTACTTTTTGCACATCTTATAATGCTTCTAAAAAAAAAGCACAAATGCTTAAAAACAAAACCAGCCAGTAGTTTTTTGGCAATGAGGTCATGGGTTTTGGAGTTTTGTTGTTGACTTTCCATCCAGAACCACTTGCTGCATTCTTGTTGGTTATACAGGAGGCTCCACTTCTGCTTTTCTAAGTTGTGCGGTTGTATAATTGCGCATCTGTTTGCAGCCATTTTCATGTAAGGCTGTAAACCTTGAGTTGGGGGCGTGGCCAGCAGCAGCTGTCATTTAAAGTGACAGGAGGCACTAAAACAGCTCAACATGCAGAACTGAAATCTCTTCATGTGAAGAAGGTTTTGTGCAAAAATGTTATGAACTTGTTTTGCAAAGACCTATTATAACCTGTTCAAGGAAGTGTAATAGGTCACCTTTAAAAGAGAACATCCAGCTCAAAACCTTCTTGTTTTAAACATGACTTGAAAGCTAAAAATAGGCGGTTTTAGGAGCTTTTCTCCAGCTTCTCTCCAGTGTGCAAACCTGGAATGAATTCCTCAGCATTATGACCACATCAGTTGTTTCAGCTCTTTGAAACAAATGCAGTCTCTCGTTCTCTCTCTTCCTCTCTCTCTTTTTTTCTTTTTCCGCCGTTATCAGAATGTCAGCCCAGCCACCTTCTCCCTTTATGGGCATGTTTTTTGCTAATCTTGCTACTGGCCTGTTGCGTTTTTTAAGTCAAAACAGGTGTTGCACGTAGGACGTAATCTTCTATTAGCGCGAGCATTTGGACTCGCGGTCCTCCAGGGTCGTGTTTTCTTTATGGATGCCTTTCTCCGCCACGGGGCCCACACTTTGTTTCATCTGAGGGTGAGACTTAAAGAAGGAAAACAATGAAGCTATTTTTGTGGGGGTGACATTTTGCAGAGTGACTTGCTGCAGGGTGAAGGGTGATCTCGTTACACATCCTGCTGCAGCCGAGCTGAAGCCGTCCAAACTGAATCCCTGCTCAGTGACTCAACTCATCCACCCTGAGCGCGTTAGCCTTGAAATAAAACGGATACAAGGTAAAAATAAAGCTGGCGTATGAGCCGAAAACAGTTTCTTGTTTAGCTACTTCAGCTGGTACTGTGCAAAAGTTTTAAGCCACCTTTTATTTCTTTATTCCAAGCAGCTGGAGTTGGTTCTAATGCATGCAGTCTTGGTCATTAGTTCTCCACACTTTGTGAACTCGTTCCATTTTTTTGTTTTTGGACTTCAGCAAACAATCATCAGCAGAAGGATTTGGTCTAAAAGTAATTTAAATGAAAAAATAATGCTCCAGCAGCTCCTTTTTACATTTTATAATGCACAATTTAATCTTCAGCTAAATCCAAGATGCCACATGTGTAGTGAAAAAATTAAACCATCTGAGTTTTTCCAGATGCATTTCCACCAACGCTATGGAAATGTCACTACAGTGACATTAAACAGGCGGCATTATGCATTTTCTAGGCATATAGCGCCGTTTTCAAGCACAGTAACTATTTTATCTTCATTTGTTGTAAAAATGCTATAAATATCAAACATGATGGTAACACTTTATTTGAAAGGCTGTGCATAAGACTGACACGGCACTGTCCTAAATATGACAAATGTCATGAACATGGAGGAGTCTTCAAGAATGTTTGACTGTTATCATGAAGTATCATTCAGTAAATAATGACATTTTGACTGTAAAGTTGGATTAAAATGTCATTATTTACCATGTTTAATATGAATGTTGATGACAACAGTCATCAACATTCATGGAGACTCCTTCATGTTTATGACGGTGTCATGCCAGTCACCCCTTCACATAACGTGTTACCAACATGGCTTAAAAGACGCCTGACTTTACAATTAAAAGACCTTGAAATTGGGCCTCTGTCTCTTTAAGAAGCTCCTGTTCTGTCCAACACTCCACCTTCAGCATGTCATCACAATATTGCTCCTCCTTATGCTGCTTACAACCGTTCTTAAGAGCTTTGTACTGAGGAAACCTCAGACTTGCGGTTCGGCCTGGTGTTTGCTAACTGCTGCTGCCACTAGTCTAGAGGAGCAGAGAGGGGGAGGCGCGGTTTGAGGGCTGCTTTAGGAGGCAGAAGCTCGGCTTTGAAACCGAAGCGCTGAGGAGGATCTTTGGGTAAATCGGATGAACGAGTGCTTCGGTGTCCCTGAATGGTTGCCACGGAGATTCAAGCATCCCTCAAACCTGCTTGAATAAATCAAAGCAACATTCCAGGTATGTTTTTAACTGGGGAATAATAACATTATAACATGATGTAAAGCTCAAAAAAGTCGATAAGAAAAGAAAAACCCTCAAAAACAATTCACCTCGGCAACTTTCCTGAATCCTCAGAAGTAAAACATAAAGGAGAGAGAATTTGGTCAGGACTTCTCTGCATGTTTGAGGACAGAGAGATTAAAGGCAGGACTGAAGAATGACCATCAGTCAAAGAAGAGCGCTGTCCTGTTCTCTGTCTTTCAGTCTCGGGTTGAGCAAACCTCCGTGCAGATCCAACATGTGGATCATCAAACACGCTAAAGGAGTGCTCCTCCGGGACGCCGGCCCATCCATTCATATCGCCCCACGCTGATTCCAACGCAGGAGAAAACCATATTTCAAAACCTGAGAAATGGATAAATAAAAGTAAAAGTCCGACTACTTTTGGCTCGATGTCCACAGCCGAGCTTTCCAAGTATGCATCTGGGGAGGGGATCTGGTGGGACGGAGCCGGAGTCGGCTTGGAAGCGGTAGAAACGGACGTCACGATGGATGGAAATTTATATGGTGTGGTTCAGGGAGCAGCGGCTGTAAATTGACAAGTAATGCTTGTGAGCAGCGCTGCCCGTCTGTTTCCCTTTCCCTCATCTTTTATCTTTTTCCACTCATCTTTTCTTCCTCTGCCGTTGCTTTGCGCCCCGATAGGTGGGAACGGATGGCTCTGCTCACACGGGAGGGAAACCGACTTGTATTCCCAGCGGCGAAAGAACGATAGCGTGAAGTACATCTGAAGGCAGTATCGTAACAAAAACAATGTTTTATTTGGATCTATTCGACCCTGGAGAGTGCTGGCGTTGCAGAGTGTGAAATGAAGGTGAACTCTTAACATGATTCAACCAAAATAAAAAGTAAAAATTACAAAAAGTACTCGTTGTTTTATCTAATTAATAAAGCCAAGCCTTAAATCAGTCAATCACGTTTATTTGTGTTGCACATTTCAGTAGTTTAAAGTGCTTTACATCATAAAAACACACAAATAAAAAATCTTAGAAACATCTTAATCAACAATTTGAGAAACCAGAAACAAACGTTACATTTTGTCAAGTTCCATCGTCAAAATCATCAATGCACAGTTCTCATGTGATGTCACACTTCTGTGAACTTTGTAACTGACAGCCATCTTGGTAGGCAGTTGCTATGACAACAGTAAACAAACCAAAGCTTAGAATTATACCTCACCTTGTTCCGATGTAACTTCTAAACAATGTTCAGAGTACATCACAACTATTACTCAATCACAAGTTTTGAGTATTCTGCCCACCTAACACTAAGATAAATATCAGTGATATTAATTGTAGTACTCGATGCTGAACTAGTAAAATTAGATTAGCTAATGTAGCTTTTATGCGCTAGCTAAGGCGGCCATGTAGCCTACTTGTTTATTACTACATCTACTTGCCAGTCGGAAGAACCTTTTTATTCATACGAAGAGTTCTTCCATCCTTTACAAATCCATTTAAATATTGATTGTTTGCGTCAGGCCGTGAAGCTCCTCCATGTTTTTCACTCTGTAATTAACTACATCGTAGTATGAGATCGTCTGACATATTTTCCTTCTCCAGCTCAGCAGCCATTCTGTTCATGTATCTTTCTCTTGTATTTTGGTTAAATGTGTTCACATATTTTCTTTTTGTTGGTCTCGAAGCTCGAAGCCATGGGTCCGCTTTGCTTTGTGCTACGCTTGCCTACCAAGATGGCGCTGATCACTTCCGGTTCAGACCAGTGAGAACTATGTGTACACATCAAATATGTCGGTTAATGTTCCAGTTATTATGGCTCAAAATCAACTCTAAACCGGTGGAGATTTGAGCACTGATTCACAGGAACTCGGTGTCTCGGCTGTTTTGCAGTTTTCTGAAAATTTGCTCCAGATTTGTGGTGCATAGAAGCTGAATGCTGCTTCTCCGTGTTTGGTTCTGGACCAGAACCAGAAGACCTGAGGGGTCTGGAAGGTTGATGCAACAACAGCAGGTCTTATTTTAGCCGAACAGGCATGATGCTGAGTGTAAGTGTGGACATATCTGTGCCTCCGGCTGATTGAGTCATTCATTTGTATGAATCTCTCTAATGGCGGCAGTGTTCTTTAATAATGCAGAACCTTCTTTATCTGCCCCGCTGCCTTGACGCATCGTGTTTGAAGTCATGGTTACATGAGCCACATTCACACACAGAGAAGGAGAAACCTGGACCAAAAGCTAAAGATTAAAAACAAACCCAGATAAACATTCAGAGCGCAAATCCATATCATGATTGGAAACAGTCAGATATTGTCAAAGTCGAGCAGAAGTTCTTTATAAAGGCCTTACAATAATAATAATAATAATAATACATTTTATATGAAGGCACAACTCAAGGATAATGTATAAAAATACACAAATCCATTAAAAAAACAATAAATTAAATGAAATCACAACAGATAAAATAAATGGGGGAATGAATTGCTGCTTCTGTAAAAATGGAAAAATGAATGAATCTTCTTCAGCGAAGACTGAGTGTCGGCATGGCGTAGAATGAGATTAACCCTCTAAATCCTGTTGTCAAATTACAATTTATCTATTTCAAGCAAAAAAAAAAAGACAAATGTTAATTTGTTACTACTGCCAAAATCCATGAAGACAAAAACAGGAAGTGACTGGAGTGGTTTGCCTATAACAGTTCAGAAAACTCCAATCATCTCTGTTCAGAAATATTATCCCGGACTAACCCCCAATTATGCTATGTCTATGGAAACTGACGCTTCAACGTTGATTAGCATTTAGGTATTTTTTCTAATAATCTGCCAGTGAAACTTGTAGTTTTTTTTTATCAATATTAAGGAATTGTTGACTTAGATCAAGCTCATAAATATTGCTAGAAAGTTACTATTGCCAGTTAGTTTTGTCAAGTGTACTAAGACATTTGCACCAGAAATACTTGCCAGTGTTGGTGTGATCTCAACTTAATTTCTTATTTAATGGAAACACCTCAATCGTGAAATTGTTTTTCTTTTGTTTTACATTAGCAGAATATCAACAATGATTTTTGCACGTTTGTAATGGAAACGTGGCTTGTTGTGTCTGGTTGTCCTGACCCGGTGTGATGGGAGAAAACGACCTGCTGGTCTGACGTGTCAGAGAAAACGATCAGCTGAGTCCCACCAGAGGATGAATCGCCAGGACATCTGCTTTCCTCCCACCGGCGCCACCGCCGCTCTCCGATTGAGATCAGACAGATGCCGCGGCGCTGTGGCAGCTCTGTTTTGCTATGGGAAACATGCTGTCACATCTGGGTGCTTCACAGCCAAGGAGATGTGAGGGAGGAGATGATGTGAGCCAAAAGCGGGCGAAAGGATCACTGTGGCGCGCTTTCAACAGATGCTGGCATGCGCATGTCACAGACCCCCGAACATCAGGTGATGCCCCTTCAGGGTGACAGCGTGATAAGAGGGGAGAATTACACCGCAGCCACCTCCGCACCCCCCCTCATTAACCTCCAGTCTGATTGCCCCCAGGACTCCCTCGTGCTAATTAGAGGGGGAAATATGTCTACGATGCATGCCCTCATGCTCACACGCGCGCACGGCTTTTCCGCGGCTGACAGAAACGCTATCTGAAGGTGTGAGAATGAAAGGCCTGTCTGTTATTGTGTTGCCCCAGCAGGTTGATTCCCGTTCACACAGACAGCCTTCATCGCGCTTTTTGATTTCACCGCGTTGAATCAAGAGGTGAGCTTTTTGTCTCAGCGTGACGCAGACTGCGAACACGTCTCTCTTCCACTTGTCAGCCACTTAATTTGATGAGTTTCGCTATTGTGCAAAATAGTAACAGTAGAAATATATCAAATTAGGAAATTTAATTAGCGATTTTATTAATGCAAGCTTGCATTAATAAAAACTCGTACACACACAGAGCCTGCTATACAAAATCTTACCAAGTACTTTTGGTTTAATTTCTAGTGCAAATAAGATCAAAATAACTTACAAGTATCTTTTCAACAAGAAACAGAAGCTTGTTTAAGTCAATAATTCCTTAATATTGATTAAAAAGTAATAGTTCCATTTACAAACTATTTCACTTCTAATATAGGATACATGTCATAAGTTAAACAATCTGCCGGTGGAACTAGTAAAATTAATATTAATGAATTATTGACTTAAACAAGATTTTAAATCTTGCTGAACAGTTACTTCTAAGTTCGTTTTGTCTTTTTTCAGATGAACTAAAATACTTGCACTAGAAACTAGACTAACTGAGCTCTGGTGTCTGTAATGGCAGTCTCTTTGTCTGCACACTGAGGGCACATTTTCCTCTTGTTTTACACGATGTCAGGGACAGATGCAGACGTGTCCAGGGACTGGTACAGCAAAGAGGCATTTGTACCTGGACTGGACCTGGGGGCGTCCAGGAGCCAGAGGAGAGGCGAGGGGAGCTAAAGGTGGGAGAGTATTTAAGAGCACTTGAGTGCCAGCGTAGATGTAGTCGCCTCTCCCAGCGGGTCGGGCCGGGCCCCTCGGCACCGTGGCATGAGTTTTCACTTTAGCAGGCAGCACTCAGCGCTGCGTCTTCTGTCCACCCACTTTTTTCTGCTCCTCTCAGTCACTGTGTGCTTCACTGAACCCATCATTCGCTCTCATTCACTCTGGACACACACACACAAGGTTTGACCCATTTGCCCCTTCACCATGAGTGGTAAATAATTCCATTGTGAGAGCCATTAACAGGTAGCTAAAGGGTTAAGAGGGAAACGAGACAGGCAGTCAGACGGGCGATTAGACAATAAGAAGATAAATCACTAATCTTACCTAAGAGCAAGTCAAACTGTATTATTTTTTTATGATTATATTTGTATCCTAATTCTTGTGTTGCCTTGCAAAAATATTTACAGTATATCCCTGATATTCTCCTGAAATCCTTAAAGGGGCAGTATCATTCTAAATCTGCTTTTTAAACATTTCACATCATGTTAAAATGTTTTCCATCATCTAAAACACACCTGGCTTGTTGCTCTGATTCTTTCATGCATGTTTGAGAATTCCTTTTATCGCCATGGCAACCATTCAGCTGTTCAAAATGCCTGGGTGGACCTAGCTCCGCCTTTGAGGACGAAGTTCCTCCCACATTGAGATCCTTCAGACTAGCCAGCAGCAATTAGCAAACACCTGGTGGAGCTTTAAATCTGCTGAGCTTATTATAGGAGCTGCTTCTCAGTGAAACGCTGGTAGAAACGTTAAAGGGTTAATGGAGCAGCCATGTTGTGATGACTCCCTGAAGAGCAGGAGCTCTTAAAGAGACAGAGGCCCAATTTCAAGACGTTAAATCAGGAAGTAAAATTTCTTTTAAGACATATTGATATATGTAGCATTTCAGCTGAAGGTAACATAGTTACACTGCAAAAACTCATATTGATGAAAACGTATTGGTTCCATTTTCAATTAAATTCACTTATAACAGGAATTTTTTCCTATAAGTGAAATAATCTGCCAGTGGAAGTTTTTATCAATATGAAGGAATTAGTTATGTTAAACAAGCTCCTATATTTTGCTGAAAAATTACTTGTATGTTAGTTTTGTCTTATTTCAAGTGTACTAAGACATTTGCTTTAGAAACTAGAGCAAAAATACTTGGTAAGATGTTTTTTTTTGCAGTGTACTTTATTTTGCTCCTTTACAATGCTCCTCTAAATAACTTTCAGCTGCTAAATACTAATAATGTAAAGGAAGAAAACCTGTAAAGCTGTAAAGGTTTGAGTCTGGGGTTGAGGCCAAAATCTGACCGAAGCTCGTAGATGCAGCAATTAGCAGTCAGAAAATAAATGGTCACAATATTCCATTGTATGTTTGTAAAAAACATGAAAAAATGTAATTATTTTCATTCTGCTTTATAATTACTACTCCTTTCTTTGTTTTATTGCAATGAAATACATTAATTTTTCTTTTAGTAAAGAAAAATATGTGAAAGTTAAGAAGCATGAACCCTTTTGTTGCGTTTTGTCCATATTTTAAGGCTGTAAATGAGGAACAGATCTGGTTCCCATCACTGTTTAGGGAATCTGGGATGCAATTTGGCAAAGTTTGGAGAGCCAAAACTCCTCATCTGTCTCCTCTGCACCGTACATGGTCCAACCGCCGTCCTGCAGGCGACTCAGCCTGCTAACAATCTGTGTCACCAAGCCAGAAACCTCACAAGAGAGACTAATTCTGAGTAAAATGCATCACAGTCGTGTGTAGGATGTGTTTCCCAGCAGAGTGGCCCGTCTGCAGACAAACTGGTCCTCTGAGCCTTCAGCTGGGCCACTGTAAGAGGGATGCTTGTATTTTTCCACAGTCATGTCAGAAGATTACACAATCCCTCTGCTGTTTCAGTGACACGCGCACACACACACACACACACACACACACACACAGAGAGAGTCAGAAACACATCAAAGCGGCTCGGCATAGTGGCCTGCACTGAGCTGAGGGCACACTTACTCAGCAGGCTGCTGGCACCAACTCTGAGCTGGTCTGCAGAGTTTGCAGTGACAAGTACAGCCTGTGTGTGTGTGTGTGTGTGTGCGTGCGTGTGCGTGTGTGTGTTTACGAGTCAGAGGCAGTGTTTACTCGGTTCATGTAAGTTGAGAGAGTTCTGACATGGTGCATTTTGGAAATACATAAAAAAATTCAACAGTTTCAGCAAAAACATATCAGATTTATGGCAGCTTTTTTTGGTTTATTTTTAATATTTAATTACAAAGACGTGGCTCTCTAACATGTAATTCTCACATATCCAAACAATGAAGCTTAATAGTCACTCAGTCATTATGGGTACAACAAACTTCCAAGTCAAGTTTGATGTAATAAACATATCCAACTTGTAACACTGGATAAAAATATTTGTTTATTTTCACACTGAAAAACACAAAACCTTACCAAGTAGTTTTGGTTTCTAGTGATAATATCTTATTATGCTTGAAATAAAACTAACTTCGAAGTTACATTTCAACAAGAAATTGGAGCTGGGTTTCAGTAAATAATTTTCATGAAGTATTCCACTTATCACAAAACCTTTTCCATGTTATAATACTAAAATCTATCTACCTAACACAAGCTGCCATATTTTGCTGATTTGTTACTTATACGTTTGTTTTCTTATTTCTAATGTAGTAAGATGTTTGCACTGGAAACTTGACCAGATTTACTTGGTGAGATTTTGTTTCTTGCAGTGCGTTTGAGGGGTGTGAATACTTCAGTAGTTTAACCATTCATGCCCAAACAGCCGACTTGAATGCAGAAACTGACATAGTGTTTGCGATCTATTGCGCATCAATTATTAAAGCACCTGGGTTTTCTGGCTGAAGGGAAGATATAGGGTGTATAAATTATCCCTTATCTATATATGGAGTTTAGTGCTAACATGGTTTCTAATTATGCCCCGATCTGACCACAGGCCGACCTCTTCTCCCTGGTTTTCTGAGCTCTACTCAAACAGGTGAGGAGCTGCAGAACCGGTTTGCACATTAAGGCGCAGCAGCAGCTGCAGGATCTGCAACCCAAACACCTCCAGGTTGATCAATACTCTGAAGAAAAGCATTAACAGCCCATCACATTCTCTCCATCCTTCTCATTAAACACTAATCATTTTTTCAATGCTACCCCCATCACCCACCCCCCCTCCACTCTGCGGCGGAGAGGAAAGTTTATTTCCCAGCAGCCCAGAGATTTCCCAGCAGCCCCTGCTCCAGCCTTCGCTCCGAGCCGCAGCCAGACGCCGGTTAGAGGCTGTTACACTCGTTCACCGATTCCCTCCATCCCTACGGGTCACAGGCAGAGCCCAACATCGGATGGATGGATGGATGACGGATGGATGGATGAATGACGGACGGATGGATGAATGACGGACGGACTTCACTCTGCTGTTTAGAGGCCAGTTCTTTTCCCAGCAGCCCCTGCGCTCCAGCCTTTGCTCCGAGCCAGACGCTGGTTAGTCCACTGCACTCGTTCAACACCTCCCTCCCTCCCTCCGTCCGTCCGTCCGTCCCAGCAGGACGCAGACAGAACCCGGCCTCAGCCGATCCATACTTATCGTATCTGGGTTCCTCTTACAGCCTTGTAATTCTCATGGAGAGACATATTAGCGCGACACATTAGGCCGGCGCGGCGCGGCGAGGTGAGAGGCTGCGCTGACACCAAATCGACTTAGCCGAGGCCCGGCGGGACGCCGCAGGGCACCTCCGCCCGCTGACGGCCAGAACCCCCGGCCGGACCGGATCGGGTTTCAGCGACGGCTGTTGGGCTTGTAGTCCTACACGGGGTGGAGCGGGAGATGGAAGACGCTTCTGCTCATTGCATTTACTGACAGGAACCCAGCAGACCACAAGGCCGAGGGATCAATAGCATCGCTGCGCACCGCAGTGCCAGACCGGGCCGACCCAAACAAGGGCAGATTGCATTACACAGAGCTTTAAATCAGGATGCGACTGCACTGCTAGCATCACAACACAAACATGTTCGCTTTGCTCTCGAATTACAAGAACTGTCTGGTGCTTTCTACATAGAGGCACTTGGACAGTGGCACAAACAGGAAGTCACGACCCGACCCAACATCTGACAGAACCAAACGCTGGTGGTACGCATCGTCCACTTTGTTCCAGATGTTTCCTGGTTAAAAGTTTAGAGCTTTCTGCTGTTTCTGTGGCGGCAGTGGATTCAGTCAACAGGCAGGAAGAACCGAAGACCTGCGGCAAATGGTTCAGGGGCGGAACCGGGCAGAACCGGACCGGAGGGATGGATTGATGGATGGGTGGGTGGATGGACGGACGGATGTCTGCCACAGGTCAACGTTTTCCTTATCTTTTGGCTTTCAGCCAATCAGGAATAAGAAAAAATAATCCTGCTCCTGGAGTGGCTGCTCTGCTGAATCCAGCCGATCGTG
Organism: Poecilia formosa; assembly: GCF_000485575.1. NCBI lineage: Eukaryota > Metazoa > Chordata > Actinopteri > Cyprinodontiformes > Poeciliidae > Poecilia > Poecilia formosa. The sequence goes on along the minus strand of NW_006800056.1, from coordinate 1,673,580 downwards.
TGTCAGTAGCGTGTCACTTCCTGTACCTGTTTCCCAGCTGCATCTCCAGCCAAATATTTCACCTTTACTCAGTGAGAAAGTCCAGTAACAAGCAGGTTTTCAGTGGATATTTGGTGTTGGATCTGCTGCAGTTGTTCACGTTTATGGCCACCAGATCTTTCCACCGCGGGATGATCAGACGATGGTCGTTTGTTTCTGGACCCGAGCCTCTGATCAGACAGAGCGCCGGTCCACTCCCCTCCCAACCCGGTCCAGACATTGTTTGTCCCGCCCGGCCAGTCGGGGATCTGCCGTGGGGACGGCGTTTATAAAAGGAAGCGGCGCGGGGAGCAGACGGCGCTCTCGCCACGTTGCGGTCCAGAACCCAGTGAACACGCCCGCCTCGGTTCCCAACAATAGCAGAAACGACAACTTTTTCTGTCGCTATTTTGGCCTCCGCAGGTTTATGGATGGGGAAACAGATCAACTTCACATCAGTTCAAAAGGCTAATAGATTAAAAATACGAAAACGAAGGATTTCATATCTTCACTTCTTAGTTTTATAAACGTACGATGCTGCTCCAGTTGTAGTTTTTCCCCATTAATTACTGTTTTTAATCATTTCAGTTAATGGAAATGTTTTCTCAGTTTCAGTTTTTGTAAATTTTTTAGTTTTATTTAAATAATATAACCTTGCTCTGATTGTGTTTGCACAGCTCTTTATAAATCTAAACATATCTGCTGCATGCAGCACATAAGAGGAGCGACTTTACTGACGTGATGAGTAACGATAATGATGAATGGATTTTTCTCTCTGGAAGGAGAGGCGTAGACTTTAGTGGACCGTGAGGAACAATGAAAATCCAAAGAGAAGCTGAGTGAAACAGATTCAGTGTGTGGAGGGCCAGATGTTCTGGGTTTGGATCAAACATCTGCTGGCCCTGCAGGACCTCGGCGACCCCGAATGACCCCGTCTGCTCACCTTTTTCTCCAGACGTAGCTCCTCTCTTCCTCCGCAGGTCTCTGATCTTTGGGAAAACGTGAAACGCGATCCCACGTTCAGAACATGTCGAACTTTTCCAGGTTGGTTTTAGGCTCGTCTTGTCTGCGTGGAGAGGCAGCAGATGTTTATTTTTCTGAAAGTTATCACCACTCTGGAAAACGTGACAGGATTCAGACCCGGCGACCCGGAACCGTGACCCATGATGGCCCAGGAGACCCGGCGTGCATACAGCAGGCTATTACAGCTAACTAAAGCTAACACAGCAACGACAACTGAAACCGAGAAAACATTTTCCTTCACTGAAATAAATAAAAACGCAGAATTAATCGGGAAAAACAAAAACTAACTGGAAACATATTGTACCCTTAGAAAACTAACTAACACACTAAAATTATAGATATAATATCCTTCACTTTTGTTTTTATTAATCTGTTTGTTGAAAAGTTTATCTTCTGTTCAGTATTCATGACCCAATCCAAGCATAGTCACAAAACTTTCATTTTCTTGAATCCTGCACCTAAAAATTAATCAAAAAAATCTATTACAACTAATAAAGACTAGAACTGAACAATGTATAACTAATAATGACTAATCAAAACTTGGAAAACCACTGTAAAAACTAATTCAAACTTATTGAATGAGACAAATAAAATGAAGCGAAATGCAGCAGCAGCGACCGGCCCGGTGACGGATGTGGATCTTCCTCTCTGTGAAAACCTTCAGTGATTTTACTGCATCCACCTGCAGCTCTTCTGGAGAAGCCATTTGTAAAATGTTTATGAAAACAGATGAAGTTCTAGAGTTGTTCTGTGGTTTTCTGCAGCGCAAACCTTCGGTGTGTTGATTCACGCATCCTTACGTCACATGGGCAGCGGTACAAAGTGGCTCGTTATGAAGACGCTCCGGGTTCTGGTGCTGTGGGAAAACCGTCGGGATGAATCACAGACCTCTGGTTTACAGAGTTTAAATAACTTTCATCTCATAATTGGCCAAATTTCTGGAATCAAGTTTCCAAGGTTTCACTCCAAGTTTGACAGTAAATATAAAAAAACAAAAATCATGGCCTGAATTTATGACAGATATTTCTGCAGATAAAAGGATTTATACTGTATAGAACCGATGGATGGATGGACATATAGATCGATGGATGGATGAATGAATAAATGGATGGATGTAAAGTTTTGATTTAAAACTCGTTTCTCAGACGTTTTCATCCCGTTTTGTTCCAGTCTGAAGCTTAAACTGGTTCTGAGTTGGAACCAGTTTGGCAGTGAAACATTGTAGGGAAAGGACTGGAGGAAAGGTAGCAGATAGCAGCACACACACTCTCTCACACACACACACACACCCAGACTTGAGTTAATGGTCCTGCGTCTTCCTGGCAGCCTGTCAATAATGGCTCTGATCACATTAAATAAAGAGTCCATTAGCTTATTCTTTCTCTTCCTGCGCTGCTAATGCGGCGCGTTGCAGCTTACACACACCTCTGCTGCTGCGGCACCAACGCAGCACAGCTTTCCAAACGCTTCCCTCCGCTTCCTGGAGGTGGAAGTTTCGATAGAGGAACGCCAGGAACCGAACTTTAATGTGGCTAAAGGAGCAAACTGTGAGCATATGCTGCTCTGTGCGGCTCGCCTGCCAACATTGTAATCAAGACAAAGGAGACGTGATGTAAGCGGGAGAGGGGAGCGTTTCTCCGCTCCTCCGCCGCCTCACTGCTCTCCGTTGGCCCTGGAGCGAACGTAGAGGCCCCTGCTGCAGCCGCTGCTGCAGCCGCTGCTGCAGCCGTGGTTAACGGGAAGCATCAGACAGTCGCGTTCTCCGAGGCGTTCCCTCTGGCTCCGTGCTGGATCTGCTGAGCTTTCACCTCGGTTATGGTGCTTCAGCACTCAGAATCAGGGTTATAACAGATCTGGGTTTTTCATTTGTCTCATTCAGTTGGTTTTTAGAGTGCGTTTGCTGCTTTTACTAGTTATTAGACCTGTCACTATTTGACCCAGAAACTAGAGCTAAGGTCTAATTAAGCTCTGTATCAGATTCTGCATGTTTCAAAGCTTCACACTGAAAAATAACAAAATCTTACCAAGTAATTTTGGTTTACTTTGCAAATATTTCAGTTCACATAAAATAAGACAAAACTTACATTATTCATCAGTATTGATGAAAAATGCTAGTTTCACTTTGTTTCACTGTATAATATAAAAATGTCATAGGTGAAATAATTTGATGTGAAACTTGTTCATCAATATTAAGGAGTTAATGCCGTGAAACAAGCTCCTGTTTCCTGCTGAAAAGTTACTTGGAAGTTAGTTTTGTGTTATTTAGGCCTATCATGATAACAAATGCTGTTGGACGATAAATTGTCCCAGAAATGATAAATTAACGATAATATTGTCATTTTGAGACCGTTTTTGATCTATTATAATAATAGGTACGCTTTTCAAAGACAAAAAAAACTTTAAAGGACGTTTAACTCTGGAACTGGAACATATTAAATTATCCAAAAGAATAAACAAGAAAAAAAAAATGCTGAATTCAACATCCAGTAGAACTTAGTTAGTTTGCACGACCTGCCACTTTCGCCTGTTTTCCCTGTCAAAGCAGAACGATTATCTGTTTCTGTTGTTTTGTTTATTTTGGATATTTAAAATGTATTCCAGTTCCAGCATTAAATGTTATCTAGAATTGAAAGTTTATTCATCTTTGAGAATGTGTTCTTGTATTATTATGGCATCAAAACAAAAAGATTATCGTTTTATCACGATAACTTCTGGGACAATTTATTGTCCAGCAAAATGTATCGTGACACACTTCAGTTCAAAAGGATAATAAAAAGATCCATTAGCACGAAAACATTACTAAATCTATGATTTCAGGATGTTTTAGTTAAGTTTGTAAGCGTGCCTTGTAGTTCCAGTTAGTTTGTTTTCCCCCATTAGTTACAGTTTTTATATATTTCAGCTAACAAACGTGTTTTATCCATCTCAGCTGATTCTGTTGGTTTTAGTTTGCTGTAAACGCTGCCGGACCTGGGAGAGCACGCCGGGCCTGAAATGGCTTCCATGTGCTGCACCTTTCGCCGGGCGGGGGGCCAAACGACCGTCCCGTCCTCTTTCTGAAGGAGCCGGGGGACATCTTTTCGACATTATGCGCCGATGACGACGGCGGTTTGAAGTCGGGAGAGTCGGATGAATCAGAGCAGAGGAGACGTAAAATGACAGCTTTGTTTTCAAAAACAGATAATAAAAGACAAGACAGTGGAAAAAGAGATGGAAACGGTTTAGGAAAGGCCACCTGGAACCCGGCGTGTGCCAGGTTCTGACTCACCCGTCTGTACGGCAGGCCGTTTTACCACAAAATCTGATTCAGCAAACTCTGCTTTATGACCAGACATGTTACTGCAGATATCTGCAGTTACATCCTGGCCAGGGTAAATTACATTTAAGATTTCAAATATTAAGAATTAAATTATGATTCGTCATAAAGTAATATTTTTTAATGTTTTGACTAGTCATTTCCAATTAAAGATATCTCATTTAGCATTAATACTAAGTGTAAATCTGAGTAGTCAAGAGTCTCTAAATCAGTTCGGTGTCTTGAGCAAAGAAACTAGACCAAAATTGTTTGGTAAGATTTTGTGTTTTTGCAGCGTAGAATGCAATTAGTCAGACTGAACTGATTTTATGTTAAGCTGGCCTGCCGTACCGTCTTCTGCAGCATAATGACCCCTGACCCCCTCCCTTTCCATCTAGTGCAGCAACTGCACTATAAATCTCACTCCAGTCGATTAGCGTGCCCTTAGCAACAGCTAACACACGGTCATGAATTTTTAACCGAAGCCATGCCTCAAATCAGGCAGAGAGGTGAAGCCGGGTGTCCTGTGGCCTGTTGGCTGCGTCTGCTGCAGCACAAGTGAATGGCCTCCTCACATCCACTTATCCTGCAGCCGCCTGTCCTCTGTGATGAAGTCGGCCCTTTCCGATGGTTCCTGATTAGATAAGAGCCGCCTCCGAATGGCGTCTCATCAGCTGCCGCTTATTCAATCATCTCCGTTTCCACATCGCTTCTGTTTTCACGAGGAAACCAGAATTTGAGCAAAAAGTTTACAGAAGATATTATGTAACCTTTCAGTTCCTGAGGATCTCGTTTCCCACCAAAGCGTTACTCGTTGAGGCCGAGAAGACCTTGAAGCTTATTTGTGGAGAGGCGTCGTGTCTGCCCGCTGAAACTCATGCCACCGTTTCTCTGAATTCTTCACGTTTTTGGAGAAACAAATGATTGAACTCTGCGAAAGATTTAAACAACCACTTTTATCTTGTTACATTTTCCAAGGAAACCGACTACGACTGGCTTTAACTTGAACATCAACTATAATAAACTAAATAACTCACTTCAAAACATGGAATTAATTTAGAGAGTCGTTTCTCAGAGTGTTTATTTTTGATGGCTTACAACTAACAAACCTAAAACTGAGTTTCTGCTATTATGTTATGAGCAAGCTTAGAGTTTGTTGATGCTAATTTGACTTTGACAAAGAAGTGGGCTGCTCACATAGTGCTTTATGTAGGGATACCACTGGGAAATTGAGTGGAAGGAAAAAATCCATTTGTTGTAGCTGGTTTATATTTTGTACTTTCCATTTATTTTCACCTATAAATATTGTCTAATTACATAATTTAAAATGAGTTGTGCACAAATATCTGCTAACCAACGTTGGTTCAGGGGCTTTGGACACATTACAACAAATTAGAAAATAAAAATGAGTAAAAATAAAGTCTAAAGAAAACTGGCTCAAAACTCTGCCCATTTCCACCAAGCTCATATTTCTCTTAAGTTGTTTTTGATCCATATGGTATTTTCATAACAACTGAAGCTAACATATTTTCTTAATTGTGCTGTAACATGGCACTATGACTCTGTAAGATACATACCGGCCCTTTAAGAGATGTTTGGAGAACCTGAGAACTGATGACCAAGGCAAACTTTGACTTTTACATCAAATCTGGCTGATTGGGGGGAAAATATATAGACAAAACTCGAAGTGCAAGTTATGTTTGCCAAAAGTCTGTCTGTCCGTCCGTTGTTATGTAAAGCTTTTGATCAATGCAGATTAAGGTTAAAAAAGTGCCAATGAGGATGAAATTAATTGGCCTACAGCAGCTTGAACAAATGTTTATTTTCGGCTCCACTGCAGAATAATCTCTTCTGACGAACGGAGCTTAAAAGAGAAATAACCCGAGATCACAACGGGTAAATTTCAGCCTTTATGATTCCTCCGAATGTCGTCCGCCCACGTCCTCGTGTAGCTGGAGATTTTCCTGTGCGCCATCACAGGGGACGCAGCAGAGATGGTTGTTCACAGATGACCTTTGACCAGCCACTGGGGAGGCGAAGGGGGAGCCAGCTTGTGCCTTTGGAGCGGCTGGCCTCTGATGTGATGGCTCCAGGCAGTGGGCTTTGCGTGAACCGATCCCCGATGGGGCCCCCCTCGTCACTAGATCCTCTGCATTATTCATCGCGGTCCGCAGCGGAGCGGCGGAGGCAGGCGGAGAACGGAATAAAAAGCGTCAAGGTTCAGGACCTTCTCAGATCACAAGGAACTTCTGCTTAACCTCCCTTGAAGTGATAAACACAGGAATAGAGTATGTTTTCTTTTTTTTAAGCAACTGGATCTGAGAGTAGGACTGGAGATCAATGGGGATTCCCTGGAGGCTTAGAGGAGATCACATTCACCGCAAGGTGATTGGTGGATCAATGCGGTTCCCATGGTTCACTTTGCCATTGTGAGAACGGATCCTCTTCATTCCAACCAGTTCAGAGATCTCCCAGTTTACTTTCTAGCTCACAAGGAAACATGCAACAAATTGCATAATCTGCTAATTGCATAATTGGTTGACATGTTGTAACCGGGAGCGCTAACCCAGCCCCGGGTTAGCGGGCTACGTTAAGACATTTTTGCACAACATCCAGCATTGGCGACGCAGCAGCGAGAAGACGGATAAACACGCTTGTGAGCCAGATTAATTCAGGGAGGCAGGCGGATGAAATAAACCAACATCTGAGGCTGTGGAGCAGATAAAGTGGGGGTACCCCGCCGTCTCTCTGCTGTAATTATTGGCTAATAGTCATTAACCTGGCAAACAAAAGGTTTAGCTGCATTGTTTAAAGGACTCTGGGATGCATAATGACAGACTAATATGTCATAGCACTAGGGGAGGGGGGGAGGGGTGGATTAATGAGATTTTACTGAAGGGAGCGTACAAGAAGAGGTGGGGCACGGCTGGAAAATAGAGAGGGAAGAGGGCCACATTAAGCTAATTGGAAGATGAGTGCCTACTTGTAAAAGTGCTTCTAATGGCGTATTTGTTTCTCTCACTGCAGCGCAGAGCTAATGCAGGGGAGTGCAGCTGCAAGACTTATAGTAGTAAAGATTATGAGCGTTTGTCTGCGAATGTGTGTCAACACGCCTTACATCAGGGGTGTCCAAACTTTTTGTCAAAAAGACTTCAAAGGGAAAAAAAAAACATTTTCCTTTTCTTCCTCCACAATAAACTGAGCTTGCACTGCTTCATTGAATAAATGGAGCACTCAGGTTTTTGTTGGGGAAAAAATATGTAAATTATTATAGATTTAAATCCTAAATTAAGTTTTGCTCATTAAAAGAAAGTTTGCAAATTTTCTAGGTATCGATTGGAAAAAAGTAGAACAAAATTTATTCAATTCTAAGCAATAAAATCAGGATTTGGCTCATTGTGTCTTTGAAAACAGTTGCTGTATTAAGTCAAGTTTAATGAGTTGATTGAAAGCAGATTTTTTGAGTAAAAGTCACCGGATCCTTGCAGCAATAACGAAGTTTGATCATTTAAAGATAAATAGTTAGAAATGTTTTCTGTTGTAAGGAGATTTAATTTGTCTGAGATCATTTATCCCCATTTAACAAAACAAACTCTCCATCTGCATCAAACAGGAAATTTAGATTATTCTGGAACTGAAATCAGGGGCCACACTCAGTCATCCCAGGGGCCTCAAACGGCCCCTGGACCTCCCTTTGGGCATCGCTGGACATTAGCGTCGTGTCTTCATCATCAGAAGCTCCTGCAGGACGGACAGCTCGTGTCTTCCTGCAGATAATTCTTTTATTTCTGAACTTCTGTTGACCTTTGGAGCGTTCATGATGTGGCTCCGTCTGGACCTCTGGCTGCTTCCCCAAAATCCAGCGACCGCTGAACAGTGGCTCTCTGCTTTCCGATTCACTCCAACGCCTCTGGACTCTTTGAAGACAAAATAAAATGTCTTTTTCCTGCCAGTTGGAAATAAATAGTTGGAAATGTTTGTCTTACGGACATCGTTTTAATCTGAACTAATCAACTCTAAACTCTTTTTGCATATTTTTATAATGCCTTGCCAAAGTATTTATAATCCCTGAAGTTTTTAAGTGCAGTCGCCTTCCACTCCACTGAAAAGTTTCATCCAGTCCATCAGACTGGATGGAGAGCATCTTGAAACTCTAGTCGGGCTTTGACTAGACCATCCTAACACATGATAATTTTTTGATTTCTCACTCTTCTGTCAAACATTGATCATGCAGCCATAGTCATATCAGCTGCACTTTATTTCATTTTGAGGCGTCAGAGTAAAGGCTGAGTTTTAAAACGTTGGTAAACGCCGCTCTTTGTTTTCAGAAAACGAAGAGCGCCTTCCAGTCGCAGCTTTAACTGTAAAACTAATGCATTTTGAAAATCTTTTAAGTTTTTCCTTCCACTTCGCTGCTGTGAGCTCCTTTATATACGTGTCGTCACATAAAATCCATGTAAAAGGAAAAAGTTTGCGGTTGTGTCGTGACAGTGTGAAAAAGTTTAATGGGTGTGAATACTTTCCCAAGGCGACATCACTTAACATTCGTGACGTTGTTTTCATTTTTAAGGTGAAAATTTCCTCAATTTCACCTTAAAAATATATTAAATGTAAATAACCAGGCGACCTCTGCGTGTTTGAAAAGTGTAAAAAAAAAAAGAGCCAGTTTTTGTTTCCCTGAAGTGTAAAACCCAGACTGCTGCTCTTCTTAGAATCCAGATTTCTTAAGAACAGTTTTCAGACAGTGGAACTATTCACAGATTCACTTTCTAATTTACTTTCATTATTTTGTTTCAATTAAATCAAATGGAAGTGCTAATGCCCGCATGGCCATGCAGTATGAAATAATAGTGTCCAGGCTAGAATTTAAAGTCGTACCTCCAGGCTAAAACTCCAGAGCGCACACAGAATGAAAGTGTAAAATGTTTTTTAATGTATATTTAACAACAAATACCCCAGTGACTATTGATGTTTCGTCTCAGAAGAATCTATTTCTCTGGTATATCTAAGGGCATGATATGAAACCACTCACACTTTTATTTCTTTTTCTCTGTTTTCTTCCTCTGTGTGTCTCCCGTAGTATTTCTCCCTCTCTCTTTCTTTTCCCCGCTGTCTCTCTTTAAACATTTATCTTCTGTTTTCTCCTTACAGGCCCTTTGTGCTTTTGTGATGTTGGTTTTTACAGCTTTCTGCGCACCACAGTCGCCATTTATCTTTTATAGATGCCAGCAGCAAGGAGCGCGTAAGAAATGCTACCATTTCAGCATGACTAATTGTCATCGCTTGGCGCTGCTCCCCTGATGTCACCCGCTGCTGCTCCCCTGAGGGCCTGCAGTGTGTGAGCCGCACTGTTTACACTGTACATTTCCATTTTGCTCACATAAATACTCCAACTCTGAATATTATCATCAGCTGCAGCGTGTTGTTCGGTTTGTGAACTCATTCGCCAGCAGCAATCTGAAACAGGTGGAAGATATGGGGCCCCAGAAGAGGAAAACTATCAGAATAGTCTTTGCCTAAACTAAGTCTCATCATCATCTGTTTATGCTTGATGGTGAGCCCGTCTGCAGGGGCGCTACCTTTCTTTTTCAATCTGCTTATTGCAAAAAATCCAAGCTAAGTCAATGCTTTACTTGGATCATTACCCAAGTCTCAACAGCAGACATTTTAATATTGAGCAACAGTTAATCAAAACTTTATTTTTACTGTAGTTAAACAAGACAAATTGTTATAAAAATGCTCAAATTTCATTTATAATAAAATGTACTTATTGAATTCACTAGACATGCACCGATTTATTGGCCAGCGGATTGATTGGCGGTGATTTCCTTAAGATCGGTGATTGGCCGATACTTACATGTGAAGCAGATCTGAAATGTTTGCGGATATATCTACAAAGTGTTATTTTTACCATCAAAACCATTATATTCTCAAATTATGAAAGCAATTAAATCTGAAGTCATCATGAAGTTAAAACCTTCCCTCAGCAGGTCCTTCCTAACAAACATTTCCTGGTTTATTGGTTTATGGTAATATTTCTGTTTTTGTTGTCTGGATTCAGGTGTTTCTCAGATAAACGACACGTTGAGTTGCATTTACCATTAAATACATCCTGTATTAACATGTACTGCGTTTTTTCTTCATGTGTTGTTCCTTGGTTTCAGACTTCTAGGCTGTTCTGTTGTACTCCCTCATTTCTTCTTTCTCTCTTTTTTCTACCTTCCTCCCTTTTTTCCATCTCCTAGTCCATTATATTTGGAAAAAAAAAGTCCTGTTGCAACTCAATTTTGTCCTCTTTGTGCAGTTTCTCCTGAATTCCTGATATTTTTAAAATCAGATTAAAAATGGTGGACCTTTGGATTCACTTTGCCAATCTGCAGGACTGATCAGCACAAGAATAAGAGAGATTGTTGAGGGGTAGACCTTTGATGAGGCGTATCAGGTGTCGCTCCAGGGGACCTCTGGGTATCATGAATGGAAAAACCCACGTTACCCCTTGCTCAGTATCTTTCTTTGACCAGACTAATTATTCGCAATCAATAACAGTCTGTATCTTCTCTCTTGTCTCTCTCGTCTCTTCTGGGACATTCAGGATGCTGCAGGCAAGGTTTTGGACCGCTGGACCATCATGTCCCGTGAAGAAGAGATCATCACCCTGCAGCAGTTTTTGCGCTTTGGTGAAACCAAGTCCATCGTGGAGCTGATGGCTATTCAGGAGAAAGAAGGTCAGGCGGTCACAGTTCCCTCGTCAAAGACAGACTCTGGGATTAGGACGTTCATCGAAAGTAATAACAGAACCCGCAGCCCGGGGCTCTTGACACATCTGGAGAACAGTAGCCCCTCCAGCATTCATCACTTTGAGAATATCCCCAACAGCTTAGCCTTCCTCTTACCGTTCCAGTATATCAACCCGGTCTCTGCCCCCATGCTCGGCTTGCCCCCTAATGGCCTCCCAATGGAGCAGTCTGCCCTTCGGCTTCGGGAGCCCAGCCTCCCAAACCAAGGAGAGCAGGTGGAGACCAGCGAGTCAGAGGTGTCCCTATCGCCCTTCCGCACAGGTCAGAGCCCAAGTCGCGGAGTACTGGGACCCATCAACAGCACTGAACCCAAGACAGAACCCAACAACTGTGCATCGCCCATCTCCCCGACCCCGTCCACCCAGCAAGCTCAGCAGCAGTCGTCCCTTCAGCAGCAGCAGCAGCAGCAACCGCAGCAGGGCCAACAGCAGACCCAAAGCCAGTCTCAGCAACACAACAGTCTGGGCGACCATCAGGTGCATCACCACTTCATCAAGGATGAGCCTTCGAAGTCCATCAGCCATCCTTCGTTCTCCTCCAAGATGCATCGCATACGCCGCATGGGAGCCACCTCACGCAAGGGCCGTGTGTGCTGCAATGCATGTGGAAAGACCTTTTATGACAAAGGCACACTTAAGATACACTATAATGCCGTACACTTGAAGATTAAACACCGTTGCACCATCGAGGGATGCAACATGGTCTTCAGCTCCCTGCGCAGCCGCAACCGCCACAGTGCCAATCCCAACCCACGGTTGCACATGCCCATGCTGCGCAACAACCGCGACAAGGACCTTATCCGTGCCAATTCCACCACAGGTACACCTGTCATCTCGAGCAGCAAGAGCGGCTTCACGCTCACCAGCCCTGGAAGGCCACCACTGGGTTTTACGACTCCCCCAGTAGACCCGATGCTTCAGTCCCCGCTGCAGAGTCCCCTGGTGTTCCCTTCACTGAAATCAGTGCAGCCAGTCCAACCAGTGCCCCCATTCTACCGAACACTCGTGTCTCCAGCAGACCTCGTCAGCCCTCCAGTGTCACTGCCAACCAGCCCCATTATCCCGACCACTACCAACAGCACCACCCTGATGGACCAGCAGCAGCAGATCCTGGCTGCTGTTGTCTCGCACAACAATGTTCACGTGTCAGAGGCAAGTCCAATGTCCCACCGGCTGTCCACTGGTGGCAGTCAGGACCTCACCACAAGCAGTGACCCCACACCCAAAAAGAAACCTCGTAAATCAAGCATGCCAGTTAAGATTGAGAAGGAAGTGATTGATGTGGCAGACGACTTTGAGGACAAAGATGAGGACGACGACGACACAATCCACCATAATCACCAGGCAAGTCTTCTTCACAACAATATTAAAATCAACGGCAACTGCAACAACAATGGTGCAAGTGGCACTGGCCACCACAGCGGCGGCAGTGGCCAGCAGTCGCCCTCCCAGGACGAGATGAGTCCTGGTCTGGCCCTGAGGGGGATGATGAGGCAAAGTGAGGACGAATGTAGGGAAGGGACTGGCAGCGACAGCAGAGGCGGCGCTTCAGAGCTGCGCTGTATGGACAGCTTTACCTCAGAAGATCAGGACCACGAGAGAGACTTTGAAAACGAGTCTGAAACCTCAGACTCCAAGATGTTCTACCGCGATGACCTGATGGACGGAGAGGAACATCAAAAGCACGGCAGGGGAGGAAGAGGGCTGGACAAGGAGCACGAAAACGAGGCCCACGAGGACGAACACTTGAGAAAAGACATCGAGGGAAATGGTCATTCCTCACCGTCTCCTCATGGGCCTCCGATCAAGATCAAAGAAGAGCTCAACGATCCGACTTATGACATGTTTTGCATGAGTCAGTATGGCCTCTACAACGGGGGAATGGCGGCAGCAGCGGCCGCCGCCGCTAGCATGGCCGCTCTGCACGAGAGCTTCATTTCCTCCATGGGGTACGGCGCGAGTCCACCCAAATTCCCCACATCTCAGTCCCCCGAAGGAGACCCATGCTCCAGCCCTGACCCCAAGATCTGCTACGTCTGTAAGAAGAGCTTCAAGAGCTCCTATAGCATGAAACTGCACTACAAGAATGTGCACCTGAAAGAGATGCATGTGTGCACAGTGGCTGGCTGCAACGCTGCTTTCCCCTCCCGACGGAGCAGAGACAGGTGAGTGCAGCAGGACTCCAAATGACACCTAACTTTACTCTAATGTATTTGATTTAGGCTCGATTCAGACTGTTTTAGGTTTTCAGGTTCTACATTTTTCATCATGCTCCCTAATATTTTGCTTCCAAGCAGTCCAACTTTTCTTTTTGTGTCTTTTAAAGTTGTCTAGACCAACAGTTCTTCAGGCTTTCTAGAGGCATTTCAAGGTGTTTTACTTGCACACTGAATTTCCCCTTATTTTCACTAAAGTCTTTGTATTGTAATGCATTAAGGACTGGATTTGCTGTTTGTTAAGCCTCAACTCTGACCAATGAATCATTCAACTTAAAAAAAATAAAATCTCCCAAACCTCAGGGATAGACAGCCAGGTGTTGTGTCTACACTTAACCTGAAACTTACAGACGCAAAGAAGCATGTTTTAAATTTCGTCTCAGGGCAGGCTGTTGCAAAGACACATTTTGTTTTTTACGTGTTCAGCTCTGAAACGTGCCAAAGGTAACAAGTTTGAGGCATGAAATAATATTTTTGCATCAACAAGATGATTTCCAGTTAGCCATATGCCAAATGTTTTGGCATAACTGGGCTGCACGCGTACGCCGTGTCCTCATTAAATCGAGAAAATCCGAACAAGCAGGGAGGAAAAAGCCATGCAGACACAAAACTTGTTTTTTTTTTCTCTTTATATTTGAACTTTTATGATTTACACAGTGCTGTCTGCACTTATTGGCGCCCGTTGTTGCCACTCTGGGGAGATTCATATCTCCCTAAATCTTCCTCACTGAGCACAGCGGCAAAATGAACTTCTCTCCTTTGTCCGAGTTAGTTGAACTCATCTGACTGGAGATGTGAGTAAGTTTAGATAAGTAGACATTTTATTGCACTGCCGCTGAATCCTCAGCAAGAAAAGTAGCTACTGGCTCCCCTAAAAGATGCAAGATGATGTCATCGCCTAATTTGCATATTTGCTAATGTGCGATCCGGACAGTAGATGAAAATAATATCTACACTGGCAAGAGAAAAGGTGATTAAAACTATTAAAATGTGCTTAAATGGTCTTTATGAAATCATTTATAAATATTAATAGTTTGCTTTAAACAAAGGACACATTTGACAGTTTCTTCTCAGAATTGGTGTTAAATGAACTCTTTCAGATTTACTTAAGTGATGGAGTAATTTTAACAGTTGAAATAGTTAAACTGCTCGACATCTTGTTGAAGTAACTGAAAGAGTTAAATTAATCACCAAATCAGAAAAACATAATAAAAAGATAAAAAAGATTTGTTGCCTTTTTATTGTCAACTGTATTTTCACACAATTAGTTCCTGATTTATACAGATCAACAAACCTGCAATACATGAAATGGATGTTCTCTTGTCTTTCTCATCTTCAGGAGACCCCAGGATATTTTATAAATAAATAAACGTTCCCTTTTCAGTCTTTCTGGGAAATTGATAATAGTTGCACCACCGATTTTCTTATATTATATTTTTATGTTTTTACCTTCTGGATAAGTTTTTCAGAAGGCAATATAAAAAAATCTCCTGATCTTTACCAGGAATGAAAAGCATTGCGTGTTTTTGTTAAATGACTTAAGCAAAAAATGTCAAAAATAACAGAAATCTATAATCTCAGAGTCAAATTAAAACTTTGAAAACCTTCCAAAACCCTGGAGAACTATTGATTAGGATTACTTTAAAATATTATTGATTAGGATTACTTTAAAATATTATTGATTAGGATTACTTTAAAATATTATTGATTAGGATTACTTTAAAATATTATTTACTTTAAAATATTACACAGCAGAAGCAACAAAGTGGCAGTAAGTCAGTTTAACTCTCAGCTGCTTTCAAACTTTTTCTAACACTTAACATCTGTTAGTTAATAAGAAATTAAAAAGGTACTTGGGGACATCTGGCTGGTGTCAAGTTAAAGTTTAGAGACCAGAGAAACACACACACACACACACACATAAAAACACACCCCAGGCTTCCAGCTGCAGCGTGTTGTTTACCTGCCCTCGCCGCCTCACCTTTGCGCGGTGAAATCAGGCCGCATACATTAACGATGACGGCGGTTTGTCGAGCCGCTGCATTCATTAGCGCGTCAGGCGGTGAAGCGCCGCGCTCACCTGGGCTTGTTAGCACGTATCCATCCCGCCGCCCTGATCCGCCGCCCCCCGGCTGATGGCAGCTGCATGTCACAACACGCGCTCCTCAGGATGTCCAAAGGGTGGCGCCGGCGGCCGCTTGGGCGCTCTGGATCATTTTGTTCGGCCTCACAAACACAGGGAAGGATTTCTACAACTAAAATCTAATTAAACCGTTTTTGTTTTCAGATACGAGACTAAAGTATTTTCCTTCATCAACAACGTTTCTGCCCAACGTGAAAGAGAACAATGAACCCAAAACATGTTGGAGAATATTTAGCTGGCGTTTTAAACTGACTTACATTTCTGTCAGCAATAATTCACAGATTCACTTTGCTTTATTAAAATATTGTCTATTTAGGAAATTATTCAAGAGACAAAAACAAACAAATGTCCTAAGAAATACATTTTACACAATATTGTGGCAATTGAGTTTTCTCAGCTCGACTGTTTCGACCCTTCACTGCAAAAACACAAAATCTTAACAAGTATTTTGGGTGCAAATATCTCAGTTCACTTGAAAAAAGATAAAACTAACTCACAAGTAACTTGATCAGCAACACATCGGAGCTTATTAAGTCAATAATTTCTTCATATTGATGAAAACACACTAGTTCCACTGGCAGATTATTTCACTTCTAACAAGGGAAATATGTCCTGCTTTAAGTGAAATAATCTGGAACTTTTTATCACTATTAATGAACTATTGACTTGAAACTTGAAACCTGAAACAAGCTCTTATTTCTTGCTGACAAACTACTTGTAAGTTAGTTTTGTCTTATTTCAAGTGAACTAAGATATTTCCACCAAAAACACTGTTTTTGTGTTTTTGGAGTGTAATGGCAGAACGTTTGGACACCCCGGCACTTTTCTCCTCTGCAAGAAAATCTGAAAACATGAAAAGTTTTCCTGTCATTTTCTCCTTCGTCCATCTTTTTCCAACTGAACTTCTTTGTTGTTTCTGAACGCGGCTGCTAACCGTGGCACGCACCGTCCCTCTGTGGCGCGTCGCGAATGCCTCGGGTACGACCAGCCTGCACAAACACGTCCACCACTTTCAAGTTAAAACATTTGTTTTTTTTTGTTTCTTTTAATTCTTGAATTGTGAAATACTTTGCCTGCAACATCGCCATTAAAAGACTGGATGAAATCTATCATGAAAAGCTGCATTTTTCAGCTGAAAAATGACACAATGCTGACGTCTTGTCAGTGACTGTGCACAGATCTCAATTTATTTATTAAAAACACATTTGCTAGAGCAACAGGACACGAGTTTGAGCTTCAAACAGGAACCAAAACAAGGAAAATCAGAGCAAACAGCCAGGCGAGTCGATACTCCTCAGATCTGTCCCCAGATAATCCTTTAATGACATAATGTGTATCTGAGAGCAGTGGAAGCAATAAAACGGGAATATCATTTAGCTGTTTTCATCAGCGCATCGTCTCTGATAAGATTAAGAAACTGTGGATTTATTCAGCACAAACTGCTGCTTGAACGTTGATTGCTTGGAAATTTAATAAGTTCTACTAATTCCTTTTTCTTCTAATCAGATGTTTGTGTAGCAGGGGCAATTAATAAGCTGGATAAAACACTTCATTTCACTTTAATAGTATCTGAGAAAGAGATAAAATCCATTTTTTTGGATAATTTGATGTTTGCGTTTAGGTGTTTCATTAAATCAATTAAATATTGTCTCAATTTCCATTTGCATGATTTTTATCTTTCCTCTCTACAAAAAAACTAACAAAAGTCTTTAGTCTGGTGCTTTGTTTGCAGAGACTTCATTAATTTTAGTTTTGTGTTTTATTTTTGATATTTAAAGTCCAGTTGCAGTGTTAAATGTTCGTCAGAATTTAAAGTTTGAATGTTTTTTTGCATTATTACTTGAAAATATCCTCAAAACAGCAACATTATTGCTTATCGCGACAAAGTCTGGAGCAATTTATCATCCAACAAAATTAGGTTTCCTGACAGGACTAATGATTACAGTTAAAACATAAAAATAAAAACATGACACAGTTACACATAAAACCCAGTGTATAATTAAAGCTGTCTAAAATATAATACTTGTAAAGAAAACTCAGATCCCACAGAAAAAGGGGGAGGAGCTTCTGCAACTTTCAGTTACTGGTTGCTATGGTAACCGCCAACTGCCAGGGCCGAGTCACACACCGTGAAAACGGTGTCACAACAACAGTATTATCGTTGAATTTGTCTTCGTGACAGGTCAACTCCTACGTTTGATCCACAATATTAACACAAAAAGCAACGAAACGGTAGATGACGCCATCTTTGGACCCGCTTTCCGCTCAGTCTGCACTGTTGATAAATAAACAGCAGATTTCACACTGTAAAACATCTGTGCTCGCTGTAATACACTCATTTAACGCGCCCTTGAGCAAGCCAGCTCTGGACGCGAGGGTTTTAAACGTGAGGCAGAACGAATGAAGGTTTTTTTAGGGGGCTTGGAGAATCCAGATCCGTTTTTACCCTTCCTTCACCTCCAAAGGCTGGACATGTTTCCGTGTCGCCGCGGTGAGCAGGTGTCCTCCGTCTTCCACGCTCCCGCGACGCAGCCGAGCGCAGCCCGCCGTCCCTGCATGCGCCGCTGCAAATGGAGAGAGTGAAGGTTAATTATGTTGGAAAAGTCTCTCCTTCCCGTCTTTTCCCCTCGGTCCCCTCACGGCATGTGGGCTCCGAGTTCGGGTCTTCCAAACAAAAAGGCAGAGAAAGAATACGTTAGCAAAAGCCACTCCAAATATCTGGTGAGTAAAAAGACATCACTGCTGATTAATTTTAAAGAGAATGCAGAATAAAATCCTCATTCTTAGATGAAAAACGTATAGAAAACCCACAACTTGTTTCATGCATTTTTAATGGACGATTTAATTTGAAGTCTATGCTGTTTGGAAAGTCTGAACTTTGCAATCAGTAGATGTAACAGCAGCAAAGGTTATTATGGCTAAATAAACCAAAGGTTAAAGTTTATTTCAGAACAAAACAATCAGCAGGAGAGACAACAAAGAAAATAAACAAATTATTTAATATTCAAGACATCTCTGCCCTTTATTCATCAGCTTCATGCATGGATGTGAACATTTACTAAAACTAAACATATCATTTATAACTAGCACAAACACTGTAAAAACTAATTTAAACTAACTCATTTAATAACAAAATTAAACTAATGAAAAAAACAAAACTATTCTAACCCTGCAGAGCAACATTATTACAATTAACCGAAGCAAATAAAAACAGTAATTAATTGAGAAAAACTGGAACTAACTGGAACTATACTGTGCATTTATAAAGCTAACCAAAACATACGGAAATTATAGATATAATATCCTTTGTTTCCGTGTTTGAATCTATTTTTTAGTTTTTTGAGCTGATGAGAAATTTATATTTTCTTTTTCTTTCCCACATAAGCAGATTACTGTCGGCAAAGTACGTCGCTCCGTACTGCCCCTGGTGGCAAAATGGCGGCAGCACCAGCGTCAGCTGGTCGTATCTTCTGCTAAAGGTTCCTGTCAAACGATATCTCGACAAATGATGATATTGTTGTTTTGGGACCATTTCAAGTAATATAAGGAGGAACTAGAACATATTGTCAAAGATCATTAAACTTTAAATTCTAATAAACATTTAAAACTGGAACTGGATTTTAAATATCCAAAATAAACAAACAAAACCAATAAAATGAATTATGATGTCTCTTTGAGACCAAAGAACCAGACTGAAGACTTTAGTTTTCTCATTTTTGGTCAAAAGAGAGAAAATAGAGAAACGGTACATCATGGAAATTATTTAAATTTATGATACGATTAATTGACCTTGTAGAAGAAGTCTGAAAAAACTGAAACTACTACCATAAAAACTAGCAAAAACACGTAAAAATAATTAAAACCAACAAAATAGAGGTAAAGTCTGCTGAGAAACCCGGAGCTATTATGGCGGTGCGGCAGAGTGATGAATGTGGGTAAAATCCACGTCCTCCCACTCACCTAAGAGCTCATAACGAACGACAGCGAAGACAAAGGACCGGCAGCGTCAGTTCGACACCTCGCCGCTCTCCATCTCATTTACACATTACGAGCCATTTAGACAACATGAGCACATTTAGGAACGAATCCGCGCACGTTCGCTCCGACACGGAGACCAGGGGCAAGGGCCATCAGATGAGCCTAAAGATGATTAACGGTGGCTGGGACAGAAAGGCTGCCTCCTCTGCACGGCTCCCTGCGGAGGCCTCCCCCGTCTGCGGGGCGAAGATGAGACCGCCGAATTGGTTTGCCAGCCGCATTACCGGCCAGCAGGGAGGCGCTGGGGAGGCAGCGGGGGGAGGAAGATGAAGCGTACTGAAGAGGAGTGATGGAGGAACGGAGGGGAGCGGCCGATCTAAATCTGATAAATGAAGAGAAGAGGGCATAATGTGGACGCAGTTCACTTCTCCTGACAACACAAGTTAAATCGAGTTCATTAAAATGACCACAAGCTGCTTTTTTTTTTTTAGTTTTGTAAATAATTACAGCAAAATCTTGTTGAATTTTACTTACAAGTTCTTGTGAAGAAGCAAACTGGTAATTTAATATTTTTATTCCTTTAAATAATGTGATTTTCACCACAGAGTATTAGGGCCAGACTAAGAGGTTTTTGTTTTTTAATTATGAGAATAAAGTCATTAGTAAAAACGCAGTAAAAATTAAAAGAAAAAAACCGTTTTAAAGGTCAAAGGTCGATAGACACAATCGGATAACGATTTAATGCTGATGTGTAAAAATAGAGTATTTATTCACCTGTTAAACTGTTTACACATTCATAACTTCACAGCAAGCAAAATATTAGTTTAGTTTTTTTAGTAATTTACATGTAGGAGTTATAAAATTACTACTTTATCCTCCTGATATTAAGGCTTCATATTAGCAATATTATGGGTTCGTTGTCGTAATGTTACAAGAAAAAACTTTTTTTTTTTTCATTTTAATACGATTTCAGTCTAGTGATATTTTGAGTTTATTCTTGTATTATTTTGGATTTATTGTTCCAAGATAACAATAAAGTCGTAATAATACGAGAAAAAAGTCTGACGACTTTATTCTCATAATGTTTCACATCATCATGATTTTATTCTTGTGTTATTTCGGCTTTATTGTTAATCACAATAACGTCACAATAGTACGAGAAATATTTCATACAACTTTATTCTCGTAATACAAGTTTGTTTTCTTTTTATTCTGGTATTTTACATTTCATAATTTCACATTTATTCTCATAACAGCATGACTTAATTCCTGTAAGACTTTTTCTCACAATATTAGGACTTTATTCTTGTAATATTAGTAATTTATTTTTATAACACTATGACTTTATTCCTGTATTTGTCTTTCTTAGCCTGGCCCTTACGCTCCATCGTAGACACCAGGTTTGCATTTCTATTGTCTGGAAAGGATTTTAAGCTTTACTGCCTGAGCTTTAGCCTGTTAACAGATTAATTTAGAGCTTATTAGCAGTGTGAAGGTGTTTTTATGGAGATGTTGTTGCAAAGGGCCTGCCTACCTGAGCATCATTACCAGCACCCAAACAAAAGCCTGTGGCTCCCTCTCAACACTCACAGCAAACACAGAAAACACTGATGATGATCCGTCGCCACACGGCTCTCCGGCCAACATTACACTCAGAAAGAAAACCACATGAGGGGAAAATATTGTCAGTTTTCCACTGAGACACAGGAAGGTTTGAACATCGTGCAGCGACAGCCACGGCCGATCAATTCGCCACGCTCCCCTCACCCCATTCACAATGCTGACGATGCTCGAGTGGACGGGCTCCTGGTTGCTTGGCTCACAGAAAAGAAAAGGGTCCCTGAAATGAATGTATGTTTACCTCTTGCAGGACAATGTCGGATAGGGAAGTAAATAATTAAAGGAAAGGGACCCTTTTTGACTGCATCAACCCTGCCACTGCTGGTAAGCTCTACAATCCATTGTGACTCCATGTTTTGCCCATCCTGCCCAGGATGATCTTTTATTCTTTTCTTTTGTTTTGTTGTTTTACACACATGTGCCCTCCCTGCATGGAAACCCTTCACATTAAAGGCGCAGAGTGTGTGAGAGGAGCAGGCCTTTTATATACTGACTGCTTAAGTTTCCTTTCTGTGTTTTTATGCCGTTTTTATTGTAACGTGGGCATTTCTCTCCTCTTTTTAAAGTTTTCTTAGCAGCTGTGAAATTGGAGTTAAAAAATAAATTAGGTCTGTTGTCATGATAACAAATTTTCCTGGATGATAAATTGTCCCAGAACTTATTGCGATAAATTATGATATTGTTGTTGTTTTGAGGCTGTTTTCAGGTAATCTAATGGTAATGGCATAATAATGCAAGAACAACTTATCAAAGGTCAATAAACTTTAACTTCTAACGAACATTTATCTCTGGAACATGCTAAATAGATAAAACAACAGCAACAACAAATAAAATTAACTATAAAGTCTTTGTAAATAAAATTATCCTTCAAAGAAATGTTTATTGGAGACAAAATACCAGACTGGAAACTTTTACCATCCAGTTTTTGGTAGAAAACCAGTAAATCATCCGATAGATTTTACCAATTGATTAATTATTGCGACAGGCCTACTCCCTGCACTGTTAGCATGGCTTTGTGTGTTAGCTCCGGTGTCGCTAACTGTGTCCCGGCTTCAGCATGGTTTGTTGCTGCGTTTCTCTGATCAGCTACGTTGTGTTTGAACAGAGGGATTTGAAAAAAACCTCTTAATTAATTCCATCTTAACGCGAAGACGTCTTCATCCAGGTGCTCGATTAAGCCGCCTCTAATGCTCAACCAACGCTGTCAGGGCCTCGTGCTAATATGCTATCCGGTTCCCCTCGATTATCACATTACCTCTGCTCAAATCAATTGATAAACTCCCATTCAATATGGTGGACTATTTAATTGAGTCAGAGTCTAATGGATTTTGGGGCTGAGCGGAGCAGACATGCTGACAGTGGTAAACAGTAGCAGGACGCTCCGTCTCAACTTTCTGTTTTTATTAATCAAAGCAATAGCTATAATGTGGAATAATGTTCTGATTTGTTAAGTTTATTAATTTTACTTCAAACTTTGTTCAAATGTTCAAACTTTCTTGTAATATTTTTCAGTTTTAAAGTGCTCAGTTGCAACCTTTCTTTGTTTCTAACAAACCCGAGGTCTGTAATCTGCTAAAACGATAGAGCTAACTGTGATTAAATTTAATTTTGTTGATTTCCACAATAAAATCACTCTAAAAGTGCAGCTACTATTTTTCTACATCTATTTTTCTTTTTTAAAATATCCATAAATAACAACCTCCCATTGCCTTTTTGCAAGGCTTTTATGTTTTTTATTTTTATTTAAAACTCAATAGAAATAGAATGATGGTTCTTTAAAAATCTTAAGACTTTTTCTGTAGATAAATCATAAGATATCTTTTTTCTAAAGGTCGTGTCACATTAGCAGCTCTAAATGGCTTTTATTTAGCAAAAACTAGAGTAAAAATGGCTCTTGGGATTGTGAACGACCTTTGACCTACATAATTCCAACCCATCATTCATAAAAAAGTTACAACCAGTTTAAAATTGGATCTGCATGTTAGTTGAAATTAGAGATATTTTATCTCTATTTATCAATAAGGACTCCAATTTAAAATTTTACATGTATATTATTTCTACTTATATTTATATGATATTGTCATATGAAAAGGCTACAGGACGTCACATAATACAGTAAAAGACGCAGTAAAACATGATTTTACTGATTTAATTAAAAAAAACAAGAAATAACTGTGTATACTCACATTATTAGCGATTAGCGCTGTTAGCATTGTTTCTGTTCGTTAGCATTCGTTTGTTTCCACCCAGAAGCTAAAGCTGCTTGGGGACCTCGCTAGATGAACTGGACTCCAATCACAAGCATCTAAAGATGATTAATGTGACATAAAATATATTTATAGTAACAAACCTACTAATAAACCAAATATGTAAATGTATTTTGAAAAAATGCCGATGAGTGAACACTTCCTATGGGCTCCAGAGCTTCTTGTTCCTGCAGCAGTAATTACTGAAGAGTGTTGCGTTTAGCGCAACCTTTTGGCACCTAAACTGAAAAACAATAATAGACTTCATGTCAGTGAAAGTGAAAGTTGTGTGAATCCGATGTCTCCGTGCATCTCTAGTGGCTTCTCCACCGCAGACCTTCAGGGTAATACAGGCGGTTCCCGGTGAGCCGACAGCTGGTAGCAAAGGGCAGACGATGAACTGAAGGATGACGCATCGCTCAGGTGTTTCCTGGATGCTAAAAGGAATTACTTGCACATATTGTTCATTTTACAAAGAGCAAACGATTTGAAAGGCCTTTTGAGAATCTCTGATCAAGACAACTTTAAAAGAAAAAAACCCTGAAAATGTCAAACTTTGCACAGTGCCATATTTTAAGGGACGGTATCATGTAAAATCATTTTTTAGCTTTACATCATGTGTAAAGCCAGCTATGTTTTTGATGTTATTCCCTCATCAAAAACATACCTGTGGTGTCGCTTTGATTATTTTGTACATGTTTGAGAAATTAATCTCCATGGCAACCATTAAGCTGAGCAAAACGCCTGAGTGGACCTAGCCCCGCCTCCAAGACGTAGCTCCACCTCTAAGCTGCAGTTTCCAAGCTAACAAACTTCCCCCATTCAAATTCAATTCGAATTCAAAAATACTTTATTGACCCCAAAGGGTCACAATATGTTGTAGCTCATATTAATACAACGTTTCTTCAGTTATTCATCTCCTTCAGACTAGCCAGCAGAAATTAGCAAACAACTGAAACTACACATTTACAGATGTCATAATACTTCTCGGATAAAAACATTGGTAAAGGGTAGAGGAGCCATGTTGTGATGACTTCCTGTATTCGGAGTTTCAGAAAGAGCAGGAGCTTCTTAAAGAGACAGAGACCCAATTTCCAAGCATCATGTAATGAAGTAAAATTTTATATAATTTTTATAATGACTGGCTGCTGGTTGACTGAATGCCGGCCCTTTAAGACTGACTGTTTTTGTCTGGGTTAGATTTCTAACCGCCTCTCTCTTTGCTCCAGGCACAGCTCTAACATCAACCTGCACCGCAAACTGCTGACCAAAGAGCTGGACGACATTGTCCTCGACCCTCAACTCACGCCACTGCCCAAGGACCTGCGAGCCGAGTTTCTGGCCAAGCTCTACGCCGGGCACCACATGGGTTTGGACCCGATGGCCAGGATGGGCTTCCGGGGCGCCGCCCTCGGCCTCCCTGGCCTGACCCATAACCCCCTCTCCCACATGAGCAACGAATACCCCCGTCATCCCTTCAACCACGACCTTAGAAACCACCACACCAACGGCCTGTTCCGGGGCCAGCCGGACGACTACATGGTGCTGGACCTGAGCACCACCTCCAGTGTTCAGTCCAGCAGCAGCATCCACTCCTCACACGAGTCCGAAGACGGCAGCGACGAAGGCATCCTCCTGGATGACCTGGAAGAGGATGAGGAGGAGGGCAACAGCGAGGGAGAGGACCTCTCCCGGCGGGCGGAAGGCGGACATCAGGATGAGACCGGAGAACTCAAAGGAGGACAAGATGAGGTGCTGGACTCTTCCTCGTCGCCATTCCTTCTTTCGTCCACAGGGGGCAGTAATGGCAGCAGCGGTGGGATCCTCTGTAACATCTGCCACAAGGTATACAGCAACAAAGGGACCCTGCGCGTGCACTACAAGACTGTGCACCTGCGCGAGATGCACAAGTGCAAAATCCCCGGCTGCAACATGGTGTTCAGCTCCGTACGCAGCCGCAACCGACACTCTCAGAACCCGAACCTCCATAAAAACATGCCCTTCTCTACGATTCTAGACTAAACAACGACTCTGTCTCCTTCATTCCTCCTCCATCAAGTACAAGCTGTAAGCCCCGTCCTTTGTAAGTCACTGCAAGACATTACTCTCTCCATGTATAAAATGATTGACTCTAGATGAAGTTTATCATTGTGTCCTTTGACTTTTCCTTCTTTGGAAGAACAGGATGACGCCAATCGGCACGGAGTTTACTTTATAGCAAAGCTCCAGGTGATTTTACTCGTCAGCCCCTCCATCGTTTTTTGTTTCGATCTTCTACTCTTTGTGTTTACGTCCACGTCCAAAGAATCTGTTCAAACTCTTTATTTGTGACTTTGCCTGCGGAAACAATAGTACTGAGAAAAAAAGAGAAAAACTTCTTGTTGTATTTGTGTATCGATAACTTTTAAATGGACCCCTTACAAAAGCATGACAGCTCCATTTGTAAATAACGTCCCAAGAGGCTTTTTTGGTGTAAGAGTTGTGTTGATGGTTGTTTGCTTCCTTTTCCTCTCTTTTATTGGATTTATGTTACAGTACAGTACGATACTTCCACCTATAGGCAAGAAAGAGGTAGCATCCTTAAAGTTCGACTCATTTACGTTGGTTTGAATCTGATTCATGGGGGAAAAAGCCAAGATCATGTGAATCGTTTTAACTGCTTGTTAGATATTCAGAGGTTGCGGCATGTTTCTTTTAGGCTCTTACACTGATATCATTCTCTGTATTTTCTGTTTTTTAATTTCTTTTCTGTTTTTGCACTTTGCATCTATAAAGGGGGAATGTGTAATAATTAATGAGGATTTCTGCAATGGTGAATTAAAGTGGGGGTCCATGGTGGCTTTGTTGCTGATCGAAGCAATAGTACCTTCAAACGCTTTCTTTCTGCATGCACTCAGTTTCGAAGCCTCTGAAAAAAACCTGAAATGTTTCCCAACTCCTTTTTGACCTAGTCAAAGTAAACCCAGATTAAGGCCTAGTCCACACGTACTTCAGGGAAAACAAATTACCTTTCATCCACACAAAACTCTGTTCTATCATCACTAAAAATTATTATTTATGAAAACTCCGACCAAACTGGAGCTTTGAGAAAACTCTGTATTT
Source organism: Poecilia formosa (assembly GCF_000485575.1). Taxonomy (NCBI): domain Eukaryota; kingdom Metazoa; phylum Chordata; class Actinopteri; order Cyprinodontiformes; family Poeciliidae; genus Poecilia; species Poecilia formosa. Next base: position 1,647,143 of record NW_006800056.1, on the reverse strand, counting down.
ATGTTTGCATGTTTTTGTTTACTGAAGCGAATCACCGAATTCTGCAGCACATCTAACTGTTAAGGTTGTCAAAGTCAAGCTAGCATAGCTGACCTCTCTAACCTTTGCTAACCTGTGAAATGTGATACACCTGGACCTTGTCTAGTTGTCTTAGTGTCGGCAATTAGTAGAAAAAACTGCGTCCCTTTTTCTCTTCTATATCAGTTGTATGTTTAAGGTTTAGCGCGTTGTTTTGACAACTTGACAGCTAAATCCAATGACAGTCATATGGCTGCATGTATCGTCCACCAAACAAACCTCCAGGCGCCATGTTTGACTCCTAACAGGAAGTCATAGTTGTTTTGCAGCGATCTGAATGGCTGATGTAGTTTGAGCTTGGTGCTGCACTGCCCCCTATGGGCCTGGCGTGTTTAAATCAACAACCAGGGACGGATTTGTTTGGGTTCATGTGGATGAAAACTTTTCTGAAAACGATCCCATGTGTACAATATTTGTTTTTATATATACCCAGCTACGTGTATACAAGGCCTAAATCTATATTATAAACAAAAAAAGGTTAATAGGATAAGTTTGTATTTTAAGAAATAATTGGTGTTTTTACAAACATCCGCAGATTTGAATGAAAGAGAAATCTTCCAATGTGACCAAAATGCATGAGTTTGCTTAAGAAAAAGCTCTTTCAGCAAGACATTGTCTTTAAAATCACGCAGCATTTAACCAATATGATGCACTTGAGTCTTAAAACGTTAACTGTGATTTTCTTTGTTTTGTTTGTTCCACCGCTGAGCCCCACCTTCACATATATTCTGCAAATGTTGTTTTCCTTCCTTTGGTTGCAAAGAGTCCCTCACGGTACACACATTTTAATTAATTGGAAAAAGCAGCTAAAGGAAAGGTGTTTATTGGTGGGTGATGTATGTTGTCCAGTGAAAGGTTTCGGGTTTTTTTGTAAAAAAATCACATCTGTTACTCTGTAAGGAGATCTTCTTTTACTCGACTGGTGCTAACACAGCGGTGGGAAACGAGCGTTGTGCTGTGTAGTTTTAACACCGCCTTACATCCACGGCAGTGTTGACTTCCACTTCTTTCAGTCATCCTGCTGCGGACGTCGTGACCCGCTCGGCTGAAACCTCTCATGTGTTTTTTAAGACTCCACCTACTGGAGGCACCCGGTCCTCCTGCGCCTCCTGTCTCTGAGATAAAGAGGAGCTGAGGTTGATGGAAAGGTTGCGGAGGTGGAAGGCTGACTAGGGAGGAAAGGATGACAGCAGCGATCATTAAAAATGTGCTGCTTCCCTGTTACCTGGAGGCATCCCGCCATTCCAGCTTCTTCTGTCTAATAACTCACTTGTCACTTTGTTACACTGCCAGACGTCAAGGTTGCTGACAAGACTGTGACACTGACAGAGGGAGAAAAGCCAGGGATGAGAGTGCGCTCCAAACAATTTAATTTGACTCACTCAATTAAGCTGAATTCACTTCATCTCTTCATTTTCTGTGCTTATTCTCCTTCAGGGTTGGTAGTAATTTATTTCAGTACTTTTTCTCTTTTTTCATCCTTCCTCTTTGTCTGTCAGAGCAGTCATTTACCCATTCCTTCATCCTGCTGCTCACTTACCACCTCCACACGCCGCAACGTAGATCCTACAGGGACATGCGCTAATAGTGTATGCTTAAGTTCACCGGACGGCCATGGCATAGCAAAAAGGGATGGGTAATTGCCTGTTTATCCCAAGTGAAGGGAAAATTGAGTACAGGAACCCCTGCCTTCTCCCTGGAGTGAGCTTCAGCGAGGCGCTCGCTGCCTCTTCGCTCATCGAATCGCTCCAGCAGAAATAAAAAAAGTGCTTCAGCAGGAACCCCGCTGAAGGCTGTCTCTCCAGCACAGAAACATCCAAAGTGGCACAGACGCTGGAGAGCGGCCGTCCCAAGATGATACGCTAACCTGTAGTTAGAGGAAAGACAAATGTTCTGTTCGTTTCTTTTAGTAGCAACGTCACACCAGGAAGCTGATGCTCCCTCACAAAGAAACCAGAAAGGAATCATACATCTTACTTTAATACTAGATACTTGTAATAAATTGTAACATCTGAATGCATTTTTCCTAAGGAGAAGAATCCATTTTAAAAAGCAAAATAACTTTAAAAGTCAGGTTGTATTTCAAAGAAAAAGAGTAAAAATATGTCTTGAAGAAGATAATATCTGTGTAGAGTTTTCCACTTCAGGTCTAACTAAGTATTTTACATTTTTATCTAGCGAGGATCAAATGTGTACTCCTAGCTTCTTTGGAAATCCCCTTTGGCTAATTGTTAGCAGTTAACCGTTAGCCACCGTTAGCAGCTGGCGGTGGCTAACGGTTAGCTGCTAACGCCTGCTAACATTTACCTTGACTCAGTATTCTGATAGTGCTTCCAAATCGTTCCAACTCCTGTCCCTCATATCTTCTTCTGTTTCCTAAAACTCAAAATCCCGCCTCACAAACTGTTTAAATTTACAGATTTATAAGACAACATTTTGTCAGATGAAAAAGAGTTGAGTTAAAGTTTAAGGTGCTTTAACCTTTTGGTAGAACCATGACTAAACAAATCCTTCAACATTCAGCTGATTTAATAGTTTCCTTTTGTCACTATGATTTTCTGTTAGAATGACATTTATGAGTCTAAAGCAGAAAACAAGACGTCACAGGGATGAGACGGTGCAGCTTAAAGCTACAAGCAGCCAGAAACATCTGGGAAAACGTCACTGGAGACATTTTGAGAGAAAACAGTATGGATGGTGTTTCAGAGACGTCATCGGCCACAGGAGACGGAGCGCTACGCAGGTGGAGGTGGGAGCACCTCCACCTGTTTCTTCTTCATGCTGCCAGATTCCCTTTCCTTTGAGGTTTTTGTTTGCTAACTTGACACGTTCTGCTAGCCGGTGACCGTCCGTTTCACTGAGCGCGCTTTGTCGGCCCAAACCGCCGGAGAGAACCTTAAATATGTGATCAGCCATTATGCCACAGTTCCTCACGGCACACGCAGAGAGCTGGGGACAAAATGGCCGACCTGTCCATTTTCTTCATGTTGCGGATTGAGTGAGAACAATAACAGAGGAGAGGATGATGGGTGCAGCCAATGTAGCTCACGGTGAAATGTTTGGGACGTCATTATGCAGATAAAAGAAGAAACACATGTTGGTTTGTACAGATCAGAATCCCCTCATCAACTCCAACTGGAACCTGTGAGAATAAAATACTGTAAATTAATAAAATGTTTTACATTCGATTTTCACTTTTTTTTGCAGTCTTAAAGTAGAAATAGTTCAGAGCTGGTGAAATTAGATTTTTTTATGTTCGTTCACTCGTGTTTCTGAGTATCCGATGCATTAGTGTCTGTGTTTAAAAAAAGCCTGTGTTACAGCACTCGACAGCGTTGCATGGCTTCATAGTCGCACTGCAAAAAACTAACAGAAAAAGAAAAAAAAGAGAGCAAAGGATCTCACATCACTTTGCTGTTAAAAAGGTGACTTTGGAAGCTTCATTGATACTGTATGTTACCTGCAGAGGTGTTCCCATGTGCAGACAGAAGGACAAAAATGATCCTTTTTAAGAGACTTTTTCTTTCTTTATTTTTAGCCTTTCTTGTATTTGTTTCTGTATCATAACTGTCTGTTTTTTGCATAAAATGCATAAGGGTTTTGGGATGTAAATGGAATTTTATTCATATTTTGTCCAAATACCTCTTGTAATTTGTATCAGAATTCTTGTACAATTTTTATATTAAAGATTTATCAGTCACTGGCATTTTGTCATGTTTGTGTGTGAAATCCAGCTACGTTTAATCAGACACTGTGATTTCAGGGCTCTTTAATTGCTCCATGATAAAACAATAATCCACAGGGAAAAGGCTATCTTGACCAATTAGTGGATGATTAGATTAATGGAGTTATTAAAAGATGTTGGGGCATGAGACGCCGGTGCTGCGGTTAGTGAATTCGTACCTGACGGAGGTAAAATCCCTTTGTCTGATTATGGGCTGAAAGCAAATTAAAAAGGAACTGAAGTCAGGATACAGCAGCGATAAAAAGAAATGTGCATTAATAGTAACAGCAAATATGTATCGTCATTTCTTTGGACCAACACGGATAAAATCTTTTAAATTCAAATTCCATTAACAGAAATCTATAATCTTAATTAAAATGCTGCAATTTACAAACTAAAAGTAGTTCCAACATAAGCGCCCTGTTCACGCAGGTATCCAGAAATCAGGTCTGTTTCACCCAATCTGAGGAAGTGGGTCGAAGTTTATTGGTCTTAAGTTAGACACAGATTACAATCCAATCCTCTCAGCTAGAAACAAAAATCTGTCATTTCTAACTGGTTTTTGTCAGTTAACCTGTTGGTCTCAGGTTGTCATTCACAATGACAGGGGTGTCAAACTCCAGTCCTCAAGGGCCGCTGTCCTGCAGTGTTTAGATGTGCCACAGGTAAAAAACAGTGGGATGAAATGGCTTAATTACCTCCTCCCTGTGTAGATCGGTTCTCCTGAGCCTTGCTAATGACCTAATTATTCTTTTCAGGTGTGGTGCAGCAGAGGCACATCTGAAAGTTGCAGGACAGCGACCCTTGAGGACTGAAGTTTGACACTGAAGTTTGACTGAAGTTTGACACCCCTGTCAAACCTCGTGACAGACAGGTTAACAAAAATCTGTGAATTAAAGTAATAAGTCCATTTTAATTATTGCTTTAATTTCTATGTATTTTCTTGATTCTCTGTTTAGATTTCTGGCAACACCAGAGGGGCGATTTGAGGTGTAATGGCACCAATGTGGCCTTGAAGCTTTGCAACTTTTATTTAAATATGCTGGTTTCATCAGCTGTTAAAGTCGAAAAAGCACAATTATATAATTCTGGTTTTCTATTAGATAAGAAATGCAGTTAAAATCACAATGAATAAGCATGTTTAAAACTCATGGGTGTTGGAGCAACAAGCCACTTGAAGAGGCAATGTATGGGCCGACGTGTTTTCCTAATCTGGTGTTTTCGTCGAACAAATTTATTAATTCCATGGTAAGTGGAAATGGATCTATTGTCTGTTCTATACGGAGCCAAACCTTTAAAGGTGCATTCACACCAACCATGTTTAAACCTCTTTAATCCAACTTCGTTTCCCTATAAGGTCCAGTGAGCCGTTGGATCAAACAAGCAAACTCTGGTCCTTCTACAAACCTCGGTCTCTGGTTCTGGTACGGTTTGAATCCGTATGTGAACGCAAAGTGAACTAGAGACCGCTCCAAAAGCAGGAAGTGGACTACAGCGCAGGGCATTCTGGGTAAATACAACCAAACATGCGAGTCTAACGCTAGCAGGAGAAATGGTTTGTGGGCCTTGATTAAAGTCAAAAGTTAAATCCTCCAACCGCTAAAATCTGACGCCTCTCCATTTCTGATGACATTTTGTGAAGAAGGAAGTTGCGCTCAGTGTCTTCAGAGGTTTTCATGTTGTTTCCTTCAGTAGTTCTTGGTGCAGCGCCCCACAGGCGAGGAGGGGAACAGGTTTTTCAGTTGGTTTGGTTCGTTTGACAGAGCAGTGTGAAAGCAAAACACCAGCTAAAATTTAACAAATGTTGCAATTTTGGTCCCCGATCAAAGTGAATCTACTGAACTATCACCTCAGGAAACGCCCTTTAATTTCTGTCTCAAATCTGTTGTGAAATGAACCCAGCAGAAAACCAAATGATCCCGGCTTTCCCAAATTAAATATCTGGTTTCAGCTGATCATACTCCTCTAACATCAATGCAAGAGTAAAAGCAGAAATCAATTTTCTTTCAAGACCAATTGATTGAATAGGTAAACCTTAATCAGAGATAAATTGTTAGAAATTGTGAAGGGAAAACATTAGATTTTACATGTCGCTGCAAGGATGCAGATTTTGCTATAACTATATTATTCTGAGGAACATTAATCTTTCATTAATTTTTCTTAGGAAGTGATGGCGAGCAGAAACACTCATCTTTTATTGACCAACTGGGGAAATACAGCAATAAAGAGAATAAATTAGGCAGCGACTCCTGGATTCTTATAAAAACTCATCTTTGGTAACATGAGGATCGGCTGAAATGGCCTGTGAGCACCTCTAAGACTTTTTACTGGGCCCTATTGATTCGGTTCTACACCAGTGAGGCCTGCAATGCTGGCTAATGCTATTGACGAGCCATCAGTCTTGTCCAGAAGTGTGGAGGCATGCAGCTCTTTTTCCAAGACCAACCAAGAGAGGAGAGAGGACGAGGAGCGAAGAAAGAGAGAGGGAAAACATCAATGGACAGTGATGGAGAGCAGGGAGGAGGGCAAAGATGCAAGCGCAGCAGACACACTCAGACTCCTGAGTGTGGTTTGGGAACACTAAATTAGAAAGAAGACAAAAGGGGTGAAAGAGGGAGAAACTGTAAACAGCCGCATCGATCCAACTAGAGTTGGGCAAATCAAACCATTACGGCCGGATTCTTATGCCCCTCGGTTCAGAGAGAGTCTGAATATCTAAACGCTTCCCTGGAAAAGACAAAACTTTACACAAGCTGGATCCATTTACAGGGATCAACAATTAGGTAGTAACAATAGACACTGGATGTTTTAGTTTGTATAAATTTAAATAAAATATTGTCACATGGGTCACCATGTTGTAGAAATTACACAAGAAAAAGAAGGAAAAGGAAAAGACAGCATGCATTTAATGACTACAGTTAACAAACAGGAATCACATTATATAAAGTATTTAATGACACAGTTTGGTGAGAGAATTTAATTAAATTTATTTTTTAATCAAATAACAGTATGTCAAGATAAATCTGTGGATTACAACCTCAGTGTGGTTGATGGTGATAATCCATAAGATTATAAACTGCCAATAAACTCTACAGAAGAACAAGCTGCCATGTTGTTTACATTGCAATGCATCTTGGGTAGACGGCGTGTGCTAGGTGTCACTGCACAATCTGTACCATCAGCCAATTTACACATGTGCTAAAACAAATACTTTTTAATTCTTTTTATAAGTAGTTTTAATCATAAAAATAGAGAATAACAAGAAATAAAGAAAAAAAATGGTTTAACCACCTTTTGGGACGATGCTTTGAAAAAACAGTAAATGTATGAGACCTTGTACATTAATCAAACATGAGGACAGAAAACATAATAAACTGGTGTTTCCCATGAACACATGGTACAGCCCAATAATCATCTAAAAAAAGTGATTATTATAAAAATAAAGGTCTTTTTTGTCCTTGATGAGTCCACCAGAGGGCGCACTGACAGCAGCTACTAGCTAACAGTTATTCATTAGGAGAATTATAACATTGTCTAGGAAGATAGACAATATTTTAACAAGTAGTATTTTAATTCATGTGAATAAATACGTTACTTTTTTTTTATGTACATTTTAAGAATAATCTGGAAGTGTTTCTCTCACTCTGTGCAGATGAGCCAGAGTGACGGATAGCAGCCGTGTTAGCTTAGGAATGATAGAGCATGTTGGTGTTGTGGGCCCCAAATGAAAATCTGCTTAGGGCCCCGAAAAGGCTTGGGCCGGCCCTGTCTGTAGGTGAAACATACAGTAAAGAATATACGGCTCTGAAGTAAGTAGGAGTTTTTATGCATCACAAACAACTTTTAGGTTAATGGAAAAATTACAATGCACTAAGGCCAACAGATTGAACGAGTCCTGGATCCATTTAAGAGCCGCTGGATACAAAAAAAGGGATACAGTGCAGCCTGGCTAGGAAGGGGTTAAGTGAAGAGAAAGGATGGAGGAAAAAAGCCTTCTGGCAACCTGGGGACAGAGGGAACGCTGAACTCATCACAAACCCCTCTCCCGGCGTCCGCCAGCACATAATGACCCCAACAAGATGGGAATCCCTTTTAATTAAAGTGAAGGGAGATCAGTTAAGCTGATGGTTGCCAACAAATATTAGGGGAAATAGAATGTTTAATGGTCTGTGCACTTATCGTAGGCTATTTTCCACACCCAGGCCCCGGACTGATAAACAGGACAGGACCTTGTTAATCAACCTTACAACCTTTAAAGCCCCAGATAAGAGAATAATTCAGGATCTTTGTAAATTAGCTTGAGATGTGGCGAAGACTGCGGCCCCCCGAGCGCTGGGGGCCAGACTGTTGAGCAGGGAGAGGAATTTCTATCAGTGTAATAGCCTTGAAGAAGTTTAGGGGGGAAACTACTTTCTTTCTTTATTATTTTCTTACAGTGAATAATCATATTTTTGGTTATTTTTCCTCAGTTTTTATTCCCCTTGGGTTTGACCCTCCGCTGCAGTCTTATCTGTGACACAGGAGAGTCACCTGCTTTCTACAGAATAATCTAAACGGAGAGGCGGGGAGCGGGCGGGCTGACAGGTTAACAGGTCCTTGACCCCTAAATCACAGCCAGGCAGGGCAGCGTGTTTATTTAGCAGATAAAAGACGCTGTTGAGGCCACAGGCTGGTATTTATGTTATTAAATACTTTAAAATGTTCTAAAATATTAGACTTTTAAGTAAACTGTTGAATTTCTGGAGGTAGACGGCATCGGTGGACATTTTGAGCTTCTTCCTGGGGGATTTTATTCACAGAGATTTTAATTTCTGCAAATTCTGCTAACAATTAAAGGGAGTATTGCGTAAAACTGATCTTTTTTTAGCTTTAGATTATGTTATAAAGTTATTCCCTCATCAAAAACATACTTGGAGTGTTGGTTGATTTTTTTTATGCTTGATTGAGAAATCCTTGAATTTCCATGGCAACCGTTCAGCTGTGTAAAACACCTGGTTGGACCAAGCTCCGCCTTCAAGGCGCAACTCCTCCTCCCCAGAGCTGCAGTTTCTGAGCTTCTGCCTCACAGAGCAGCCCTCCCCCACTCAGCTCCTTCAGACTAGCCAGCAGCAATTAGCAAACACCTGGTGGAACTGAGCATCGTTAAAGGAGCCACATCTCAGAGCCACGCTGGTAAAAACGTTGAAAAGTTCACAGAGGAGCCATGTTTTGATGACTTCCTGAAGATGGAGTTTCAGAAAGAGCAGGAGTTTCTTAAAGAGACAGAAGCCCAATTTCAAGGCTCTGGGACTTTAAAAAGATTATTTTTTTAAACATCCCATTTTATAGCACAATCAAGTAATTATGTTAACTTCAGTTGTTATTTATCAAATATGAGTAAAGAGTAAAGAGAAATTAGATTTTATAATAAAACGCCCTGAAAGTGAGGCAGAAGCTGGTTAGCTTGGAAACTGCAGCTCTGAGGAGGAGCTGCGACTTGAAGGCGGAGCTAAGTCCACCCAGGCGTTTCACACCGCTGAGTGGTTGCCATGGAGATTAAAGGATTTCACAAACATGCATGTAAGAATCAAGGCAACATTCCAGGTATGTTATATAGAATATTCGATATCAATAACATGATGTAAAGCTCAAAAAAGTTGATTTTACACAGACTGCCATTTTATCAGAACTACATGATCTACATCAGCATTTTGAATGTTCAAAGTGTTTCTCAACAAGTAAAGGAATTCTGAATGCTGACAATTTTTACCACTTGTGGATATTTTGACTTACCCCTTTTCTTCTTATACAAAGCAAACTTAAAGTTAACTAAGCTGCTTTATTTTAAACTGTTTTTCTGCAGGAGTTTATTGGCTCTGTTGTTTTCTTCCTGGCGTCTTGGAAAAGGGACCCGGGATAAAAGGTAATTACACAGAGAAATGCAGACATTTATCAGTGCTTGTGGTTTGGGACCTTTAAATGTTCCTGCTGACAATTTCCCTTATAGCAGGCCACTGTGGAGCTGGCAGGTTCTGTTCGGAGCCCCAGCGCCCCACTTGAACACTCAGAGTGCTGCCATATGTCGGACCTCGGCGGTGCCAGCAGCAAATGTGCTGAACAATGCGACTCAATGCATGAACTCGGTGCCTCGCTGCAGGGTGTGTGCATGCAGCGCTCGCATTCGAGGTTGTGGAGGTTTGCTTAGTGTGACATCATGTCTACCGTTACGTTTGTCACCACCAGGAACGCTTCGCTGATTCGTTCGACATTCATACGAGTCTGGAAAGCCATCCCAGACAGCCACGGGTCGCACCTGGTTATGCTTCTTCCCAGTCTTCCCTCTCCCTCGACTCCCCGGTTCCCACACCGGAGGCATCTGGAACCTATTGGCAGCAGAGTCACACCGAGCCATAAAGCCCTCAAAAGCTCACAAACAGACGAGGGGTAGAGCGTTAAACAATGTTGGCCCAACAAGCTGCCAACAGACACAATGCATCTTGAACCTGAACAAACCCCACTGCTCATTTTTTATCCTCGCTGTCTCTCGGTGCGTCTCTCTAAACTATTCCTCTCTTTCTCTCTCCTGAGACACCACCTGGGAATTTAGTTTTTACCCCTAAATGGAAATGGTGCCGATGCTGAGGGAGCTAAATAAGGTTCAAATGACCAAGACCATGGAGAGGTAGACACTGATGAGGCAAGAACCCAGCTGCCCAAATAGATTGTTGCACTTTCGCATAGTCACCTTTTACAGACAGGATTTATCTTTGAGTTTGTTGTTTGCATCTCAAGGCAGTTAAATTGATTTCTGTGTTCAAAATAAAAATATGCAAACAGTAGCTGCGTTTGTTACAAATGTGCACAGAACCTATTAATGTCGAATTTTTTTTTTTTTTTGCAGTTTCACTGTTTTCATTAAATAAGAAATGCAATTAAAATCCCATGTGAATATGTTTATTCACACGACAAAGTCCTACAAAACATACCATGCCATCATCGTTCTACGATTTCTTGTCATCTTCTTCATCGTTTCCGGCAGTAGTAACATCTGGTTGTTGGTCATGTGACTCGTGATACAAAAAAAGTGCATTCGTTGCAGTTTTGCAAACAAAAAACAAACACCGCCCCACCCCCCGAAACCGTCATCTCTTCATCACTGTCTGAGACAGTCAGTTTTGTTGCCAATCTCTAAAATGTTGGTTGCATTCTCTGCTAAAAAGCTCAGCATTACAGGGTGTAAGGCTGTAGAGAGCCAAACCATGAGAAGCACAAAACTGCTGCCATCTAGCAACGTATGAGATGGAAAAAAACCTGGTTTGGATCGGCGATAAATTAGTGTCCATCTATTTCCTATGGAACCTGTATGGTGAGGCGACAACAGCTAGCCGTCCTGGAGCCAAGCGACTGATGCACACACGGCTCTGCGACACAAGAAAATTCAGAAATGTGAAAAATATTCATTTGTCGCTGTTTTGTCTGGTGTGTTGAGTTTCACTCCAAGAGGCGATGACTTTCGCTTGTCATTCGTCGCTCCCCATGTGTCATGATCATCACCCATGACAGGGTGAGACCCAAAAAAGCTAGCTAGCTAATCTAGTAAATGTAGATTAGCAGCTAGCTCCAGCAGCCTCAAGTCAAAAAATGCAACTCAAACTTTGGCCTGACAGGAAAGTAAAAAAAAAAAACTACATAGACGAGATTAAACAGTTTCTTGATAAAAGAAAATTGCAGCCCTGAATAATGTATTAACTTAGATTTTTTAAAATTAATTTAAGGCTTTTTAAGGATGCGCAGACACCCCGATAAAGGGAACTACAGCTGAAAAGGACGAGAGAAGGAGCAGAGCATAGAACCAAGAGAGAAGAGCCACAGATGCAGCTATGATGACAAATAGGGAAAAAGATGAAAATTGTGCTGTCCAAACACAGCCAGTAAAGAACTAATAAAATGTCTCCACTCAAGTCTTGCTTTTCTTCGCTGAATATATTTTATGAATAGATTTTTGTAAAAAGACGAGGTGCAAAGCGAATGAAGAACATCCATCGTGTTCATGAGCCGTTTGCTTTCTCCTGCCAGAATTCTTGTTGACATGGTTACCAGAGAAACGCACGTCAAAGATAGTTTGCTGGTAAGAGCGCTCACTCTGTTATGTTCCTATGACCAAGACCGTTTGTAACAGAAAACTATATACCTATTCTTAGAATGAATTTAGCCATTCAATTTCCTAGCTACGAACTTAGCTACCAGCTTATTGATGTAGCTTATTTCCACTATAAACTAATTTAACCATATTTCACCGAATGGCATCACAAAATAAAATGAGTGAAAGATTTAGAAAGTTAAAGTTTTTAACTTTCTATGCAATATGTGCAATTTTTTGTACATTTCGGTTGTGACACAGGTCGACCTGTCAGGATAAAAAAATTTTGTCATAACAATTTTTATCACAATTATAACGATAAATATGTTCTTCCATTACTATATTCACTTTGTTACTGAAAATGGTAAAAATAAATAAGTTTTGTTTATCGCAGAAATTTCTGGGACAATTTATCATCCAGCAATATGTATCGTGACAGGCCTAGTGATATACAATAATATTGTTATTTTGACACCATTCTCTAATGTTACATTAATAAAGCTCACCCAACGACTAAAACACTTTAATTTTGAAAGGAACACTTCACACTGAAATTGAAAGATATTTTAGATATCCAAAATAAAACACAACCAAAACTGTAAATAAAGTTTTATCAAAATTAATTATCAGAAATTTCTCATGCGATAATTTCTCATGCGATAAATTGATTAATTGCTTATGGCGACAGGCTTAAGTTTCGCTCATAGTAGATTTTTTAAAAGTTGTAAATTTCGATTTAAAGGGATTTATTTATGTTCTGGCTAATTTTTTTGCCCTTTAAAAATGCCTTTGATGGTCACCACAGAGCGACCAAAGGGTTAACGATGACCCGGCAGATAATGTGATCTGTTCTGGACTGGATCTCATGAGAGTGAGTGAGATCCATTGTCACCCTTTTAGACACGAGACGCGGTGGGTTGGGGGTCGGGGTCGTTCTGTCACAGCCTTGTAATGCACTTATCGATTCTCCATATCTGTTACTGAGCCTTGGAAGCATGTCCCAAATTTGATATGCCGCTTCACAGAGGCCAAGTTCTTGAAAGGACACGGCGCAGATCAAAATGTTGCAGCTGAACAATTAAATCAAACCTAAACTCGGTTAGGTGCAGTTTCCCCTGAGCTGTTTCTCTCCTTCTTGATATCTGTGACATAAAAAAAGAAATGTTGGACTGTGTCTCAGCAGAAAAATGTGCACTGGAGCCATTTCAAACCAGCTTTTTATTGTTAACAAATGGTGCCTTTGATATGGGCTGAAATGGGCGATACGTTTCTGTTTGTTTGTGCTGGAGGTGAAAATGAGTTGCTAACATTTGAAAGGCGAGGCTTGTGAAATGTAACACACTCGCACACGTATTCCCACACACACACACACACACACACACACGTATAAAAAATGGCAGACTTTAATGTCGTGCAGGCGAAATGTTTTTCCACTCATTAGAGGGACTTTGAAGTTCGTGTTTGAAACCTCAACTCTGGAAATCTGACAGAGACAAGATTTTGGTATCCGCTTTCCTCTCCAAGAACGCCGCGATTCAAGGTAACGTATCCACATCCTATTAGTGCGTGGTGAACGTACCAACTAGATGCAGACAGAGTGCGCAATTTAATCATGTCTGCCTTTTTTTCTGTAATATAACAGGGTTGTTAAATATAATTCCAGCTCACATCATGTTTTATAGCAATACAGCCCAAAAAAATTATTTACACCCTGGCAGATTTAGATTTAAATCTACTTTATTCAACCAGAAAGTTTCATTCTGACAAGAAAAGTGATATTTCAAGAGAGAATAAAACAATGTGTACTTTGAAAAACCATTCTCATTATTGACATTGCAGCAGTCAATCCTTCCTTACATTTGCTGACCACCATTTTGCCTTTTTCTACTCATAACTCAATGATTTATTTTTGGTGATGAAGTCCTTGAAGGCCTCCTCATCTCCAGATTTAGGATTTGGGCTCCATTCACACAGCAGGTCTTGATGCTCAAATTCCAATTTTTTATTTATTTTTTTGCTCAGTTACAATTTATTTTCTTTGTCGTTCATACTAGTAAATAAATAAATATGTCTTCAATCAGACGTTTGTGTGAATGGTTTACGACCCCAAAGAGACCCGCATGCACAGAAGAAGAACGTTGACGTCACACAGAAGTGTTCTGTTTACTGAAATAATAATGGCCGCCGCTGTCTGTGGCTCCAATTTAAGTTTATTCATTAATGGAAGCTGACAGTATCGTTGCAAAGTCATAAGATGAAGGAAGCTAATAAAAAGAAATCACAACTAATAGCAGCGACTTTTAGTAGAGGATTGACTGCAGCTTTGGTAGAGAAGTCTGTTTGGATGTGGAGTAAAACCAGCCAATCACACGTGCCGGAACTCTGCTGGGTTGCTAGGTAACAACGCAGTGCGACTCAAGAATCTGGAGGTTTTTTAAACGGCTCATTTTCCAGACACCAAAGAAACATTAACTTAAAGCCAAAAACGTGTTGTGTTTTTTTAGAGAAGCATCAGAAACCCAAATGGAAGTACAAAAACAAGCAAAATGCAAATTTTGTAAAATATGTAAAACATTTGCATGAAATTGTTGCTAACTGAGGTTGTTTTTTTTTTTTTCATTTGTGCTTATTGTGACGTTGGTGCTGAATTTTATTTCAAGTTGCACTAAAAATGTCTTATTTGGCTTGCCTTAAGGTGTAGGAACATCATTTCTCAATATATGGCTCAAAAATGAATCAATATATTTTGAGCTACAAGCCTGAAAACATTTGAAAAGCAAAATTATGATGTATGCCATTTGAAAAACCAGAATAAGTGGATAAAACGCTGCAGAAGTGATTTGCTGGGCTTCAGTCCGACTGACTCCTGTGAGTTTCTGCAGTCTTCCCTTCAGAGCCCGGGGTTCTGTCTAAATTAGCCGGGACGAGTGGCTTGCTAGCAGGATGACCCTTTCCCTTTTTACCCCGGTCTTCCTCCACATACACAGACAATCACTTTATCACACAGAGACACGGTGAACGTCAGCCGCTAAGCCTCCATAAATCTGATAAGCCACCCTGGTGGCTGCTGCACCCAGCCGACGTGGCCGGTACCAGGCAGCCTGCAAAGCCTCGTCAAGCGGGACTTCAAAGTGTTGAGGGGGCCGCGCCCGCACCCCCGAAAACCGGTCAGCCCTCCCTTACTCCACCCCCTGCCTCCGCCCCCAGCTGATGTCGTTATTGAAGTCTTTGGCGCTCCATCCGAGGAGTAAGTTACCATTGACAGGTTCAGGGCTTGGTTGGCTCACCCAAGAGGATTCATGACTTTGAAGCTACTGGCCTTAAGCTGCATGTTATTCTTTTCAGGCTTTCTATGCTCCATCAATACCCCAGACAGCGCCCCACTACTCTGCACCCACACTGTAAAACGCAATGAGTGGAGTTTACTTACATAACTTTTATAAAGAATATGTTTTTTACAGATTTATTGAAACCATGTCACCATTTTTGACTGTTTGAGACAAATAATCTCTGAAAACTTTGACCTCCTCCACCTTCTCTCTAATCCACTATTGTCTGAAGAAACGCTACGCTCCCGACCAAAAACAACCAATCAGAGCCAGGAGGGTGTTAGTGCTGTCAATCCTGAGTATGCTGTAATTACTAAAACACCCAAAAGCTTTTTTTTCTTTACTAGAAACAAAAAAAAAACTACTTCACTGAAACAATTCCTGTTTTTCTCTGCTCTAACCTGAACAGAAAACAAAGAAATCAGTGATAATTTGCTCCTTTTTTTCAGCCAAACAGACACAATCATAAAAACCAACAAATGAAAATGGCACAACGTCCAGCTAATAAAAGTTGTTCTGCTCTGAAAGTGACTCAATCTTGAAGTTTTGGACTCCACCTCTTCAACTTAAACATCGTAAAACTCATTTTTGTAACAACAAAAAATGTGGTTTATTAGCTTTTGCTGCAGGTGGCACAATGCATTGTGGGATACCTTGTTGGCTAATCAAATACTTTACTGTTCTGCATGGCTCAACTTGAATAGATGAACTTATCAAGCAATTTTTGTCCAAAAGTTCACTTGTTCAAACTACAAACAACAAGTTGATGAAAATTAAGTCCACTTGAAATCTTTTACAGTGCACACAGTCCATATCGTGCAGAAACACACAGACACACTCAGAGGCAGAAAGAGAGCATATGCAAGCACACTCTCCCTGACTTATATATCTGCAAACACATGCTTTATTGAGCGGCCCGGCCGCCTCCCTGCACGGCAGCAGAGCGGTACCAGGCTCCAGCAGCACCGGCAAACATCCTTCCACGCAACCGCTCACTCCCTTCATCAGCACTTAGTGGACATCTGTGCAGTGCCAGCCCTCTCCGTATGCCGTGGCAGCCAGAAGACAAACGACCGTGTCAGAGCGGTGGCTCGCCTCCACGCCTGAGGCCGCGCAGGGCTTCCAGTGCCGGAGCGTTACGGGACTCAGAACCTGTCAGGAACGAGCGAAGCTGCCGGCGAGGGGCAAAAAGTTCCTCAAACTGTAGACACAGGTGTTATCACAACATCCGCCAGGATAATGAGGCTCTCAGTTGTAAACTCACAGGAACATTTATGCTTCTTTGAAAACTCAGATTGTTTGGGATGCTGTGGTGGCGCAGGGTTTCAGCACAACCCACATATGGAGGCCTTAGTCCTCGACGCGGCTGTCGCAGGTTCGATTCCAGACCTAGTGACCTTTGCCGCATGTCTTCCGCTTCTCTCATTACCCTCTTTCCTGTCAATAAACTATCAAATAAAGGCCACTAGTGCCAATAAAACTAAAAAAAAACAAACAGATTGTTTCACATTATTAAGATCAGAGCATATTTTCCTTTGTCTTGTTTCTATGAGTACTAGAGTTTCACAAGTCAAAAATTTTGAAGAAAAAAAAACACTGAAAATTTTAGATTATTTCTGAAATTTTTCAGAAAAACTTGGAAATTTTAGATCTTAAAAAGTCACACACAAAAAAATTCCAGAGGAAAAAGCACAGATATTTTCAGATTAGTCTCTGAAATCTTCTGGAAAAACTTTAAAATTTCTGACTTTGAAAAGTTGAAAATTTGCAAGAAAAAAAGTCAAATATTTTGAGTTCAATCTCAGAAAATCTCTATAAAAATCCTAGAAATTTCTGAGTGTCAAAAGTCTAAAATTTGAAACTTGAAACTCAAATTTCAAAGTTTTTTCAAAAGCAACATCAGTGAAATATAATAGAATTTATTAAAGATACAAACTAACATTTATACATTAATGCTGCAGCACAGTTGACTTTGTGGGAAGTTAGAACAGCAGAACATACAAAGTCAACAAAGCATCTCATATTGAATTAGTGAATAAGTTAAACTATTTTACTCCACTAGGTTACTCTCAACATCTGACTGGATGAGCAGCATCCGGTCCAGAGCTGACAAACGTTTTGACCACTCCAAAAAAAAAAAGTTCTTTCAAGTCTGCAGAAAACCGGTTCTGACAGATCCCAGAGCAACTGGATCTGCTTCAGGCTCAGCTAATGTAGCAAGGAGAATTATTGTCATTCCACGTTTCACGTCGTTCCACAACTGTGCACCAGCCGTTGGTGGACAGGCCAGCCCCGTCGACCACATATGACTACAATCAATATGCTTTGGCTTCTCCTTCTGGGAAACAGATTCATACCAGCAGCATCGTAAACATCTGGATGTCACAGTCGTTATTGAACCAGACAATTTATTTTTAAAAAAGAAATGGGGGCATGAATTGTTTTAAAAGGTCTGCTACTAAGCTTCTTGGAACATTCAGTTCATCTGGAAAACATTCGTGTTTGTTTTTTTCAGCATTGTTTTGTGTTACAGCCTATTTTATACACACATAAATAAATAACTAAAAATGACTTTTTACAAGAAAATGTTTCAAAAAGCATGTCAAACGACAAAAGCCTAACAACATAGCCGCTACCAGCTATTAGCTTTTGTACCAGCAGATTTTTAATGTGTAAATGAGCTAATCAACCTCCACTGTTCAATCACTTATTAATGATCGCAAAATAAACATGAAGCCTGAAGACATAAAACTGTGTCAAAGTGTGGGAAATGTTTGCATGTTTTTTAGTGTTGAATCCTGATACACTAGTGGGGCTGTTGCCAGTCGGTTGCTATAGCAACAGGCATATAGACATATTACTGTTTATATCCGGACGTTTCGCAAACCCAGGGGAAAAAGATTATTCTTTTACTTTGCATTCACAGCTGTTCTCTATATCGGCTATGCTGCACGTAGACTCGTTGTCATAGCAACTGACAACAGCAGGGTTACACGTGTCAGGATTCAACAAAAAAAAAACACGGCGCCATTTCCCACACAAAGAACAGAACATTCAGTTTCATGTTTTTAGGTTTGACGTTTATTGGTAAGTGGTTGCTGTACATTAGCTGTGCAGCTGATTAGCTAGCTTAAACACCTGCTCTACTGACGATCTGTCAGGTGTGAGGGTCGCCTTTTTGACCGATTCCACATCACATCTACATGTCAAGGTTGTCAAAGTCAAGTTCGCATCACTGACTTACTTCCCTCTCCTGTGCCGTTTTTTAAATTTAAGCTTCTTCCTGATCTAGTTATCGTGTTGACAAAACACTCGGTCTGTTTTTCTTTTACACCTACATTTAAGATTCGCCGCGTTATGTTGACAACTTCACAGCTAAAACCAATGCTAGTCATTGTTAGCTAGCAGTTTTTGCCCTCCACCAGTGTGATGCGTGAGTGACGTCACACTGCGATGGGTTTATAGCGTAGCCGACACCAAGAGCGATGAAAAAGAATACGTTTGGTATTTATTTATTGGTCAGCGGTTTTTCTGCGTTATTTTCTCCATTGTTGTGTTGCACTGCATTAAATTAATAATACCAACTTTTCCAGGTTTCATTTACTAACTGGATTTTTCTACCTGAGCAGCGCGGCTAAAGATGGCACGTAAAAATCGCCTTTCTGCCCTCTAAGCATGAAATTTCCAGATCTAACCAACATGAAATTTGTGTCTATTGCTTCTGCACTTTTAGATGAAACATTATATAGTTAAAAAAAGTTCTGAGGTGGTTTATGGTTAGCGATGTCATCAGCACGATTTTCCTCTGAATTACTCAAGTTGTCCGGATGATTTCATAGTGAGAACAACTGACTCTTTCCACTGTTTAGTAAACCCGATGAAAGTGGGATGACGGAAACACGGCTTCGATAGTTCGGGTTCACATGAGGTCAAAGTCGTCATATTAATACCTGTGGCTTTAGTTTGAGGTGTGACGCCGTGACTCACCCTCAAAAATCAGAGTCCAGGCTTAGCTGGGAGATGTGAGGAGGTTTGTGTGGAAAAGTAGGGGAGGAATAGCAGTATTCCCAGGATAACAGGCTCTGGCGAAGGAACTGAGAGGTGTTTTGGCTTGTGTTACATTTAGGGAGAGCGCAGCGTCTCCAAGAAGGAGGCTATAAAAAGACAAAAGAGGCAGGAGGCCATGTGGAGAAACTGTTTAAAGTGAGCAAACACCCACTCTGTAAACCGAACAATGCCACCATCACCACCACTGAGGAAGTGAAGGAAAAGCTCTGTGGGACTGAGATCACATAAACGCTACAATAAGCCGTTATCAAAACCAGATGCACACCTTCGCATTAATATGAGGACCAAATGGAAGGACTGGTTGAGCTCCGCCGGACACAGTGACCCTTCGTTTTCTGACTAAAGTGAAAGGGAATGACAGATGTCATCACCAATGCAAACTCATTCTGAGTTAAATAAAAAGAGAAGCAGCATAAAATGAAATAGTTTCCATATGTTAAATAGAACTTTATTTAAATGTGCACAACATAAAACACACCATCCATCCTGAGGTTGCAACTTTTACAGCTTCGGTTTCACTGATTATGAGACTGAGTTTTCATTTTTGGGAATTTATTTGGACTGTTTGATTATACAACATAAAACTGGAATGAATATTAGGATGTCCTGTTTAGTGCGCTTTAATCCAATTCCAGTTTGTTTGGGGAGGTGTGACCATGTAACCGAACTCTGGTCCGCCTACAAACTTCGGTCTGATTGAAGTGAACTCTGGTGGGATTCGAATGCATGTGAACGCCAAGGACCGCTCCAAAAGCAGGAAACGGACTGTAACTCAGGGCATTCTGGGTAAATACAACCAAAACAAACATGCTACATTTTAGCCAGAGGGAGAAATGGGTTGCGTTTGTTTACTAACCACAGAAGAGAAATCCTACAACCGTTAAAATCTGGTGCTATTCTTTTTTGTTTGCATTTTTCTTCCATTTTGAAGGAAGTTACCCTCATTGTCTCCTTCTGAGGTGGCTACAGATGAGCTCTATGCTGCTTTATACCAACAGCTGTGTGATGCAAAAAAATAGTTTCCATTTCATTTTTGTGAAACAAACCAAACTTGATGCAGCTGAAAAATCAGTCCATCATAACACCTGGCAATTTTTTTTAAAATTGCCGTGTTTCCATTCAGCCAATTTGAGCAACTTCATGGTAAATGAAGAAGCATCTATTCTTGCTGATTGGTATAAATTTCACTTGAAAACATGTTTTCTCCATATTTTAGTTATTTCTAATTGTTCCTCTGTCTTCCTTTGATTCGGCATTTTATTGGTCAGCTGCTTTAACCACAGATATGTGAGTCATGAGGTAAACCTGGCTCTCCTTCAACCGTCTTCCTTCCAACCATGTTCAGACTGCAGAAGCTATTTGGATGAGGCAAAACATCTTCCAGAAACGAGACAAGTCCAGTTGCCTTTCACTGAACCACAGGCAGGAGCGCCTCGAAGTTCTTTAACTTCACTTCAAATCAACAACTAGATGGTTGAAGCTTTGACACAGTTGTGTTTTCCAACTGGACAATGATCCAAATCTGTTTTTTTATGGAAAAGGCAGGAAAACATTAAACTTCTGGGACTTCCTTCCAATGTCACGACCTCAACCCGACTGACACTGACCCTAACAAGCAGTTTTCTAACACATATAACAGATGTGTTATATACTTACAAACAAAACATGTATGATTTTACTTTGTGTTTTATTCTCCTGCCTGGACGTTCTGAGTTTGTGTGTTTGGTTAGCCAATGCGACCAAAAGTAAGCCACTGTCACGTTTCCTTTAGTTACTAAAACTTTTTTTAAGGTTATTAGTTGTCATTTAAATATACACTAGATGTGCCGCTTTGTGTTGGTTAACATCCGACTCGTTTGGCGTACGTTTGGTAGACGGTTGAGTTCACTAACTGACATTTTTAGCCAGTTTTAATTAGTGGAGCTGAGAGGGATATAAATATATATTAATGTATGTCAATCACTCTTATGTCAGACGACTTTAGCCACAGGGTGGCTAATGCGATTCAAAATCTAATGTCTTTTCCCACATACCTGACTTCTTCGTGGAAATCTCAGTGGCCCAATTCCAAATGATTCAATTTGCTCCACTTCAAGTGGTACCAAATCGGATATGTATCTGATGGTTTTCACAGCGTCCACAGTATGAAATCAAGTTTCAGCTAAAAAATCCGAGTTTAATTCTAATTCGGCCTGTTGCAATAAACAGTAAATCAATTAATCACATAATAATTTAAAACAAGCTAAATAATTTCCATTTGCTTGATTTATCGTTTCTCTCTTTACTAAAACCTGGATGATAAAAGTTTCAGTCTGGTGTTTTGGTCTCAACCAGCCTTTTTATGAACGACAATTTTGTTTACCAAGACTTCAAAATTCATTTTATTTTGTTTGTTAATTTTGCATATTTAAAATGTCTTCCAGGTTTAGTGTTAAATGTTCATTAGAGTTTAAGGTTTACTGATCTTGGAGGATGTGTTCTTGCATTATTATGCCAATACCATAATATTGGTATGGTATATACCAATGGCATATTATAACATTGGTATGGCATAATACCAATTATGCCATACCAATGGTTTAATTGGTATTATGCCATTGATAATACAAATAGATGGCATTTTTGTTATTATGAAATATTACTTAAAAATGGTCTCAAAACAACAATATTATCATTTCATTCAATAACATCTTGGACAATTTATCATCTATGGTGACTAATTCCAATGAACATTTAACACTGGAACTGGAGACGTTTTAAATATCCAAAATAAATAAACACAATAAAGGAAATAACCAATAAAATGAATGATGAATTCTCTGTGAACATAATTGTCCTTCATAAAAAGGTTGGGACTGAAGCAGCAGACTGAAAACTTTTGGTAAAGAAAAGAGAAAACAATAAATCATGCAAATGGAAATTATTGGGTTCATTTTAATTTGCGATTAATTTATTGTGGCAGGCCTGGGTGTATGTATATATCTGACCCTGTGTGTATAAGCCAGACTGGTTATTGTGCACCTAATTCTCATTTCTAATTATTAATTGGAGTTGCATGTGGTGTAACTGCACCGCAGCAGGAGAACAGCAGTAATTAACCCAGCATTGGAGGCCGTGATGAGTGGATGTAAACTTCTCACCAGAACTGCAAACAAACATTAATAAACCAAATTAAACAGAACACATGATTGTTCCACAGAGGGGAGCGCTGAGCACGCTGATTTACCCGCAGATATCTGAGCCATGAGGTAAAGCTGGCTGCCCTCTCTGACCAGGAGGCATCAGAAATCTGCATCGCTGATGCAATTCAAATCAAAGTCCAACCACGCTTTGATTTTTTTAGGGGGTTTTTCTCGGCCATCATGGCTCAAACATAGGAGACTGATTTGAGAGAAGGGGATGAGAACCAGAAAGGAGAAAAGAGGGCAAAGAAAGAAAGGAGGGGGAATGTGCCATATCCAATTCTCAATATTTACGTGTAAAATGTGTTCTGCTGTTCTTTCCCCCAGCAGGTCCACAGGAATGTGGTCCACTGGCCGCTTGCCTGGCTAAATGTGTTCCCTATGTGTGGGCTTTCTAGCCGCATGTGTTGTCTTCGCTAAGAGGCAAGGTGGAGGAGAAAGGTGCATTTGGTTAAAAAAGCCTTTCTGCACTGCAAAAATACGAGACCTTACCGAGTAGGTTTGGTCTAGTTTCTACTCCAAATATCTTAGTACATCTGAAATCAGACAAAACTAAAATTACAAGCAAATTTTCAGGGAGCTTGTTTTAAGTCAGTAATTCCTTAATATTGACTTTAAAAAGCTGTAGTTCCACTGGCAGATTATTTCACTTATAACAAGACATTTTCCCCTCGTTATTAGTGAAATAATCTGCCATTGATTGCTTTTCATCAATATCAAAGACTTATTTACTTAAAAATTTATTTTATTTTTTACCAATATTAAGGAATTATTTACTCAAAGTAATCTCCCATTTCTTGCTGAAAAGTTACCTGTAAGTCAGCTTTACCTCACTTCAGGTGCATTTGGAGTAGAATTTAAATTAGTATGGTTCTGTGTTTTTGCAGTGCGACACATGGAAGCAGGAAAAAGTAAGGCAGAGATCAGGTGAGGCGAAAGAGAAAAGCTGTAGCTCCCTGGTTGAACCCGAGCGTGGGAGGTCCAGAAACCCCCACCTCCATTACAATTAAATCCCTTCCGAACATCCCGGCCGGCTCTTAAACCGAGCTGCAGAGAGGAACCTGTAGCTGCGGAGGAAACCAGGCATGCCCAGAAGGGGGGGATGTTGTGAATCGCTGGGCGACCTGGCACAGCTCTACCCCTCCAGCTCATTGTTCTGGCTCCAACAATGCTTTATAAGCCAATTACAGTGTGAATTTTACCAATCAAATTGGAACGTCTGATGCTAACAAATAGCTTGCGCTGGATTTTATGGCTGCTTCATCCCACATGGTGCAAGCCTCATGCTCCAATGCGGTCAAGGTGTTAGCCATTACGTTGACAGACGTGCACACGTTTCTACATCTGGCACTCGTCAGCACTAACACGCCAAGCCAATTACACGATGTTGTTCTTTTTGCCATATAATGCTTTTCATAATCATATAATTGCTCAACCTCTAAAATCCCCCTGAAGTTTTTTTTCTTCTTCTTTCTTCCCCTGCGCTGTGTGAGACTGCCAAACCGTTTCATCAAAAGTTAAAGGACTCTCTCCAAGCACCAAGAATCAATACTCAAGAGACGGAACAAAATTACGTGAAAACCAGAGATCAAAAATTTTTTATTTCACCTTAAATAGCGTGCACATGTTCGGAGGAGACTTCCTGACACACATTCCCCTCGACAAGAACCTGTCAGCTAGCATGAGAAAACAACCACGAAGTCTGCCGAATGTGTCAAAGCCTTGACGAAGGGTGGAGATCCCATGATTGAGACATGCGGCTGCATATTATTCCTCAAATCAAGCCGCGCATGCCGAGCCTTCATATCTGGCCAGAACCGTCGAATCTGCACCACATCACATCCGCAACATTTTACCCAAAATACTTCACACCCTCTTAAGTGCATAAACGTTATTGTTGGAGGACGGACGCATTAAAAGTAATGTACTGGTTAGGGTGAAACCATGATCTGGGTTTAACAGCACACTGATATTTTGACTGCATGAAATATTAATGGTTGATTTTGAATAAAAAACCGCAGGAATCCGGTCTGCAGAGATTAAACGTTTCCCCAAACCTTTGTAAAGTCAGGGTCAGAGTTTTGTGAGATTTTTGCTGCAGTAACAGGAATATTTGCTACGTTTCTGATCTGCTGTTACAAAATCTTACTTCCTGTTAGAATCTCTTAGATTGTTTCCAGATAATCACATCTTGGTCTGCAGTTGCCACTAAATTCACCTTGTTTTTAAATGATTTTTATTTCTGTAACTTTTAACCTTTTCAAGATTTTACCCAAGCCAAAAAAATCACAAGAAAAAAACAACAGAAGGTAGTAGGACTGTCACAATAAATTGTCCCAGAAATTACTGCGGTAAATGACAACACCACTGTTTTGAAACCATTTTTAACTGATGTAAAGTGCCATTACGCAAGTTTGCCCTCTGAAAGAGTAATAACTGCCCGTTACCTAGCAACCCCAGCAGAGTTCCATCCATTACCTAGCAACCCCAGCAGAGTTCCATCCATTACCTAGCAACCCCAGAAGAGTTCCATCCATTACCTAGCAACACAAGCTGAGCTCCAGTACGTTTGGTCAGCTGGTTTTACTGCTGTCTGCGCTGTATAATGGCTGCTTGAAAAGACAAGTGTTTTGTTGTTCATTTACCATCCAGAAACCACTTGCTGCATTCTTGATGGTTGTGCAGGAGGCTCCGTGTCTGCTTTTAAATTACATGCCCCCCACCCTCCATCTTATTTGCATCTTATTTGACAGGAGGCCCCCAAACAGCTCACTCTGAAAGGAGACTAAAGTCTCATTAGCTAAGAATAACATGTTTTGTTTAGCCCATAGACTCAGCCTGACCTGTTCAAGGAAGCAGAATAAGTCACATTTAAATCAAACCCTACTCCTTTCTTTCAGTCTCTGTGTCCATTACATTTGAAATAAGCCCAAGTGGGGCGTTTTAGCGAAAGCCGTAACTCTCCAATTGTGAATGTTAATCAGTTGGGCTTCACGTTAACACTCAGACAACAACTCAGAGTGCCACACTGCCAGGCAGAACATGTTTAAAAAGAAAGAATCTCACACCTGTATTGAACATATCAAATGGAAATAGAAATTAAATGTCGGTGTAGAGAAAATTATTCTCAGACTGTTTTGTCAGTTCTGGATTTGAAATCAACTCTTATTTCTTGGGACAAGTTGAAATGGGATTGAACTGCGACACCAGGCTACATAGTCGACTTAAAATTACTGTCACCATGTTTTGTTTGTATTTTAATGAGACCATGCAAGCATCTCAGTACTGACTGATTTCAAAACGTAATGCAGAAACAATGAAAAACAAAGTTGTCTACCACTAGACAAACTGAAAAGAAACCAACAGATCTCTGTAACAATCCTTTCGTTAGGAGCAATCGCCATCTGCACATAAAGACACCCAGTGGCTGGGCTAATTGTACATCTAATTGTCATGCAATGTCTGCCAGTTGTCAACGTTGGCTGCTGTTTTGGGTTTCCTGGCCTCAAGAATCTGACAAAGAGCGACGATCAGTCCAACTACACAGCGAGAACGGTTTGGGTTTTTGTCGCAATTTCCAGTTTGCTCGCTGTCCCACGAGGGGTTAATCTCTGCAGCGCACAGCCAGAGAGTCTCACTACATCACAGGAAAAGAGACGGTGTCTGTTTTATGCTCCACAGATGAAACGCATTAGCGAATGCACAGCGAGGGACAGCAGAGGCGGAGGAGGCGAGGCGGCGGGGATGTAAAAAAGCTCTGCTCCGTTCCAGCGACATCAGCATTTTTCCCGCAAATTTGCAATTAGTCTTAAGGGCCAGCGTAAATTAGGTCTCCTGACAAATGAGCTATTGGGACAGGACATGAAGTTTCAATAAATCTGAGGAGCAGCTCAGGGCCCCGGTGTCCTCTTCCTGCGGAGGAGGATTAGGGCCCCTGAAAGAATTAAAATAATCCCAACTTTAATCTCAGAATTGACTTTAAAGCAGACCTGGGAGGAAACGGCTTCAGTGGCCAACATGGAGGAGAACGGCAAACTTTCTGGAGGAACATGTTGGATTTAAGCCAGTTTATCCGTTTCCCAGGGTCCCTGAAGATGATTTTCACTAAGAGCAAAACGAGTCCACCCAGATGTTCATCTGACCTACAGGAAATTATGAATAAAGAGTCAGAATTATAAGGAAAAAATCTGTATTCTGAGATTAAAGTCTGAAATCTGTGAAAGAAGTCAAATTTATGAGAAAAAAACAGAATCCTTACAAAAACCTAAGGATTCCAACTCTAGTATCAGAATTTTTAGATTAATCTCAGAAAGTCCAACCTCTGAGATTATTCTCCCCAAAAAGTCTGAAATCTGAGAAACAAAAGACAAAATTCTGGAACTAAAGTCAGAAAGCTGAAGAAAAAAAACTGTATTCTCACAAAAATTCTCTCAATTCTTAGAGAAAAAGTCAAAATTCTGAGATCAAAATTAGAAATTTGAGAAAAAATCCAAAATCTGGGATTAATTCTCACAAAAAGTTTGAAATCTGAGAAAAAAGGCAGAATTTTGATTAAAAAGTCAGAATTCTTCATCTCAGAAATCTGAGAAAAATTTCAAAATCCAAGATTAATTTTCATAAAAAGTGAGAATTATGAAGAAAAATTCAGAATTCTGAGAAAAAACACAAATTTTGAGATTAAAGTGAGATTTCAGAGATTTTTTATTTTATTTTTTGATTCAGTGTCGCTGTTCCTCTTGTGCGTCTTTCTCTTCCGAACCGACAGAGAAACTCCCGCTTCTCGCCTCTGAAAGCTCGGCTCAGCTGAGAGATGTTCACAGATGGAGATATGAGAAGCGCAGGGAGGGCGGCCGGGTCCGAAAGCTCCAATAAAAAGTCGTTAATGTGCGAATAATCCAGCACCGGCGTCTGCGTCTCCAGGTCTAACTTCGTAGATGAGACCACTTTGAAAGCGCCGTGGTCCCATTCTGGGGAGTCTGGTTGCGTCTCATCCGTTTAAACCTGTTAGCGCTGTAGCTGATTTGATCTGTTGCCTCGGCGAGAAGACATAAAATATAAGGTTTTACTTTTTAAAGACTTTGCAGTTCTCTCTGTAAGGTTATTGACGGTGCATCAACCATCGCGCCGGACGATTCTGGACAAGGATGACAGTTAATGGAGTCGGCTGAGCAAGGATCAGGTTCAAATGGATTCCCAGTTACTGTTCGTTTAATCCAATTCAACAAAATAACACACCACAATAAAGTGCTGCTTAAAGTCAAGAAATGTGTTTAAGGCAGAGGGAAAGTGATGACAAAGTGAGGGAATGTAGGATGGCACCGCCAATAGCATTAAAGCCCCATTTGTGAGGATTACCTGTGCGGAGGGGATGTGAAGGTTTCACCAAGAGGAACTGTGAATAATGTGGCGACAGTAGGGACCGCTTACTGGGTTACACACAGATTCAGCCCAAGATTGAATTGCCGGCAATTGGGAAGCTTGGAAAGTACAGATTGAGACATCTGCCTCATGTTACAGCGTGATGCAAGCCGTATCACGTTATATGGCCGGGTTCTGGCTATTCGATCAGTTTCATGGTGCCGAAAAAGGTGCTGCAGCTGTGCCTCCGCCACGGACACCAGCAAGCAAAAAAACAAAAGGCTTAACAACAATTTACACCGAGGACGTTAAATCATCAACAAGACAGTAAGATTAGGCTCTGGGTCGGATTGTTTCCTCGTTAAGCAGCGAAACAAACAAATTCACAACATGCAAAACCAGAATCCTTCGTTTCTGTTTAAAAAGCAGCTACTCACTGATAAACTGTCTTTATATCGAGACCGTTCATCTTTCTGGGCAAGATTTTTGCATTTTTGTGTAAATTTGTTTAGTTTTACAATATTTTGCCTAAAACCAGTTCAGATCCCACCACTCACAATTCTAACAAAGTTTTGAGAAATCCCACACCCCCAGAAATTTGACCCAAACTCAGGTTTCTGAGAGGAAAGCTGTAATTCCCAAAATAAAGTAAGAATTATCAGAAAAGCAGGAACTCTAGGATTAAAGACATTCTGAAATTAAAATCCAACTTCTGACAGAAAAAAGATAATTCTGAAAAAAGTAAGAATTCTATTGAAAAATACAAATTCTGAAAAGAAAAAACAAGAATTCCAAAATTAACCTCAGAATTATGAGAAAAACTGAAATCTTGGAACATCGAAATACTAGAGAAAGTAAAGATTGTGTCTTTTTTCTCAGAATTTTGAGGGGAAAAAAGACAAAATTTAGATAAAGATCATGAGATTAAAGTCTGAATTCTGAGGAGGAAAGAGCATATTTCCCAGATTGAAGTCAGAATTGTTATTAAAAAATCCTAACTGCATTGCAACATGGAGGCCCTGTGTGTGTATCTGCGCAGCAGCATAATTACAGAGTGAGAGCATGTGGAGCTGCAGGTAATCAAAGTAAACACAGGGACAACATGTCGTATCAAAGATAATCGTGTTTTTCCTCTCAGGAGGAAACCGTGTGCAGCCGCGGCCTCTCTGCTGCTCAGCCGTCGGGTTTCCGCTGCCAATATTGACACAAAGAAAAGCTGATAATTAAATCACATGTGCTGTGTCAGTCATGAATTATTAGCACATGCTGAACAGGGGAGAAACTAAACGCTCACATCAGATCCAAGCACTTCCCCGTCTTTTAATAAGTGATAAACAGTAGAAACTGCTGCAGCCGGGACCTCTCTTCTTTCTCATCAGGGAGGAACAACAGAGGGAAGCAAAGGCAGCAACAGCTTTCCAGTTTGGCATTTAGGTCCCCATTATAACCATTAAGGGCTTCACTGGGTCCCTTAGATGAGCATTAGTGGTACAAGCTTCAGGCGTCACATCAACATGCCGCCACGCTGGCTGATCAAAGCTACGACTGGAAATATGCTCAGATAATAAATGTCTCCACTGGATCTGTGTGATCATGTCATGTTCTCTTAGCATATGGAAGACAATAAGTGCAACAAACGTAGCATTTCTGCAGCTTGTTCATCTGCACTTTGGGGATAAAATCTAACTCATTCTGAAAAAAGTCTAAATTAACCCAGAATTCTTACAAAAAGTCAATATTCTAAAGAAAGTCAGATTTCTGAGGAAGAAAAGACAAAAAAGTAAGAATTCAGAGATTAAAGGCCAAATTAAAGTCTGAATTCAGAATTATGATTAAAATCTGACAAGAAATTCCAAAATATAAGCTTATTCTAACAAAAATGTCTAAAATCTGAAAAATCACAGCCAAATTTGGAGGAAAAAAAGTTGGATTTCTAGGTTTTCTTATTGGATTTCAAAGAAAAAAAACACCCAGATTTCTCATGACGAATCAGAATTATGAGACAAAAAGTAAAAGTGAAGATAACCGTGATGAGCTCCTAAGTGTCTCCAGTGGATCTGTAACCGGAACGCACAGAGGACGATAAATAACGGAGCATTTCTGCAGCTTGTTAAGCCGCACTTTCGGGATGAAATCTCCGTCAGCCTCATAGTTTGACTCCGGGTTCACCCGTCCAGTCCCCGTCCTAATCGAGTCAGCGCGCCTCTGCTGCCCGGACCTTATCGCATCACGCGTCCTAATTGACCTGCACTGCTTTATAACACAGCGCACCAGGAGCTTGACAAAAGTTAATAATTTTCACTTTGTCCAAGGCTCTGTCCCAATTAGGTCCCCTGGCTGGGGCCGACAGGGCAGCTAACACGATTACAGGACAAGCTTATTAGTCTGAGGAGCAGCAAAATTAGAAACATTACTACAAGTCAGCTGCACACAGGGAATACTCATTTTTCATCTCATACAAATGCAAAAAAAATCACCATATTAGATTATGTTTTCGTCCTTTGAGCAGCGGTGGTTTTAGATCCTACTTTCTTTGCCGTTTGCATGGCGGCGGCGGCGCTAACTGTGAAGCACTGAGGCGGTTCCCTGCGAGTCTGACGGTTGGTCAAGAAGAAACCAAGCGAATAAAAAGTGCTTAGTGCGAGTTCACCAGACGCCAGGAGCAATGGCATCACTCTGATCCCGACTTCCAGCCAAGTCACCCTCAACTGAGGAGCAAAAGGGAACCAGTCAGACCCAATTAGGTGTAATTGCCCCAAGTCCATCACACTTTGCTGTGAAGCCTCTACTTTTGTTTTCTGCTGCCTGTTTGCTGACTGGGCTGCAGCGTGGCGATGCTGTCGAAACGCCTTCAGCAACGGGGCAAACTGCTCCTCACATCCATGTCTGTCTGGTCCCCATGTGCAACACAGTCATCAGGACTTCCCTGTTTATTTCAGCAACTCCATCACTATGTGACGCACACTGTATCCGTTAGACATGTTGCATGTTACTGTTTACATCCATACATTTTAGTTGATTCTTTTACTTTTCATCTGTAGCCGCGCTGCCGCAGTGGAACAACTACATGAAACCTGAAGGTGTAGGTATTATTAGTGCAATGCGCCACAGAAAAGGGAAAAAACTGCAGAAAAACAGTTCAATAACAACTCAAAACCACTCGTATTTTTCTTTTTTCGCTCTCTACCAGCTATGCTACATGCAGACACGTTGCCATAGTAACTGACTGACAACGGCTCCACTAGCGTACCAGGATTCAACACCAACAAAACCCACTCAAACATTTCCCACAGAGAGCAGAACATTCAGTCCGTTACAGTTTTTTGTTTTGAGGCTTGATATTTATTTTGTGATTATTAATAAATGATCGTCTGAACACAGTGGAAGTTATTAGCTCTACTGATGATCGGTCAGAGTTGGTGTCTGGGTCGACTTTAGTTTTTTGTTGTTTTTAACTGAACCAAGACGCTGAATTCCGCAGCACATCTACATGTCAAGGTTGTCAAAGTCAAGCTAGCATAGCTGACCTACTTCCCTGTCCCTCTGTATTTTTTTTTAGTTAAAAAGTTATTTCTGACCTTGCTATCTAGTTGTAATGTTCACAATTAGTGGCAAAGCGCTCTGTATATTTTTCCTTTATATGCCACATACATTCAATATTTAGCGTGTTGTGTTGACAACTAAAACCAATGGTAGTTATTGTCAGCCAGCCAGTAACTTGGAGATGTGATTGTGGTGTGTGACACCATGTTGCAACGCGTTTATACACAAACCAGTGTTTTTACGACTTTATTTCTGTTAATTATTATAAAAAAAACGACATTAATGATTAGAATATTACATCAGACCAAAAAAACACACACATTTTTAATTAAGAAAGTGGGCTTATTGAAAACTATGTTGTTGTTGTTGTTGTTATTTCCAGAATCTACATCTGGGCCTTGTGCACATGTTGCTTGATCTTTATAAAAATGAATATCTTTTTAAAATATATTAAGTCCACAAAATTGGCTTAGGAAAGTTTTTACCCACACAAATACATCCCTGAGCATTGTTTTAAATATGCCAAACCCATAGGGGGCAGTGTAGCGCAAAGCTAAACCTACATCAGCCAATCAGATTGCTTCAGAGAAAACATGTTGGCATCAGTGTGATAATATTTATATAAATGTACAAAAACCATAAAGTCTACAGTATTTTTACTGTATTGTTTTTACATTTTTCTCAAAACTAAGTATCTTCTTATAACTAGTTATATTTCAGCTGCAATTTGTAACTTTTATAAGAATAAGTTTTTTACATATTTGTTTAAAATGAGACAGATAATCTGTGAAAACACTGAGCTCCTCCAACTTTTCCTTGTGCTACTTTTAGCTTCCGAAGAAATGCACCAAAAACAACCAATCAGAGTGAGGAGGCGGGTCTTAGCGTGGTCAGTCAAGCTTGTGAACGCACTGCTAATTTACTGTTACTTACTGTAGCAACTTACTTTTACAGGAAAACTGTTTATCTGCCATCATCTGTCTCTATGCTAACTAGCTTAGCATTCAAGGAGAGGATTGATTGAAGACCCGCCCCCTGGCTCTGATTGGTTGTTTCTAGTTAGCACTGGGAGAAGGCAGAGAGAACGATTTTTTTTCACGGATTATGTTAGACATCAAACTGTCACGACATGGTGACAGTTTCAACCAATATTTAAAAACGAGATTTTTTAAGGTGTATTTTCTTCATTAGCGACATCAGCAAAAGTTGAGTTTTTCAAACTTCCTGAAAAGTAGCTGCTGGTGCTTCCTCAGAAAGCCAAAGCAGCATCTATTCTCAAGCTTCTTTTAAGTTTAGTTACAGTGCTGTCATGTTCGATCAAACGCTGGTCCAGAGATTAAGACAGGAGAGCACCGAAGCCAGCCGGTAGAAAAGAAGAGAAGAGAAAAAAAGCAGCAGTGATTCTCTACAGACGGTGACTTCAATAGCCTCAAGTGCAAAATTACTCCCATGGCCATGGGGGCTGTTTTAATGACAGCTCACAAAGATTGGCTTCACACCCCACGATTAGGGTTCCCCCTCATGATCAGAGGCAGAGCAATACAAACAGTTAGTCGTGAAAAACAAGAGAGCAGATAAGCACAAAGACACCTGCTCACTCAGCAACTGCTGCGGTTTCAGCCATGGGGCCTCGCCTGTAGCTTCCTGGCTAACAAGTCCACAGCTCTCCAGATGATGAGAGAGTGACAGCGGCCTGGCAAGCTGCCGCTCTGTGATTAATATTTCATCCAGGAACTTTAGCCCTAAGACGTATCTATACTCGTCTTAGACTGAGACTAAAACCACTTTGTGCTGAGACTACAAAAACAGGGACTTCCTACCCATCTGAACTCTTGTTTTCCTCCAGTTCTTAGAAAGTTTTCTTGAACAAACCAGCTGCGTCGGTTGTTTGTGACGAATAAAGTTATATAAAAGACAACGATACCACACCTACTGGTACGACGGGTCAACAGGCAAAACAGAAGCAATATTTCACAAACCTAACCTGGGATGTGAATTCATTTATTTAGTGAGAAGAAAATCCCATCTCAATAAATACAAAACTCATTGATTATTGCTACTACACTGCAAAAACACAAAACTTTACCAAGAATTATTGGTCTCCTTACTAGAGCAAATATCTTAGTTCACTTGAAATGAGACAAAGGAGGCTACTCACTAGTGTTAGCTTTGAATAGGCTAATGACTAGCATGCCAAACCTGGTCAACCACTGGATTGGTTGGCTAGCATTAGCATGGATAGGCTAGCGTTAGCATTGGCTATGCTGGCGCTAGTCATGGAGAGGCCAACAACTAGCATGCTGGTCACTCACCGTATTGTCTGCAAAATGTTTTGATATTCCTCTAATGTTGAAAAAACACAAAGGCAATTGCGGGATTTCAATCAAATAAGAAACCCAGTCAAATAATAAGTTTGTTCATGTGATAAGTGAAAAAAACATCATCCTGCCACTTCCTGTCATCTTTTAATAAACATCTGGTTATTGATCATGTAACTTGTGTGACATGAAAAAAGTGTTTCCATTGCAGTTTTACCAAATACATAAATCTTGATATGCCCAAAAACCCCGACATGCTACTGCAAAAACTTTTGATTGAAAAACATGTTTTTCCATTATGTAAATTTATTTTCATAATTCCAATTTGCACAATAGCCTTGGTTTTGGTCCTGAAACTACGACTTATGTGCAACTCTCAGAGAAACCAAATTAGAAATTAGAAATGTTTATAAATGGAATACAAAATTTTGGTTTTAGACGTTGTTCTGGATGTTTTTATGCAACACTTGCATATAATATCCACATCAGAAGGGCACCAATGGTTCATGTTTTTTTTAAAGGGGCAGTATTATGTTTTCCAGGCACATAGTGCCATTTTATAACACAATCAAGTCACTAAGTTACTTTCTGTCATTATCAAAATGCTGAGTATGTTAAATATGAATTAAAAGAAATTTTACTTCCTGATTCAACACCTTGAAATTGGGCTGCTGTGTCTTTAAAAGCTCCTGCTCTTTCTGAAACTCCGCCTCCAGGAAGCCATAACAACATGGCTCCTCCATTAACCCTTTAAAGTCTTTACAGGCTTATAATGAGGTATTTGCTAATTATTGCTGGCTAGTCTGAAGGAGCCGAGTGGGGGAGGAGCTATGCCTCAGAGGCGGGGCTACATCCAGCCAGGCGTTTCGCACAGCTGAATGGTTGCCATGGAGATTAAAGGATTCCTCAAACATGTACGACTCCAGGTATGTTTTTGAAAAGGTAATAACATTGTAACATGATCTAAAGCTCAAAAATGTTGATTTGATGCAGTAATGCCTCTTTACATTGTTTTTCACATTCAGTCCAAGTTTTATCTTTTAAACAGTTAAATGATTTTCTTTCTTTTTTTATAAATAAAATAAATTTCACTTTAATTTTATTAAGCAGTCAAAATAAAACATTTTAATTGGTACATTTGTTTAAAATCTAGCTTCAGTTCCAGTTTTATGTATTTTCAGCGAAAGCTGAAGTGGCGCTTAGAATCGAAAAGGTCGCTGACCTCTGATCCAGACAGACTGCGCAAAGGCGATTGGTGAAACATCCCTCTGCGCGCTCCAACCTTCTGAGATAGTCAAGAAAAAGCTAAATACGAACCAAATTAAGGATTAAAATGTGTTTTATAAATCCTGACCAGTGCAGAGGTCACTGGTTTCTTCTCAACGCAGCAAAATTGACTGGAAATTTGTAGAGAATAAAATGATCCTCGCTCCTATACGGTAATATCTGTCAAATTACACATTTTTATTACGCTGGTTGGGGTTTGGCAGAACTCCGGTTTCCCTACGCAAGAGTCTGGCAAAAAAAGCAAAGATTAGAGCGGGGATGTCCAAAGTGCGGCTCGCGGGCCATTTGTGGCCCTTGGACTGATTATTTTATGGTCCCCAACTTCGAATTAAGAATGATACAGTTGTTGATGCAAATGGGGACTTTTTATTTTTAATTTGTGTGAAATTATTACCAACATAATTATAATGAAAAATGTTGAGTACAACAAAAGATATTCATTCTTTTATATTCAAACCTCTTTTTTTTTTTTTTTTTTACTGAAAATCAGTTTTTACTGAATGCATTAAAGTGTTTTGAAATATTGTATTCCAACTGAGGAAAAATTGTTCAGTTCAGCCCAAAACAATTTAAAAACCAATTTCTTTCTTTTGATACAGAAAATCTTTTGAATAAAATCACTTTCCGTCAAAAAACTATCAAATTAGCTGACTTCATTTGCTTGATTTTAGTTTCATTTTCATTTTCTCGACCAAACGTTCGGACACCCTTGCATTGCAACACGGTGAAATTTGATCAGAGAAACGCACAAACCCACTGAGGGGCTTCTGCTTTACCGATCAGCGATTGAATAAGAGCTCAAAAAAATCACTGACACACTTTTCACCTGATTCTGCATCATTATATTCTGAGATGAGGAGAATATCTCTGCCCAAATGCTTTATTAAAAATATTTACCCACACTGTTCTGTCACTTCCAGAAAAGGAGGAGGCGAGGATGAACAATCAATACGCAGCAAAGGCTAAGTCCAATTATGTAAAAGTGTAAATTATAGATTTGGTCTGATGCCAAGGACACTTTGTTGCGCGCACTCTTTGTTTCTGCTTCGCTTTCTCATGCAGACACAAAAAAACGAGAAGAAAATATGAAATTCAAATGTTTTGAGCCACAAGCTATTTCAAGTGCACTGTGACTGCACGGTGCACGCGTGAGACCGTATTCAAATTTCGGGCTCTTTAGCATCAGGGAGCACATTTTTCACGGAAGGTTTATGAAAAATGCATCCATTAATTCATTATTTCGATTGAACTTGGATTATAAAAACCACACAAAAAAAAGAGAGACCGAAACACAACAGTGATTCTGTCTGCCTCGAGTTTCTATTTCCATAATTTAATTGAGGTCACAAAAGCAGCTTTGAAGGAAGTCAGGAGTTGCTTCGCCATATGTTTGCGTTGACCTTTAATTTTACGAGATGTGCGTTACACAATCCGCAGCTTCCACGGGTCAACCTCAGTGATTATTCACAGCAAAAAAAAGAGAGAGAAACTAGCAGCTGTTGACTCTGTCAGCCACATTCCTCTCCAGCCTCCCCGCGTTTCAATTTGTCTTACAGCAAAAAGCCGTTCCTTTTTTAAATAAATTTCCCACTCAGGTCCCGCTGAGGTGAACAATCCCACTCCTGCCACCACAACCGCAGATACGCCGAGGTCTTTGGAGAGGTTAAAGCATTCTGCCGATGTTGGAGGAGGAGAGACGAAGGCAGCGGAGAGGGAGGGAGGGAGCATCAGGAAACCGTCCCTCACAGCGTTCGCCCTTCCTCTGCTGCAGAAACGGCAGATCCCAAAAGCCGGCCGCCACAGGACGCGTTCATGGGGCAACGCGCAACAAAAAGCCAAAGATTATCGCCCTGCAGCCGCCGCAGGGCCGATCGGAGACACGGCGGCCGGCCCAGGGGACGGGCTTCCCCGCAGCCGGCAGAGAGGTGCCGGTCCGATCCTGGGAGGGAAGGAGCGGTTCAGAGTGATGCTTCTCCTCGCTACAGGCGGCTGTCCCAGCGGGCCGGCGAGCCGAGGCCTGAAGGCCACACACACAGATATCTACGTCTCAAAACACACCGATCCTTCCTCCAGATCCTCCACAGCATCTTCCCCGCCGTGGGACTCGCAGTCCCAGCAAGATAAGGGTTAATATCAAACAGGAGCGCTGCTGCTGTAACCCTGCATTGCTGAACGGTTGAGTCTGGGAGACCGTGGGTGTGTGATCCTTTCTGAGGTGATGCAAATCAACAAAACAAAGGAGTGTAAACCAGAAACTACTGTCATTCAGGAGCTCATGGAAACGGCCACATGGGAGACGTCCGAACGTATCAAGATGGAGGCTGGAGGCCAACACATTCAGAAACATACAGTAAAAACGCTTCATGTGTCAGGAGTCAAACTGCTTTACAGTCTGAATCCTAAACAAGATGCAGAAACTACCTCTGAGGGCCATTAAAGGCAGAACAAAAAGACAAGCATGTTGCCATGAAAAAACTCAGATTTTTATGGTATCGTCATGCATTTTCTAGAAAAAGACTTCAGCATTTCCACAACATTTCCAAAGGTCAAATATTTTGGACTTTTGAAATTCACAAAATGTACAAAACACAACAATTTGTGAGAAAAAACTCCAAAATTTTTAGATTAACAACAGAAATTTTCAAGAAAAAAATTGGAAATGTCTGAGTTCAAAAGTCAAAAGTTTTTGCCAAAAATTTAGAATAATTTCAGAAATTTTTTAGAAAAAAATTGAAAATTCAAACCTTATTCCAAGAATCAGACATTTGACTTTTGTAAATCAGAAAATTTGCAAGTTGAAAATTGCCACAAAAAAATCTTAAGTTCTTAGATTAATCCCAGAAATTTTCCTGAAAAAAGTCAAAACTTAAAAGAAAAATAACTCAAATTTTGAATTCAATCTTACAAAGTTTCTAGAAAAAGTTTAGAAATTTCCCAAATTTTCACCAAAAAAAAAATCCAAAAATTCAAAAAAACTGTTGACTTTTGAACTTCACTGACTTTGGAAAAGTCGAAAATTGACAAGAAAAAAACTCTCAGAAATGTTAGCGAGTAAAAGACAACATTCATGCAGCTTCAAAGCAAATTTACGCCTCCATGATTGATGCAAAGAGCTAGCTAGCTAACTAGAAATGCTACATTAGCAGCTTCTTAGCGGTAGCCTCAGAATGAACAGAATGAAGATGTCTGAATGCGACAATCATTTCCCCGACAGAAAACTCCAGTGAGAAACGGGTTTGTTTCCCGTTTCCTGCAGTTTGTTTCCTGTTTTTGAAGCGATCCGCTTAGCATTCACATTCGAACTGCACCAGAGTTCACTTCAGCCGAACAGAGACAGAGGTTTTCATTTTGATCACTGTTGAAGTCTTTTTCTAAATACTGGCAAACTTTTACATCTCAACAAAACAGTAAATCAGCTGTAAAAATAGTAGTAGTATCAGGATAATTTGTGAGAATGGCATACGAGTAAACTTTATTGATTTTCCTTTGATAATTTTAATAAACATGCTGAAAGGCTAAATAAAATATCAAATATAAGTGACAACCTTTGAGTTGGTGTCAACTTGAACTGAAAGTAAAAAAATCTACTCATTGTGACACATTCATTTTTTTTTTTTATTTTGAAGAACAAAAAGCAGTGACAACACGGTATTCTCTGTATTTGTTTTCTTGTCCTTCAGCAGGAAACCCAGTGAAAGTCATGCCTGCGGGTCATGAATCAATAGCTTGAGATTTTCGAGCCTGTGTTCACGTTTTGCTGTCAGACAGGATTGTAATTACATACGTCCAACAGTACGGAGAGTCCAGATTCTCAGGGTGTTGCTAGAAAATTAAACATGGTAGTTAAGGTTTTTGTCTTCAACAATTTCTAAACTGATGGCTTATTTTCAAAGTTAAATTAGATTTGTTTTCAACCATCAACCATCACTGAACTTTTAAAGTGGATTTATAAATTAGACACACCTCTGATAAAATGAAAAAAAAAAAAAAACAAAAACAAAAAAACAGGTTGAAAACTGTATATGAAACTGTAACGGACTGAATGTTCTGTACTTTGTGTGGGAAATGTTTGTTTTTTGGTGTTGAATCCCGAAATGCTAGTGGAGCCATTGTCAGTCAGTTGCTATGACAACGGTTTTGTTCTGACGCAGAGAGTGAAAAAATAAGACGAGTGCTTTTAGCTCTTCAACAGTTTCTTTTGTTATTTTTCCCTTTGCTGTGGAGCCCTGCACTAAATTAATGATAATACATCTCCAGGTTTTATTTAATGAAATTGTTGTACCACAGCAGCGCAGCTACAGATGGCAAGTTAAAAAAAAAAAAAGTATTTTTTTCTCTTTCAGTGTTTTGCGCATGCAGAAATTTCCAGGTGTAAACAATAAAATGCAACGTGTCTTTTGGCAATATTTGCCCGGTAATGACTTGCTATTGGATCAATGCCAAAATATGCAGCAACTTCTACAGTCCAGTCACATTGCAGAGCTTTACCTAAACTGTAATGCTGTGTTGTAACGTTAAAACAAAGAAAGGATTTAAACGGCTAATGGATTGATAAAAACCAACACTAAACCCAAACAAGCTGACCTTTTAATAAAAACCGCTTGTATTTTGCATGTCGCTAACATTTCCCCCCCTTTTCCTGTCAGTGTTGCTTTCTCTTTGCCTTTTCTACATAAGTTATCGACTGGCTAATTTGGTCTGCAGGCCCGGTGAGACGCCGCAGCATCGGCATGACAGCTTTATCTATTAGAGTGAGCCCAATGACAGCCTTGTTCCGGCGCTGTGTGTTCGTGTGCGCGCGCCGCTCTTCGTGTCGGGCTCATTCTCGGTTGCATTAGCACAGGAGCAGGACTGGGACACATCAACATCTTAATCAATACGCGAGAGTCAATTACTGAGGAAGCGCGTGCTTAAGCAAGATCTGATTATTGGGTTCATGTTCAGTCCACCAAATGGACCCAATCAATGCGATACGATATGTGGCGTATACACTCCTCACCTCCTGTCACCTTGCCCCAACGGCCCCCCCAACCCAACACACACTCACATTCCTCACACACACCGGAGGAAAGGAAAGGAGGCTGATTGAAGTGACAAAAGGAGAGGATTTATGTTCTGCCGGTGAAAAAAAGGAGGGCTGTGGTGAACCTGTCCAGACAGAACGAGAGGATGAAGATGAAACGGCTGGAAGAGCTTCAACAAGCCTTTAAATAAGTCATATCTGGGCATGATTTAAGAGATAAGCAAACATCATCTGTCTGCGCTCATTCCACTGCGGGTAATCACAGCTCAGACCTTACACAGGAAAGTATTCATACCCCAGATTACAACCAAAATTGTGCTTTTTGTGGATTAATCAGATTAATCCGCTAACTTATTTACCAAATAATAGTTAACTGGAATATAGGCACATGGCATGTTATTGTTTACATCCGGACATACACAACACCAAAGGGCAAAAAAACAATTCTGATGCATGTCATCTATAGCCGAGCTGCAGTTCAGTTAACAAAACGAAAACTGGAGTTATTATTAATCGAGTGCGACGCGCCAGAGCAAAGGAAAAAAAATGACAGAAAAACTGTTAAACAACTCAAAACCACTCATTCTTATTTTTTCACAGTCTCTGTCGGCTTTGTGCTGCACGCAGACCTGTTGCCATAACAACTGACTGACAACAGCTCGTCTAGCATCGACACCAAAAAATACGCAAACATTTCCCTCACAAAGAGCAGAATATTCAGTCTGCTACAGTTTTATGTTTTCCAGCTGGACGTTTATTTTGCAGTTATCAGATGATCATCTGAACACAGTGGTGGCTGATCATTTGAAACACCTGCTCTACTGATGAGCTGTCAGAAATGGCGTGTAGGTACCTTTTTTTAAGTGAACCGAAAAATACAGAATTCCACAGCACATCTACATGTTAAGTTTGTCAAAGTCAAGCTAGCATAACTCTCCCTTGCTATTGTTTTTTTTTTTAATTTAAAACTTTTAAATTAAAACATTTTAGTTGTTGTAGTGTTGGCAATTAGTGGCAAAGCCCTACATTCACACAAGATTTAGCTCCCTGTGCTGATGACTTAACAGCTAAGGCCAATGCTAGTCATCATCTGTGAGCAGCTTTTTTGCCCTCCAGCAGGGAGCTGGGGGCGGGTCTTCAAGCTGCATCCGACCAAAACAACCAGTCAGAGTCAGGAGGAAGGTCTTGGAGCTGGCAGTCAACGTCCTGTTGCTGATTAACATAAATAAACAAACTCAACTCTCCATATATTAATAAAATAAGCAAAGCAATCAGCTTTCCGTGGAGAAGGGATGCATAAATTATTGTAGATTAAACAGAAACAGGGTCTTGCAGGTTTCCCAGATTACATTTTTAAAAAAGCAGCAAACCATATTATAAATTTCACAGATTGATCCTCTTTTTTATTTTTTTTTTTAGTCTTTTCAGCAGCAAGAACATGATATGAATCAATTTGTCTTTATTTTTCTAAGTTCATTAAATTAGTAAAAGCCACTGGATATCAATTTAATGTAGTAGTTTACATTAAATTGGAAGCAAAAACCTGGATGAATACTTAGACTTGGGTCTGTCATAATAACCAATAAATCAATCGCATGATTTGAGGTCAATAATTTCCATTTACATGACTTATAATTTTTCTGCTAAAAACTGGACGACAAAATTCTTCAGTTTGGTGAGCTGGTCTCAAGTAGCCCTTTATTTTTGAAGGATAATTTTGTTTACACAGACTTCATAATTCATTTTATTTGTTCCGTCTGTTGTTTTGTTTATTTATTTTGGATATTTAAAATATCTTCCAGTTCCAGTGTTCATCTTAATTTAAAATTTATTGATTTTTGAGAATCTGTTCTTCCATTATTTAAGTTAAATGACAAAATGACATTATTGTTTATCGCAATAACTTAAGGGACTATTCATCATCCAGCAAAATTTGTTGTTATGACAGAACTACTTAGATTTTCCATTTTAAGATTTTAATTTTCTCTCTTTTGAACGTTTTGGCATACAAATAAAATTTTAAGTTTAGGGTTTTCTTGAATAGTGATCAGAGGGCCATTTGTGGCCCTCCGAACGCTTTTGGGCACCGTTGGTTTAACATACTTTGCAGCGCATCGTGTTGCTTTTCTTTTAAACCTCGCAATGATTCAGCTACAGTTCAGTCGGAGTGATCTTCTCTCCGCTGTAGTATTTTCAAGGGCTTTGTGTTTCAGAAATCGGTGGGTGTGATTCTTTTTTTTTATTCCTTTTCAACGTTTGGCTGTCATTTTTGCTTTTATGGAAGATTTTGTTTGGTGTGCTGCTCCTGTCCATAACCCGTCATCTTATCAAGACGGATCACACAGCGGGTTGCCTCGCCTCCTCGCTGAGAAACCTCGCCACACCTCGGGCCCCTCCTCGGCCCGGGGCCCCACCTCACTGTCAGACCACTTCTTTATTTACCTGACTGAAAAATTGCACCTGGAACGCAGAGGGCTCAACAAAGGGAAGAAAGAAGAAAAAAATACAGGGCAATGAGAAAGTCGGGTGGTAGGTAGAGGACCAACAAGGCAAGAAATCAATAGCCGAGAGATTTTTAACTAAGGGCTTTTTTTTCTCCCCTTCTCACTCTCTCTCTGTCTTTTTTATCTCATAAGCTGCCAAACATCGCCAGCGAAACTTGGACGAGGCAGTCGTTGCCAGAGGGTGAATCATAGCAATATTGATTTGATTATGTAAAAGCTCAGTGGAACCTCAAGCCAGATGCAGAAATAACTCCTCACCTAGGTCCAGCGGGACGGGACTCACAATCGTTCTGAGGAGAAACAGAGACGGAGAGGGTGGAAGGAGAAAAATAGCCAAAAAATAATGCATACATTGTTGTGGATAAAAGTGTAATTACTTCTCCTCGCTGGTGAAATATATACTTTCCCCTGTTTTTTCTGGGTGATAATTAACACCGCTGGACTGTTGAATTAGCTACTGAGGAACGTCAGATCTGCATGTGAATTTATGGGATTTTTTCCCCCGACGGCGTCATGGCAGACGGAAAACTGGGGGGAAAGAAAAGGAAGAGCATGTTGGGATTGTGATCTATGGCACCCTCTTCTGGACCCACAGTCGCTGTTTTTCTTCCTCCGCAGAGAACAAAACAAAACCTCAGTTTATGCCATCATGCTTGTTCCTCGTGGTGCAGGCCTGTCTCAGTAACCAGTGAATCAGTTAATCGCATTTTAAATTAAAACAAGCTCAATAATTTCCATTCGCATGATTCTTCATTTT
Organism: Poecilia formosa; assembly: GCF_000485575.1. NCBI lineage: Eukaryota > Metazoa > Chordata > Actinopteri > Cyprinodontiformes > Poeciliidae > Poecilia > Poecilia formosa. Next base: position 1,603,853 of record NW_006800056.1, on the reverse strand, counting down.
TCCATTTTCTTTCTATCAAAAGTTAGATGATAAAAGTCTTCAGTCTGATGCTTTGGTCTTAACTGATCCTTTTATTGAGTTTTGTTTATAGACACTTCATGATTTATTTTATTTATTGTTTGATGTTTTATTTACTTCAGATGTTTTAAAATGTCTTCCAGCTCTAGTGTTAAATGTCCATTAGAATTCAAAGTTTATTAATATTTGAGAATGTGTTCTTGCATTATTATATCATTATTATTATATTACCTGAAAATTATGTCAAATATTATCGGTTATTGCAATAATTTCTGGAGCTTTTGGCACGAGGGCCAAAAATGTCAAGCTTAAAGTTCTCTGGGGGGTTCAGAATGTTTTTGGTGTATTTTTCTTTTTAAATATAATTGCAAAAACTATGTTAATAAAATAAATAAAGCAGTCAAATTTCTGTAGACAAGGGACCTGTACATCAATGTAGATTTAAGACATAAAAAAGGTTTTTAAAACACAATTTACAAAATTTTTCAGGTTGATCTATTATCTGTCTTATGGCTCAGTTTTACTTCATTTTGTCAGGTGTAATAAATGGCCATGCCCAGGTCTGCATTTTAGTAAAAATCACAGGATATTGTCTCTTTCACTATTAAAATAAATTACATTTAAAGCAGAAACCTGGATGAATACTTTGTGTGTAAAATGTTACACTGCCTGTATATTTTTAGAAAAGCCTGCCATAACTGAGAATTACACTCCAACATTGCTTTTAAAAGCATATTTGGCTGGCAAACCAAATTTAAATCTGTCTGAAATTGTGATAAAGGACCTGCCAGAATCATTTCCAGGACCACAAATAGCCCCCGGGCCGTACTTTGGATACCCTTGTTGTAGTTGGTAAGAAAAACATGTATTAAGAAAAGTACTGTATTGTATTACACAATTTATTCCTTTTCTAAAAGGTAGTTGCAGGAGAATCCAGGGTGCTTTTAAATTAATTTGGCTGGCCTTTTTATTTTTTTATATTCAAACTGTTGAGAATGATGTTAACCGCCTGGAAACGATGGGATGCGTTGAAACTGGGTGTAAAACTTGGCTTTCATAATTGGCCCAGGCTGGAATCTTGTGCAAAATGTTAATCAGGTCCTGAGGAGTGGGCGTGTCTTCGAAGGCAGACGAGGCGAAGCATCGATTAGCTCCAACGCTTCGTGAGACTTCGTGATGCTGCGGCTCGTTCACAGGCTCTTTCCTTTCTCCCTTTTGTTTAGGCTTAAAATCATTCTGAAACATTATTTCACTCATAAAACTTGTATTAGTACATCATTTCATTTATGAAATAAAATTTACTGAAACATTGATTATGAGGTAATTTTGATTTAAAAATGTGTTTTATTGCATTTTTTCAGCATCTATGAAAACTCCATATTCTTAAAAACAGTAGCTTTAATTTTAAAACAATTAAGTTTTGCAAAACAATGCAGTTACACTTAAAAATGTTAACAAAAGACAAAAAATGTTAACAAAAAATGTTAACTAAAAAAATGACAGATACAGGTTTCTAATGTGAAAAGAAAATACACATTTTAGGCAAGTTTTGCTTTAGAAAAATACAACAGATGAAAGAGGAGGTAAAGGTATTTTTGGGGGTATAAAAATAAAATCTGAGGCTGACTGTTTTTCCACCATCATCCTGGGTGATGAGGTATTAATCTGATTTAGCGTGAAGGAACGCACAGACTCGCACCTAAATGACATTGACTGGTTTAAGAGTAAAGATCAATTCCAGATTCCACATAATCATATTAACAGCCTAACCGACATTGATTTCTATCCGGATCAGGCCAAACAGGAAAAAGTTGCATGCAAATGGGATAAAAAGGCTTTTTTAAAAACCGTGAAAACGACACGGAGAACCTGAAGGACAGCCAGTACTTCAGGTTCGAATTCCTCCTCCTCGACTTGCTGGGATAAATACATTTAAATCTGCTTTGATAAAAAAGAGCAAAATATGACGATTTTATCGGGTGTAAGGCTGCAGCTCTTAATTAAGGTTTCAGTGTGAAGCCCGGACTCCTGTAAGCCTCCAGAATAACAATAATTCCCATTCATTCGTAAAATCTCGTAATGATCACTCCCACACTGGACTCTGCCTCCAAATAACAGCAGCAAAACCATAAAATCAGCATATTGCAGCATCAATTCTGGCTCCATTTACGCTGATTCCTTTAATACTTTCAACATATCTATTGGCGCACTCTGTTTTCCTGCTGATCATTATTTAGCTACAAAAGGGGAGGGACTATCATTTAATTAGCCTCTAACATTTTTGGCTCTAGTAGTTTTTATTTTCTAAAATATTTTTGCAAGCAATATGAGTTAAATTAGTTTCAGTGTGAAGGGAGATAAAGATGCATTTGCTGCTTTGTTCAGGAAAGAAAGAGCACCGTAATGTGTTACGTGAAGCAGTTTCTAATTACATCAGCGGTGCTTCGAAGCCCTGCGAAGACCTGCTCACTCCGCTGGGCGCACACTCCTCTAATGAGCCCGAAATATAGACATATTTTCCAAGGAGCTGCAAACTCCGACTGATGCATTTCACCGATGTCAAAAAGCTCACAGAAAAGACAAAATCTCCCCAAGTTTAATGCAAAAAATAAAAAATAAAGAACATGGGATTAATGTGCACATGGAAAGTAACTACAGTAGTATTTGATTTACAAAAGCAATTTAAAAAATGAAGGCAAAGTAAATACAAGTCTATTTAGATGTTTTTTTCCACAGCAACTTAAGGGGGCTACTGAAAAATGTAATATGTATTCAAAGAGGAGTTGTGTTTATCACCTGCTGTTTGTAAAATGAGATTCAAAAATTAACAGCAATAATTTTGATATTTAGATTTTTATAAAAGAAAAATATGGGTTTGTTTTTCAAAGTCATATTTTCACCATGTTATTCATTCATTTATAAATGTCATAGTTTCAAACTAAATATTAGTTAGCAAGCTAATATTTAGCTCCAAACTAAATATTTAGTTCCAAACTTAACATTTAGTTAGCAACCCCAAATTAACAGCAATAATTTTTTATATTTAGCCTGTTACAAGAGAAAAATGGGGATTTAGTTTTCAAAGTCATATTTTCACCATGTTATTAATTTATTTATAAATATCAGTTTCAAACTAAATATTTGGTTAGAAAGTTAAGTATTTAGTTAACCAACTAAACATTTATCTCCAATTTAAAAATTCAGCTCCATACTAAACATTTAGCTCCGAAACAGCTAAATATATTTTTTAAAATTAAATATTTAGCTAATATGCAAATTCCCTTGGCGATAACCAGAAGTTGACTACCAAAATAAAAGCTGGGTCAAGACTGATTCCTTTAATGCTGATGCAAATATCTGCCCAATTATTTTGAACATGTCGAACACTATGATAATAAAAAATTAAAAAAAACATCCAAAAGTATGTTAGATCAAAAACATAGGTTCAGGAATATCATTCAGAGAACGAGACCAAACAAAGACGTCTCTGTGTTCACACTGCATGTTGACCTGCTAAAAAAACAAAAAAACTAAATCCGTCTCTCTGACCATCCCTGGCACCGATCGCCGGTGGAGGAAAAACACAAGTCAGAAAGGAAGAGAAAAGACATAATTTAATACTTTAACCACAAAAATAGCAACCTTTGAGCAGGGATTAAAGATGATTTTCATTAAACTCACATTTCTTTATTAAAAAGGTTTATTGTTTTAATGTGATATTTTGTTTTCATTGGCTATAAGCAGAAAAACAAAATTAGCTCAAATAAAGGCTTAAAACTGGGTGTAATTAACCTGCATTATGTGTTTCACTTGATGATTCAGTTACCAGGATTAATTAAGTTTGCATTAAGATTCTAATATATTAAATATGACGTTCATCTGTCCTTTAGGTAAACAGTTTTGGGTCTTTTTAAATTACAGGTGATATTTTGTCAAAATTTGACTTTTCTACAGTTTGTGGTGTCAGAAATGTTCTTGGATGGTTAATTTTGATTAGAAATACAAGTATTTGTAAATTATGATTTAGAAAAACTCAATGTCCAATTACCAAATGTGTTTGTTGTTTTGTTAAAGTGGAGTTGCTCCTGTTCAATGTCGCCTTGTGACAGACGACTCAATGCAACCTGCGCTTCCTTCTCTACACTAGGAAGCAAAGGCAGGCCATGAAACGAATCCTACTGAATTGGTCTCATGTTTTATATAAATATTCATGAATTGGACAACGTTCTTATTGTACATTTAATTAGATTGATTGGTTTCTGGTGCAGCTGCTAAGTATGACGCAGTGCACAGCATTTGTTGAACTTATATTACAGGACAGACTAATAAAATGCTAATAATTCTATTTTCTTTGTAGGACAGGAAATTAGCAGTTTGTGCACAAGCGAAATTAGTAGACGTAAACTTTGAAACGCTCCTCGTGTCATTAAGTGCGTGCACAAATCCAGGGTCAAAGGATTTTAGTATCGGACACAGCGTTCCGTTTGGGAAAACTCACAGAGCCATTGGCTTTCTGCTCCCTTGACGCATGCAAGCATCCAGAAATTAAAAATGCTGCAAGGGGAAAAACAAGCAAATGATGCAATTAAAGGCCAACCCTTCTCATATAAAGCAAAATAAAAGCACTGTACAAATGGCAATAAACTGTGGATAATGACCTCAGGATGCCAAAGCAATATTTTTCCCCCCTTTTAATTGTACTTGTACTCACCCTCACCGTTTCATGTTATGGGGTCGGGCTTTTTAAACTTTTCACAGCTGCGTGGAAGAGAAGGGAAGGGGACAGCATCCCGGGGCGCTCTCAGGCACCGCTCTGGGTAGTTGTTGTTGTGCTGCCAGCTCCCAGGAACTTGGATTCATTAACCGCTTTCGCAGCGCAAACATTACCTTAAATGGGAGGCCATGTGCTGGCAAGGAAACCCTCTCGCCTTTTTTCAATTACGTGGAATCAAACATCGCAGGTATGCTAGGCACAGGGAGGCAGAAAGGCTTTTACCTTCAGTCACCTCACGCAGCCGGAGTTTATTTTAAGGCCGATCTAGAAACACTGCAAAATCTTACCAAGTATTATTGGGCTAGTTTCTACTGCAAACATCTTAGTGCACCTACAATAAGACAAAACTCACATACATGTATGTAACCAGCTAATAAGACATATTTTCCCATGTTATAAGTGAAATAATCTACCAATAGAACAGCATTTTTCATCAATAATAAGGAATTATTGACTTAAACTCCAATACATAGTCCTCAAGCGACGTCATGTTTCTGGGAACTTTGTAACTGACAGCCATCTTAGTAGGCAGTATGTAGTTGCTATGACAACAATGAAAAGCTACAACCTTAGCACTAACTCTCACATCATTCCTATCTAACTTACAAAGCAATATGGGACATTACAACTTTTACTTGACCATAACTTTTGAGTATTCTGTGTAACACAGACAAATATAACTGATATTTACTGCAATACTCACTGCCGATAGCAAAATTAGCTTAGCTAGACAGCTTGAAAAGGAAAATTGATATCTGAATCAAATTGTGCCCCTAAAAATCTCAATCGAATTGCAAGACTATGAAAGATTTCCATCTCTACTTGTTAGTTTTGTTTTATTTCAAGTGTGCTAAGATAGCTGGGGTAGAAACTAGACTAAAAATATTTGGTGAGAATTGTTTCGCAGTGAAACAATGCGCTGGCAGAAACTTTAACACGTGATTTCTCTTTGTCTTTGTCATTGCTGTGATGACTATCGTCTGTTATACTTCATATTTACCCTGCTTTGATTTCTAACTTTGTAAAATGTCTTAAAAGTTGCGTTCAACACATAAAGCTCTACGTGTTTCATTAAGTTTTGAATTTCGACATCCAGCGCCGCTTTCAGGCTTTTCACATCACACCTGCAGCTCAGTGACTGCCAAAAAAAACCAGCCTTAAATCTCTGTACGAAAAGGTTCGAACCTGCTTGCACAACAAACCCGGAGTCTGTGCAGGTGGTGAGGTCACCGTACTGGAAAAGGATCGTGAAGACATTTCTCTAATGCGCCACAACTGGAGGGAGTTAGATGACGCGGTGAAAACAAGAAAGACGTCCAAAACGGGGCATGACGAGAGGGCTGTAAATCACATAAAAATGGCAGCCAGGTTTATGATAACATGCTGAAACAGGCACAGATCATGGAGTACTGTATAAAAGTTTAAATCCACCTCTAATTTCTTTATGCTACGTTTCCTGACTTTAAAGTGGTTTTGATCACCAGTCACCCAGACTTTCTGAAGATCTTTCTGAGTTTCCTTCAGATATCTGGGTGCTGTTACACTGATTTAATGTCGTTTAACTGATCATGAGAAGACTTTGTGCAGTGCTGAAAGAAACTGTAGGACAAGAGTTTTGAGGCCGTACAAAATTATTTATGAAGTAAAATGAGTGGAAAAAAGAAACAGCAAGCTGGGAGAGCTCTTGATCAAAAGCAGTTGAAAAGATTGCCAGAAAGTCTGGTTCTTTCAGAGCAACATATAATGAATTGAGGGGTAACGGGTCCGGGTGGGTTTGGGTTCACCCTTCGTTTCTCAAGCAACAGCCTCCAGTTTGTTACCTGGATCTGCCAGGTGGAGGTTTAGTGCAGAAAACCACCAGAACTAGGCACCAAGACGACATCCTACGTTTCCTCTACAAATGTTTGCAAATCATTGTCTGTATTCTGCTAATGTCGAAACAACACAATTTCAGAATTTCAGCGTTTCCATTAAATAAGAAATTTAATTAAAATCACAAGTGAGTAAGCTTGTTTATGCGATGAGTTATTAAAAAATGTAACCAGTTACATGGCACTAGTGATCATCAACTATCAGCCAATCAGAGGAGACTGTGTATCACTCAGGCGGTACCACACGGTTTGCTAGTTTATGGTCCGGTGTTTCCATCTCCATCTGGACTCTCACTGGGCAGGCAGGTCAAATCCAAACGCCAAGCAGGCGTCAACATGCTGTGAACGTCACACTCTTTTAGTCCGCATCAGTTTGATTATGGATTCACATCTCTCCAAACGAACTGGACTTTCTAGACAAACGGATTAGAGATTGATTAAATCGGGCTGGTGGGAATAGACTCTCACTGTTTACCTTGGAAATACAGTGATGCATTCTGGGTATAGAGTAAACGCCATTTGCTGCACTACATCATGGGTGGAGAATGTGAGGAGAGGAAATGAAACTCCCGTGCAAACTTCAAAATAAGAGCATGAATATAAACAAATTCTCAACAGTCAACAACCAAAACATCAACACAGACGTTGAAGACAGCAAAGTAAATTAGAGCTTTGGGATTTATCTGGAAACCTTCATGGAAACGCTTGGTGCGCCAAATCAGCGCTAAACAAAAAATTAGCTCAGTTATTAGCGGAAAAGCTGGGGAGTGAGACCCCAGAGCAACAGACTGCATGACGCCTGTAGCTGCACCCTACCCATCACGTACCGCTGTTCTACGGAACTACAATGGAGCCCAGAGTGATCCCTCTACAGCTAAAACATCTTTTATTGAGAACGTTATTCAATCCATCAATCTGTTGAGGCAAATCAATGAATATAGGAGAAGCGTGGAGCTAAAGGCAGATCATTACCTGTAAAATATTCCAATACAAACAAAAACATACATTTATGTTATTTTCTGTTTTAAACACAGCTACAGTAAAACTCGCTCACTAAGTTTCAATCAAACTTGTCCTGTTTGTTTAAACCAAAACAAATCATTCAAACGGAGGTTTTATTTCTTATAAACAGTAAACACTGGTCAGTAGTATCTTTTCAAAGTATACCAGATCATAGTGGGACACTGACCAACATGATTCTGATGACTCAACAAAATGTAATGTTTGTTACTGGTTTGTAACTGTATGATGTTTTTATGACTTTGTGAGTTTTGAACCCCCTTGTTGCTGAAATGTCTTGTTCAAATAAACTTGACTTATATTCCAACTTTAAATCAATCTCCATATTGAACAACTGAGAGATCCTGAAGGTGGGAACTGCAAATTTTATTGGCAGTTTGTGTGTTAGTGTGAAGAAACTTTGTGTTTACCTGCTGTTTGTAATTTTAATCAAAGATGATTGACTTACGACAATCCATTGCGGACCAGAGAAACACTCATTTTTTGTCTTTTTTATGGATTATTGCCATCAGTTCAGTGTGAAACACAAAACCGCTGCAGCAGGATCATGGATGTTCTGCAAAACATTTGTTTTGTTTTTATTTCCATAACATGCAGTTACAGAAGCGGGATCAAAGTTTTTGAAGTGTCTTGTCAGCTCTTTAGCAGCGTCGCTTATAGCTCACTATGCTATCCAGAATCAATACAATATTTTTCTCCCAATAAATAATGTAGGCCTGAAAAAGGTCCATTGCGCACATCGACAGTTGGCTGCAATTAGGGGGCGGCGGCAGGAGTAACTGATGACAGTCCCTCCCTCCCTCCGGCGAACACCAGATCAGCAGAAAATGAAGACGCGGAGACCACTTTGTCACTGGCTGGGCTTGGACCTGGAAATGACTCCTAATGGAAAAAGGGCTCCCCGAGCCGCCACTGCATCTGCTGCTCCAAGCACTTTCTCCAGGCCAATGGGCCAGCCTCGACCGGTTTCCAGCTCCGTTTATCTAAGCCTTTAAGATCCTCTGGGCAGCCGGCAGAAACCCGCGAGTTGAGGTCAGACGGCGGCGGCGCGGACCAGTGTGTCCATTTTCAGAGAATTGTGACAGAAAATGCTTCGGCGAAGTGTTGAGATAAGAAGCAAGCGGAACAGTAGTGTAGAAGATAAAGAATAAAGAAAGAACAATCCGTTCTCTACTATAAACACAGTGCAGCGTGACGTCTCAGCCGTAACATGTAGATGTGGAATTCGGTGTGTTTCGGTTGAGTTAAAGAAACAAAAACAGGCGACCGACACACCAACTCTGACAGATCATCAGTAGAGGAGATGCTTAAATTAGCTAATCAACCACAGCGATCACTTATTAATAATCGCAAAATAAACATCAAGTCTAAAAACATAAAACTGTAACGGACCAAATGTTCTGTCCTTTGTGTGGGAAATGTTTGTGTGATTTTTGGTGTTGAATCCTGATAGAGTAGTGGCGTTGCTTAGTTGGTTACTATGGCAACAAGCCTGTGTGTAGCGTAGCCAACACAAACGGAGAAAAAAAGAACAAGTGGTCTTGAGTTCTTCTTCAATGGTTTTTCTGCGTTACTTTCCACTTTGCTGTGGCGCACTGAGCTAATTTAACAAATCCTACGTCTCCATGTATCACTGCGACGTAAAAGAAGCGTCTGTTTGGCCTCCAGCGTTGTGTGAATGAGGAAACATTCTGGACGTAAACAACAACATGCAAGGTGTCCAAAGTCTGGTTGGTTGGATTATAACAGGGTGTCCAAACCTTTTGTCACGTGGGCCAAAATCATGAGGTCAAAAGTACTGCAGGACCAAGAAAATAAAAATAACTTAAATCAAATAAATTAGTGTGATTTTTTTCTCTGTTCTGTAAGATGTGATGTTGCTGATGTAAGAAAAACGCTGGAAAAAGAAACACAAAGTTACATGAGACTAAAGACAAAAACAATCCATTCCCAACTGAAGCTCTGACAGGTTGGATTAAAACCATAATTTTATTACACCTAAAAGTCAACAAAAACATTCACCTGTTTATTTACAGCATCATAGTGATGATACCTATGGAGTTTATTTAGGGCCAAAATTCAATAAATACATTAAACGTTTCATGTACAGTAAAAATATGTCTAATATGAGCCAGACTTTAGAAAGAGCTTAGCCCAGGGTGGCAATTTATTTGTGATTTTGAGGGGATTGATGGGGTTGGACAGGAATGAGCCTCTAAGCTTGTTTATTGTTGTCATGGCAACTGCCTACCAAAATGGCTGCCAGCTACAAAGTTCCAGCAAGTGTGACATCACGCAAGAACTACGTATTGATCTATTGTACGTTTATATTTACCAGATGATTTATTAATAATTCCTAATACTTTTTTGCTAACATAAAGTACTATTGCTATGTTGTTGCACCGTGATGTATCATAATTTTTTTAAAAACAGGAGCCATATTTTCTCCGCCTCACATTGTTCTAAACTATATTCCTCTCCAAGGATCCTCTCTGCTCTTGAATTGCTTCTGGATATGATGTGAGGAGATAAAAATAAACACCAAAGCAGTGAAATCTTACACGCAGCACTTGGGCGCACTCCGTTGGGGACCGGCTCGCTCCGAGGGGGGTCTCTGTGTCACCGCGCTCTGCCTGCAGGTGTCTTAAACTGATGGAGAGGGCTTTGGGCAACATTTATATCTCAAATCCACTTTATCGACCTCAGCGCTGTCAGAGCAGAGCCAGCAGTGCTGAGGGGCTGCAGGAGGACGAGCGACTCCAGCACACACACGGACACACACTCTGCGGCGTCTCTTTAGAGCGTGGAACCTCTTTATGGTGATTGTTTTATCAGCGTTCCTGTCCGTCCCCCGGGAGGCCGCGGCCCGAGGAGGATGACCCTCATTTTCTGAAAGCAAAGTGTTCAGTATTGATCAGCAGGAATGAGCAGCGCCTGACACGGGTTAATTTACTGGACCTGGAAAGGTTCATTGTTTCCTGTCATTCCTGAACTCATCACGCTGACCTTTACTGCACACACACACACACACACACACACACATAGATACTGGTTGAGTGACTCCCCTGCTCACTGACTGACCACACAGGAAAAAAACACCCATAAGACTGACACGTTGACAGGTAAAAGACAAAGAACAACCACACCTGGAGGAGAAAAGATGCTGCATTGTTTTCCAGGAAGCAGTTTTACTACGGAGAACAAACACAACGCCAACTTCAGGCAGGAGACGCCGGTTTTGGAAAACACAGCTCCAAAAATACTCATACTGGTCTAAACACAAACAGCAGGTGGAAAAGTGTTGCCACCTTCCTGATTTCCATGTTTTGGTTGATATTTTATTTTTACGTTTGTCTCACTTCTATATGATGGCGTATTAGAGAGATAGAAAAAAGTGGAGTAAATTTCCGCTTTATAGCAAATTTAAGATTAATCTCAAAATTTAAGAGATTTTGTTCTTTTTCTTTTTTGGCAAATGTTCAACTTTTCAAATTCAGAAACGCTGAAAACTCAGACATTTTCTAGATCTTTCTAGAAAATGTCTGAGTTTTTTGACAGAAATGTTCTCCTTTTTTGTTTTTCTATATACAGTGTCCCTAATTCGCCATCATACGCCTCAGTGGGCGGCCATGTGTGTGTCCCATTACAACCGGTGTAAAAGTAACACCACGTTTCAGAAAAAGAGCATCACAGCAACAGTAAAGCACGGTGGTGGTAGAGTGATGGTCTGGGCTGTATTCCTGCTACTGGAGCTGGAAAACTTGCTGTCATAAAAGGAACCATGAATTCTGCTGAAGGAGAACGGCCAGTCACCCGTGGTCTAGTCAAAGTCCTGACCTGGATTCCTCCACAGCTGGAAAAGGCTCACTGCAATTTAGGGTCCAAAGCAGGTTTGGATTTTTTTCCCTTAATAATAATGAACTTGATTTAAAAGCTGTATTTTGTGTCTAATATTTAAATTGTTTTGATGTTCTGAAATACTGAAGTGAGACAAAAATGCAAAAAATATCAAATGAGGAGAATAACGAATAAATTCCTTAAACATTCTGCTAAATGTCATTTTTCAGCTCTTCAATCAAACCTGAAAACGGCTCAATATTTTAACATCTTTAAGGTGAAACACAATCAATAGTAAATTCATAACCTGCGCTCCGAGCATTGAGAAAGGTACAGGTCAAAGTTGAATGTCTCTGGGTGAAAAGGCCAGTTTCGTTACATCCAAAGGTCAAAGCCTTAATGTGAGGCTCGATTGCCTAACAGTGACACCACACAGGTCAGGTCCAAACCACATCGCTTCAATCCACAGGAAACACAACAATACGAACCGACGAGGTGAAAAACCCAATCACAAAAAGATTTTGGTTCATAAAATGTTTAGGTGCTGTGATGTGGTTTTTATTTTTTACTTCATACAAAGTATTTTACATTTTGCATCATTACTACCACAAACTTCACTGCACTTTGTTGGGATTCTGAAGTGCTACGAAGATCCTCGTATTGCTAACTATGTCATTTCTTCGTGCAAATGATTGTATTATTTCTGCCTATCAGATTAAAGATGGTCAAAGATTTTCAGATTTTTTAACAATACCTTCCACTCTGTGTTGGTGGTTCTTGATCAGGCCAAAAAGGCTTTTTCTTCAGGGCGCTTCTGTTTTAGGGGCGTTCAAAGTAATTTTATAAAGTTATCAGTTCTTCCGCTCTGTTGGCTACAGATGCTGAAGATCGTATCTGATTTACGATTCCTATTTGGTGTTTTATTAAAGAGTTCTTTCATTATTTATTAAGGAATTTGGACTTTCATTATAATTGAATGTTCACAAGCTTGTTTTAAGTAAATTATTCCTTAATATTGATGAGAGTATTAATTCCGCTGGAAGAGTATTTCTCTTATAATATGAAAAACATTTTGTTGTAAATGAAATAATCTGGCAGTGAAACTAGAACTTTTTCATCAATATTAGGGAATTACTGACTTAAAACAAGTTTGTATATCTTGCTGTAAAGTTACTTGTAAGTTAGTTTTGTCTTATTTAAAGTGTCCTAAGATATTTGCCAAAAAAAAAAAAAAAACTAAACCAAAAATACTTGACAAGTTCTGTTTGGGTTGCTAGGTGACTGGTGGAACTCTGCTGGGGTTGCTAAGTAACGGGCTGGGCTTTGCTGGGGTTGCTAGGTAACGGGCTGGGCTTTCGGGGTTTGCTAGGTAACGGGCAGTGTCTGTTGATTTGTAATGATACATTCCGGAAAGTTTTTGAAACTGCTTATTTTCCAGACACCAAGTCTTTAACCAATAAACTGTCTGGGTGTTTTTATTAACCCAGACATTTGAGACCCAAATGGAAAAACAAAAACATGCAAAATGTAATTTTTGTGTAATAGGTCCCCTTTAAGTCAGAAGCAGCAAAACTATGTTGATGAATTTGCAGAAACACAAGAAAGTGTTCCTGCCTTTCTCTTCGTTCAGACTCGTTTAGGCTCACTCGTATTTACTCTGTGCAGGATTCGCGCAGCTCGGATTGGAGATTTGCAGGTAATAAATCCGTGAGGTGTCATCTCTCTTCCCTCCCCTTTTATTTTTTTCTTCTTCCTGGCATCTGCGAGAGCTACGCCACTTCTGATTAGTGCCGCCTTTCCCTCCCAGAAAGCCAGCAGACAGGAACAAACTGATTACTGCCCATCTTCAGGGGATTGGAGACACCTAACAGGAGGATTACATTAACATATTAACGGACTCCCCTCACCTGCAGCCCTCTTAATATCAGCCACATGCTCCTTTCGGCTTTTTATTTATTTTTTTTGTGGTGGAGGTGGAGGGGAGCAGATGCATTTCATCTTCAGTCAGAGAGCAAATAAATGAAGAAAGATTCTGATTCCCTCCTTTCCCAGGATGCACAGATCAGTCACTGGTGATAGGTGAAGAGGAGAGCAGCACCTTTGAAGTTTTTCTACATAAAAAAAAAATCGCAAATAAGCGCAAACACATCCTTTCAGCTACTCACATGAAATTAGGACCTACTGGAGACGGGAGTAGGAAGCTGGCCTCCGCAGCCACAGCTAATCACTCAGACGGCGGCGTGGGCTCCGCCGGGAATATCCGAATTAGGGATGTGAAAAAAGAGGAAGGGGTGCTTTAATCTGCCTCAGCTACTTTTACAGAGTCTTCACAATGTTCAGCTGAAACTAAACAACAAACAAAAGACAAGAAAAGGGGCAAAAGTTTTCAGGAATCAACACAAAGATGGCAGAAATGTGGGTAAAGTTGACTCCAACAGTGAAGTTTTTTTATTTTTTTATGGGTAAAAATGGATGGTCAGAGTTAAACTTATAAGATTTATAAACTAGTTACTTTCTGTATGTCATTAATTAATCACATTTTAACAACTATCGACAAATTAAGCAACATTCTCAATTTAAAAGTCCTTTTTTGCTGTTAAATTATTGAATAAATAGACATATCAGCTCAGCAACAAAGATATGTGTTGTTTTTAATCATTTCGTTTGTTCAACCATCAAATTAGAGCAAAATGCTTTCTACCCTTTCAGCTTTCCAGTGTGTCAGATTTAAAAATCCTTCTTTATTGGTGTTGACTGTGGAGACTGACATCAGCATTTCTTTAGCACTGAGATGCTATGTTAGGCTTTGACAGCTTTGCTAACAGGCTAACTCCTTTAGCACAGCTTTAACACAACAACCATCTTTTCCAGCGTCCCATCAGACTGGCAGAAATTAACCCCCCGTTGGCCGAGAAAAGCGTCTTTACCTGAAACGTGTGAGAACACAGGTACCAGCAAGAATAAGATGTGGTTAAAAATTTTAATATGTTAAGATCAATGTGATTAATTAATCAAAACTAATGCATTAAAGTCCTGGGCATGTTTTCAAAGGGGACTTATTATGCAAAATTCATATTTTGTATATTTTCATGCTTCCATTTGTGTCTGAACCGTTTCTAAAAACAGCTGATGTGTTTAAAAACAACAAAATACGGCCGTGTTTTGGCAGTTAATAGTTTTTTGGTGTCTGGAAAACAAGCTGTTTCAAAACTTCCCTACTTTAGACAAATTCAGAAGAAGAAAAAACAACTTGTTTTAACGTGTTAAAATCTAACTTATTGAATTTAATGCGTAAAAGTCCCAGCCCTAGCGTTAGGGTTGGGCTGGGACTAACCCGAACCCTATTATTTATTTTTACTGCTTTAGACAAATTCAGCAAAAAACCAACAACAAAAACAAGATTCAGAAGAAAAGAGATTTAAAAATTAATGCTGGGAAGGATTCGCCTTCATGTTCCTACAGCTTGTAAGGAGAGCGTGACTTACGAGGAGTCCAGCACACAAATTGCTTTTAACAATAAAGAGATGGTGGAGAGGGGAGAGAAGAAAAAAAAACAAGCCGTGAATATTTAATAGGAACCAGAGTCTCTTCACAAACAAATCAATAAGGAGATGGTAAACATGCGGCATCCCGAAGTGTGGCGTGGAGCCGGGCGCAGAGAGGACAGGTGTCAGCGGGCCTCGCCACAGACTTTAGGTGCTTCCTGACATTTCTGAAGGTTAAAAGATTGTAACTGTCTATCGCTGTCAATCACCTGCTCAAAGGTCACAGCCAGCCTACTTTTCATTAATTATACCCTCACACATGCAACCAACAGCTCCCCAACACGCGGACACACGCGTACGCCTCGACTGTAAAGCCTCGTTTATGGCCGTGACTTGTTGTCCCTTTACAGAGTCGTAATGAGATCCATAAGTCCACACACTGAGGAGGGAAAAAGGAGCCAGCAGTTATTCTTTTATGCTTTCATTGATTTTATTTTAGCTGTTTAGGGGCCTCTTTTGAAGAATTTTATTCGAGACATCAGTCACAAATAAATAGAGAACACTATCAGCAAAACAAACTACTATTACAAACCACCATGGATAAATATGTTAACCTTGGTTAGAAATAAGACGTATTCTGGTATTAAATGTAAAAATATCTAAAACTGCCAAAGTATCAACACCAGAAAACTTTCTGATTGCACTGATTGTCTATGATATCATATGCAAAACAAAGAAAGAAGCACAAAACACATCAGCCTGAGACAAAATGAAAACTTCTACACATTTTCATGTTACGTTCTTTATAAAGTAGCACTAGCTGCCATTTAACAATAAAATTATGCAAAATGAACTTACAAAAATAAATGTGCTTAATAGAAACATAGCAATGTTGAAAACTCATGTTTATTGATAAAACGTTGAGCTGGTTTTCCAGGCAGATAAAAATAGATCTATTTCGCAAAACTGGAGTGGAAACCATTTTTTCGCATCATACAAGTCACATAATCAACAGCCGGATGTTACTACTGGCAGAAACAACAAAGAAGACGACAGGAAGCAGTAGGAAGGTGTTAGTTTGTTTTTGTTTAATCATACAGTGTCCATCTCATAGCATCACACAGTTCATAAAAATGTGTCATTGAACGTGTTGAATCCATTGCTCTTCTGTTAAATTATCCTGCTACAATTTCCCCAACGCTTGTCACTTCAACACTTGAATAAAATGCCAACATTTCCCCTCTGATTGGCTGATAGATGATGAGAGCTAGCGCCATGGCTGAATTATATTTAAAAACAACTCGCAGTAGTGTACTCATGTGGATAAAAACCTTTCTGACACCGATCCCATGTGTACGATATTTTTATAAAATAATGTGGCGAATATATTTGTTTTTAGAAAGAGCCAGCTACGTGTTCACAGGATATAAGTAGTTTGGTTCATAGAAAATAAGCAGAATTAAAATGTTTATTTGTAATTTTCATGACTTGAATCTTGTTTAATCGGTTAAATGTATAGTTCTATAAAACCTCTATTTATGCCTTTCATGAATGATCTGTCTAAAATACACATTAATATCAAACATTATTGCTCAAAGTCGTTAACAGCAACAACAGCATTAAGTAGGGTGACGTCCTTCTCCTTTGTGCTGGCATGCTCACGGAAATGTATTTTTAAGGCTATAA
This sequence comes from Poecilia formosa, assembly GCF_000485575.1. Lineage (NCBI taxonomy): Eukaryota > Metazoa > Chordata > Actinopteri > Cyprinodontiformes > Poeciliidae > Poecilia > Poecilia formosa. Next base: position 1,587,162 of record NW_006800056.1, on the reverse strand, counting down.
ATGCAAAGAATTGTTGGAAATATCCAACAGCAGGAAGCGCAACTGAAGGCAGTTTTCAGAAACTTAATCAGCTGTCGGCTGATTTTCCCTTAGCATCCGCAGAGGACGTTTCCACAGCGTGTCTGGAGTACAAACACACCATATATACACTAAAAACCTATCAATGCTCCTTCATTCTGCTGCAGAGAGGAGTTTTACGGAGCATAAACAGATTCATGTGAGCTGCGCTCTGCTTTCATGCCCTGCAGGCAGAGGAGGAGTGTCAAACGGTCTCCGATGTGTACGCTGAAACTTCACGGTGACAGAAGAAAAGAAAACAGCTCCTCCTGACAACAACTTGCCATCAAAGCAGCAGCAAGAACCGATTCAGAGCAACACACAGAGAAGCTACGGAGTTCTGAACATGCCAAATTTATCTACCATCTTACTTTCTTTTCTATAGATAAAACCTTTATTTTTTTACATTGCTGTGGATTTATGAGAAATTTATACAATCACATTTATCACTGAAATAAATAATATTTCAATGATTGTTGAACTGACACTTTACAATCCAAAGAGCTATTTCTGTCTTCTGTCCAGCTTAATAAAACTAGCTTAGAGCCACAAATGTAAAAGATTCTGCTTTTGTTGAATATCTATTATGGGGATTGTGTGGTCAATTTAAAGAACCACCATTTTATTTATAGTTTTGCTGTTAAAGAAAAATAACTTTTCAAAACAGGATTGCACATTTCCCTCTATGGGTTGTTAATATTTGTGGGAAATAGTGTAAAAAAAGTACACTGCTATCAATCTAATGACAAGATATTACTTGTACCTTCACTGTTGTTTTGTTGTGCAATTGTTGCATCTGACTGAAAAACAGCTGAAGCCTGCATACATATAAGTGCGCTGGTCCATCTTCAAGCCCTCATCTTGCTTCGGTGGAAGTGAACTCTGGTGTGGTTCGAATGCATATGTGAACGCAGGCCATTGTGGGTAAATATAACCAAAACAAAAGCGCTAAGACTAGAGCTAGCAGGAGAAATGACTCGTAGTCTTTACGAGTCATCCTACAACTGCTAAAATCTGACGGCATTCCATTTTTATTAACATTTCCTGGAGAAGAATGTTGCGCTCAGTGTCTTCAGATATTTTTGTGTTGTTTCCTTCAGTAATTCTTGGTGCAGCGCCCCTAGAGGTGAGGAGGGGAACAGGTTTATCAATTAGTTTGGATCGATTGACTCAGTGGAAGAAAGAGAGTTGCAGCAGCTGGAAATGAAACGAGTGTTCCAACTCTGGTCCCCCAATCAAACCAAGTCTACTGGACAAACAGGTGTGAAAACAGCCATATAAGTAGCTTTAATCTGATTACTGGAATTAGTAGAGTGTTAGATGACTTGTTACTAAAAAATAAGTTGGATTAGAGTTGCACTGTACTAACATCACTGGTTATTGGTTTTCTACCCAAAAATATGCCATACTTACTGAATATCCTGTGGACTTTGAAGGTATTTTTATTGTTTTTTGCAGGTGGGTCTCACCAGCAGGTTGTCCATTTCATCCGCCAGTCACCTTTAACCCCTTCCGGAGTACTAAATGCTTTTCTTGTCTTTTGAACTAACTCCTCTTAGCTCACAGGGCATGCAAGGAGGAAAATGGCAGAAAACCTGAAGCGAACAATGTGTGTGCACTCAGAGCAGGACGCTCCGCTGCTTGTGACCAGGCCCTAAAGTGGGCAGCGGACTCTTCTGAGCCATGAAATAATAATAACATCCCACTTCCTGAGATGGGGAGGAAAGCCTCTATTGTCACCATCCACTGGAGAGATGCCAGTATCCCCGAGACTTTAATGGGAAACACAATAGGCCTGGCCTAAAAAGGCTCCAAATTAAATTTTAATCAGAGTCTCTCCATGAATGCGACGGTGTGTGCGCCCATCTCTCCCCGCCTTCTTTCATCCTTCCCTGTACCTGGGGGGAACTATTTCACCGTCTCCCAGGTGTGTCGCCATCCATCCTGTTTCAGCCACCCAGCCTCCAGAAGGAAAGAAGACGTTAACGGCAAATTGGATTAACACCACGGTCTCTGGTCGGGGCACTTAACAAACACAGACGCACTTAAGGGAGGCCGCAGGATGATTTGTGACTGGACAAAGGAGCGGAGAGATGGAGCCTCCATGACCACACCGCTGGTGTAATGTGTCCTCTACCGGAAGAGCAATCAGCTCGGCCTACTGGAAACGGAGCAAACGCCCAACTTAAATTAGACTCGCAACTTCTGTCTGTGGTAAAAAATCTTGTGTTATGAAATTAAAAGGCGTTTTTTCTGTTGGAGGTTTTTCCACCAAACTGAAACCAGTTTTTTTCACTGGTGCTACCTGAGTTTGGCTACATTCACACAAGGGTTTCAATAGTTTTGGGATTTTCATTGTGACTTTCTGTCTAACTCAGTTTTAATTAGTTTTTGGTACTTTTTATTAGTTTCAGTAGTAGTTTTAGTTTTGTCATACTTTATTTTTGGTGCAGAATTCACAAAGGTATTGTAATGTGATTATGTAAACATCGATGAGGTAATGACTATCCAGCAGGATGTTCAAAATTATTCATTACTGTTGAACAACCAAATGACGCTGGTGTTTTCTCCCAACTTTGGACTGTCGCCAGTTTGGAACGTCGTAATTTACCGACAGCCAACATGAACTGCTGGTGTTTGAGGAAAAAAAAGAATTTCACATCAGTTTGAATGGCTAATAAATACATGAATAAACAAGAAAGAGAAGGATATCTATAATTTCAGTATGTTTTAGTCATATTAAAATTGGTTTATTTCGCAAGTACTTTTTCCGCACCGGATGTTGCCACTACCAGAAACCACGAAGAAGACGACAGGAAACGACAGGATAATTTGTTTTAATGACTTAACGCATGAACAAACTTATTCACGTGTGATTTTAATTGTGTTTATTACTTAATAGAAGCACCATAATTGCGAAACTCTGTTTTTTTGACATTAGTGGAATATTGACAAAGTTTTGCTCACATTTGTAATTAAAATGCAGATTACTGCCCAACATATTTAATGTGTTTTGATGATTTTAACAATAGCACTTGACAAATGTAATGTTTCTGTTTCACAATTGGTGACTATATGATGTGTTTATGGAGTTTTTATGTTTCCATGACGTAGAGCATTTTGAATTGCCTTGTTGATAAAATGCACTATAAAAACAAATGCAAAAGCCTGATTAAAAATAGAGAAATAACTTTTGTTACAGATTTTATTGCAGAATGAGTCAGGAGCCACACAAAATCATTCAGAGGGCCATAAATGGCCCCCGAGCCGCCCTTTGGACACCATAAGGGTAATTAGCATATTCCTCATGTAAGTTTTCCCCACCCTGTGTGCTTCGTTTAATTGCTCCTCAGTTTGTTGGTATAAAAGCCCATTAATAAATGCCTGTGAGTAATATAAGTTTCATTTGGTGACATTTCATGGCGAAGCCGAGCGATTGATTACCTCTCTTTGCTGTGTAATTGTTTCTTCAAGGTGCCGTGATCCTGTGTGCAAGTTAAGTTCCACGTATGGATTTCTTTCTAATTAAGGTTGGAATTATTCACAGGGGGCTCACCCTTGACGGTTGGCAAACAATGACATTACATTGGAAAAACATTTTTAAACCAATCAATGGGAAACATCCCAAATGATGTTTGCTGAATGATAAAGAGCCGGGGAGGCGCGCTCGGCATGCTGGGACTTTTTGTCTCGTTCTGCAGGAAGCCTGTACCTGGTGATGGAGGATAAGCAGGCAGGCCTGTTGGGAATGCGGTTCCAAAGGAATGGCTTCATGGAAATCAGGGTTAAGGGGAGCGTCGTCCGTCCTCTGATATCGAGTTCCTGACACGTCGACCCCCCTCCGACATGAAGCCGTGTTATATGAGAGGGGGTCACCGTTCACCCTAATCACAGCCATGACATGACAAGCTGTAGGTTGCCCCTCGTTGTTAAATATTTATGTCAGCACCACCGTTTTGCCTTGATGGCTGTCAGGTCTTTGACACGTGCTTTTTCATTTTTCTACCTCTCTTCTCTTCCCTTTCCATCTCATTTCAATTCAATTTGAACAAACTAGCAAAAAAATAAACATAAACAGACATCGATAAACCCTGGCAATTTCTATTTCCTGTAAGTAAACAAACCGTTACGTAAGCCACAGCGTAAGAGGTTGATAAATTATTGAGATAAAAGGTCACAAACGTGCTAAATACGACCTAAAAACTCCACTGGATGGGGATCATTGTCTTTATTTTCATATGATTAAATTTAACAGTTAATGATCGAAACATTACTCAAAGTGTCAGTCCTCACTTTCAGTACATTTTATTTATGCTAGTCAGTGATGAGGGAAATTTTCCACTAATGTGCTAACAGCAAAGCTAACTTTTCGTTTAGCACTTTTTGCTAACTTTGAAACGTTTGCTGCACTTAGATTCCCTTAAATTGGTTTTTACATAAAACATCTAAAATGATTATTTACTTGGCTGTTTTGTCAACTTTCAGTTGAATAAAGTTGAACATCTGTGTTGAAGTTTGGTTTCCAACTGATCAGGATTCTTTAAGTAGTTAGACATTTATATCCATGCTCTTATTTTGAAGTAAGTGAAGATGCAGCAGTTCAGTTTCCTCTCCTTGAACTCTGTCTTTGCAGTTTATTTTCAATAACTTTATGTCAAACAAGAAACATGCAGGAACAATGTAGACTAATGCAGAACTAACATTCATATTAGTGCTGTAGGTTAGCGCAGCCAGCTAGCGGTGCCAAGCACTGATTCTATTCATATAAAATAAACTTGCAAACAATGTTGAATCAATTCTTTAAGCTAGTAAGAAATGTCCATTTGACAAATATGAACGATCAAAAAGTCAGAACGAAATGTCAAAATTTGGATGGTATGCATTTAAATATGTCTGTTTTAAAGGGAAGTTACGATAAGTTCATTTTTGCATGTTTTTATACTTTCATTTAGGTTTCCACTGTTTCTAACAGTCCAAGTGCTTAAAAAAAAAGAGAGAGAAAGGTGCCCGTGCCTTTTTGTTTTTGGGTCTATGTCTTTTGTGATGATTCAAAAGCTTTCTTATTGTTGAATCAGAATCGACTGGCACTGCGCCGTTGTCTAGCAACCTCAACCCTTTTGTTGACTTACCATCCAGAAACCACTTGCTGGATTCCTGTTGGTTGTGCAGGAGGCTCTACTAATACTTTTCATAGATGTACAGTTGTATAATTGCGAGTCTGTTTGCAGCAATTTTCACGTGCGAGTATAAAGGTAAATTTGCTAGCAGCAGTTAATTTGGATTTAAAGTGACAGGATTCCCTAAAGCAGCTCAAAATACAACTAAACAGACTAAAATCTCACTATGTAAGAATGATTTCGTGCAAAAGATGTAATGAACATGTTTTGTATCACCCACAGACCTATTCTAACCAGTTTAAGGAAGCATAATAGGACACTTTAATCAAAACTTATACATTACATTGCTGCCAAAAGTCTGACTAGGGATGACTATAGGTGGAAATCACCCAATTTAAGTGTCATCTCCAAACCCAGTTCCAGTAACAAAAACAGAAAATACATCCAGTGGCAAAGTGTGGCTTCATGTCTGAAAATTACATTGTAGCACCTTGAGTGACAAGGCCGAATCCGGAACATTTTGAGGGGAACTGGGATCACTGGAGACGTTGCTCTCTGTCTCTGGTCTTGCTGGATTCCCTGTGATAGGTGTCAAAGATATTCTAATGAATGTCAGCGCACATTTCAGGGGCCCATGCTCCGTACAAACCACTGAAGTGGCCCGTCTTACGGGGGCTGCCGCGGGCCCTCGCTTCATGTTCAACAGGGTTAAGAAGATTAATCAATGTCAATGTCTTTTCCCTTTTGAAGCCAATAAGGTGCACACTGTCTGGCCATGCCCAACAGAACATCACTTTGTTCGTCGCGCGGCCGCCGCCTCGCCGACCCCCCGGCAGTCCCACTCGTCAAAGTCAAGGGGCCGTTTGGCGTTTGGCAGAGACCGGCCTTCCGGATAGCACTCAGCTCCGCCCTGCTTGACCTATTCTCTGATATTTGACCACTCGGTTGCAAGACACTTGCTCTTTCGAGCTGAAATGTCACTGGGGCATCTTGTCAGCTCACAGACACCTCAGCCTGACAAGCGATTTTACTTTGGTGTGCTACAAGGCGGAAAATATCGGGCCGTGGCCTTGATGCAACCAGACTGTCAGCTAGCCAGCGGGGCTGCTTGGTACCGCCATTAATGCGAAATAAATTGTTAAAAACGATGCAAGACGCCAGATTATTACACCTGCCCCCCCGTTGTTTAGTGATTTATAGACGTCTGTTGGTTTATAAATCACTGAACAGCTTAGCACCATAATGCAAACACAGATTTTTAATGCATCAACCTTCCAGACATCTCAGGTCTTCCGGTTCTGGCCCAGAACCAAACATGGAGAAGCAGCATTCAGCTTCTAAACACCACAAATCTGGAACAAACTTCCAGAAAACTGCAAAACAGCCGAAACCCTGAGCTCCTTTAAATCAAGACTAAAACCCTCCTGGTTAGAGTTGCTTTTGAACTACTATAAATGAAACTGTAGCTGTGTTTCCATTGTGCATTCTGACATTTTGAAGATACATTTGCTAACTGGAAAAACGGCAATTAAAAAAAAAAAAAAAAAAACTCCACTTTTTCGATGAAAAGTCTTGCTGCTGTTTTTGTTTTTTGATCATATAGAAATTGGTTAATTTCCCAAAACTGCAATGGTAACACTTTTTTCCACATCACAAGTCACATGATAAATAACTGGATGTTACTACTGGCAAAAACCATGAAGAAGACGACAGGAAGTGGTAGGAGGATGATGTTTTGTAATGACTTAGTGCGTCAACAAACCAATTCTCATGTGATTTTAATTTTCTCATTCAATAAAAACACCACAATTGTGAAATTTTAGGTTTTTTCAATCTTAGTGGAACAAAAGTTTTGTGCATATATCTAATGGAATCGCAGCTATTGATAAACAAGATGATATGTATTGATTGTTCCAATGACGACCCTGACAGAATGTAATGTTTGTTATTGGTTTTCACAATTGTTGACTATATGCTGTGTTTATGATGTTTTTTTTATGTTTTTATAATGTAAAGCACTTTGTGCTGCCTTGTTGCTGAAATGTGCAATACAACTTTATTGATTGATTGATTGATTGATTATTTGATTGATTGATTAATGCAGTTTTGTTGAGCTACAACGCGGAAACCAGGGCCGTCAATTTGCCAGCAGGGCTTCCTGATGCCGGCGTTAATGGAAAAATAAATTGTTAAAGGGGCAGCGTTATGTAAAATCAACTTTACACCATGTTATGATGTTAATCCCTCATAAAAAAACATACATGGAGTGTTGCTTTGATTCTTTCATGCATGCTTGAGAAATCCATTAATTTCCATGGCAACCATTCAGCTGAACGAAACACCTGGGTGGACCTAGCTCTGCCTTCAGATGCAGCTCCTCCCCCACTCAGCTCCTTCAGACTAGCCAGCAGCAATTAGCAATCACCTGGTGGAACTGCTGAACTCGCTATAGGAGCTACTGCTCAGTGAAATGCTGGTAAACACGTTGTTAAAGGGTTAATAGAGGAGCCATGTTGGATGACTTCCTGAAGGCGGAGCTTCAGAAAGAGCAGGAGCTTCTTAAAGAGACAGAGGCCCAATTTCAAGACATTAAATCAGGGAGTAAAATTTATTTTTATTCAGCATTTTTATACCAACTGAAGGTAACAGTTACTTGATTGTGCTATAAAATGGCACTTTAACGCATAATGCTGCCCTTTTGAAAAGAAAACATTGTAATTACGAGACAAAGACGATTTCTAAACATTTAGCCCAGAAGGTCAGCTGTTAACCTTTGGCTTCCCGACCCTAAACTGGCTCCACTTTTACCTCGGCGCCTCTCTTCTTGCATCCCGCTGCCCTTCTTCTTGCCTTTCCACTTTAAGGTTTTCATCAAATCAGCATGTTCTCCGGTTAAATGAGGGAAAGCACACTCCCGTCTCCCCTCTCCGCCCCACCAGTGGCATTGCAGCATGAAAGAGAAGGATGGGGATTGGAAGTAGCAGTCACATCATTTCTGGTTTGCGCAACCTGCTCAAAGTTTGCAACTAAATGCTTGTCTTCAGTCGAGCTGACAGGGGAGAAGTGGGCGCTCAGTGAACCATGGCCGGGCTGCCATGAAATGACAGGAATCATTGGCATACATTTCAAACAGCCCTGCGCTATCCTATTAAAGTGCCACATGCCCACTTTAAAACAGACAAGAAGGAAGCCGCTTTGATAGATAGAGACTAAAATGGCTTATTGATTTTCCTCACTCCTTCCTTCTTTGTTAGGAACTTTTAAAAATTAGACCCCAAACTTGAGTTTTTCCTAATTACAATGAGGCAGGAAGAATGGGAGAGGCGGTCTCCTGCGACATCACGGCTGTCGTGTTATCACATCTTTGAGGGATTGAATTGATTACGCTAAAGCAGGGGTGTTAAAAGTGCGGCCCAGGGACCATTTGTGGCCCTTAGACTGATTTTTCTGTGGCCCCGAACAAGGCTTGTCGTCCCAGAAGTTATTGCGATAAACGATAAAACTGTTATTTTGAAACCATTTTTGACAGCTGAAAAAAATCCTGAAAATTATTAATTTCCTTCCAAAACTGAACAGCAAAGCTTTGGAGGATATTTTCTCCACAATCTTTGCTTTGATTTTTATAAGCTGCTTGTTTAATAAACTTTTGTCAACTGACTTATTTTTATTTTTTTATTAAGTAGTTGTTTTTATATTGTAAATAAATATCTTCTGTGTCACAATTATGATTCCATTTCCGTCCGTTGTGAAATCAGAAAAAAGCCTCTCCAAACCTCTGGGCTTAAATGTTTATTTTTTTATCCAAATAAGTATCCAAATAAATAAATATCCAAATAAATTTTGTGCCACTTATTTAAATAAATATTAAAATAAATACACAAGTATTTATTTAAATAAATATCTAAATAAATGTCCATATGCTTCTTTGGATAAATAAATACCCAAATATTTATATTAAAAATATACAAATATTTGTTTGGATAAATAAACATCCAGATAAATGTTCCAAATTGAATGTATACTTTCAGTTCTGATTAGAGAAAACCCACAAGCGTTTCAAGCTGATGCTTCCAGTTTTTGCTTTTGCTAAATCATCAGTTGTTTTCTGTTTAATTTAAACATGAAAAAACATTTTAAATAAATATTTAAGTCACCATTATGTGTATAAAAACTTTAACCAGTCATATTTAGCTTTAAATAATGTCCTTTCCTCAACAGCATCTTTCATGCTTTACTTTTGACTCCTTATCTATCTGTAAATAATCTTTATCAATTAACATGTCAACATTTTTATTTTGTAAATCAAAAATAATTAGAAATGATAAATGTTGAAGCTGCTGAGGTGAATTCATGATTTGCTACTTCACTTCATAATCACATCTTGATTTTAGAAAGGGTGGAAATAAAAAAAATTATCTCTGTTTGCTTTCAGCCTTTTATTAACTGCTGCGTTGTCTGCGCAACCCATTATGAAGGAAGGAGACATACTGGCCATTTAAGCAGTTTACAAAGCTTTTATTAGAGGAGGGGTCAACCTGACATGAAGTCAGACTGCAGAGGGAAACCTTTGGTCAAAATGTTGGAGGAATTAGATTTGAACGTGAAATGATTGAGTTAGGCCGATGGAGACACTCATGAGGTCAACTTCATGCCGAGGTTCAAAACTTAAGATTTATTACAGCACCTCTAAAATGAAGCTCAGGCAAACAATTTGTTTCAGAAAATTAACTCAAAGTGATTAATCTGAAGTCTGCCTGGTTTGGTTAATTTAGGGAGTTTTCACACCTGACAGTCCGGTAGATCCGGTAAGATTTGGTACCAAGGTTTTGTTACATTTTCAGCTGCTGTGGTTCTTTGTCTCGCTGCACTGAATCAAACCAACCAAACCCTCTGAGCAACCTGTTCCTCTCCTCACCTGTGAGGGCGCTGCACCAAAAACCACAAAAAGGAAACAACCGCAAAACCTGAGAGTAACTTTCTTCCTCACAAGCCATTCCTCGTGCTAGCGCTAGACTAGCAGGTTTGTTTTGGTTGCATTTACCCAGAACGCCCTGCGCTGTAGTCCACTTCCTGTTTTGGGAGCAGTCTGGGGTCCACTTGGCGTTCAAATCTGCATTTGAACCAAACCCGAGTTCACTTCAACCAATAGAAGACCAAGGTTTGCATGCAGACCAGATTTAACTATTTTGGTCTCCCCAAAGAAACCAGACTTTGTTTGCATAGAAGTTCTGGTTTGTTGGGGAGATGTGAACACATAAATAGACCAAAAACACGAATGGTAGTCTGCCTTCAAACCTCGGTTGGCTTGAAGTAAACTCTTGTACGGTTTGAATGCCAACATGAACGCCAAAGGCAAAAGAGAAATCCTCCAACCGCTAAAATCTGTCCCTACTCCATTTTTGCTTACATTTTGTGAAGAAGGACGTTGCGCTCAGTGTCCCCTGCAGTGTCCTTCCATGTTGTTTCCTTCAGTGGTTCTTGTTGCAGCACCCCCACAGGCAAGGAGGGGAACAGGCTGCTCAAAGGGTTTGGTTTGTTTGACTCAGAGCAGTGAGAAAGAGAACCACAGCAGCTGAAAATGTAGCAAATGTTGCAACTTTGGTTGAAGTGAATCTAGTGGACTATCAGGTGTGAAAACATCCTTAATTCTCTCCTTCAGGCTGAAAGAAGTTGAGTAAAGTGTCACCAGAACTGTGAAGAAAACATGTTTATTCTTTAATGTAGGACTTTTTTACCCCAATTGCCCACACATTCCACTGGTGGCAATAACTTCAACTCTGTATTAAAATGCATAAATTAAATCTGTCCATTAAAAAAGTAGAGGATCTTCTCTGAAGGTCTTTTCCTGCTTGATCCCCGGCGTTCGCCTAATCAGGTGACCGCGGTCGGACCAAATCCTAACAGCCTTGTCAAATGCTTTGTGCCTTCCAGAATAGAGACCGTGTTCTGGCCCATCAGTTTCATAAGGCCCTACATTATGGATCGTTGAGTACGTTGAGGCACCCATAGCAGGGGATCATCTGCTCCATTCCCACACAAATATTACAGCCACAGACATAACACAACGATCCGGGGGGCCGCGACTTTTCCCTCCCTTCAGTCCGCTCTAATTAGGCTCTTTTTGTCGTTCTGAAAGCGGGGCGCGGAGCAGCACTTCTGGGGTGTGAATGGTACAAAAGAGCGCGTCTCATTTCCATCTGACAACGTGACGGAGATTGAATGTGAGCTTCAGGAAGATAAATGGGCATCCTGCAGCCCTGCGCGCTGGGCTGAAGGACGCTCCCGGGGGAATCACTTAAAGCCCGGTTCTTTTGGGCGTTTTTCGTTCAGTACCGCTTAGGTTTGTCAATAAGTCGTCAAGCTGGCCGCTGATTGCAATTAAATTACCGGAGGTGGGGGGTGCAGATGGGGACGATCAAACCTCTGGAAGAGGGGACAGATGGGGACGATGTCCAGTGGAGATACTGCAGTATCTAACTTTTACAAAAAATGTTTTTTCCATTTGTCACCAAGTTGTGATGGTATAATATGAAACATCTATGAAAAGATCAATCTCCTCCTCCTCCTCCTCCTTCTTGCGCCACTGTATGAAGAAATGATTTGCTTCCAGTCAAAAACAACCAATCACAGCCAAGATGAGGGCCCAATGCTGTCAATCAACCTCATGAATGTGCTGCTAAATATGCTAATAGATGGGAAACAACTTTCTGTTTATCTATCATAATCGGTGGCTATGCTGACGACCTTTAGCAGGATGGCCACATAAGAATGTGATTGACAGCGCTAAGACCCGCCTCCTGGCTCTGATTGGTTGATTCTGGTTAGTACTGGGAAAAGGAGGACAAGCTTGATTTTATTCACAGATTATCTGTCTATTGACAATTTTGACAAATGTGTAAAAATATGTTTTTATATAAGCTACATACCGCAGCTTTCACCAATGTATCTATACAGAAGCTAGCAAGAGTATAAACCATTAAATGTTTTTACATTTTATTGCGTACCATCCACAAACTGAAAGTAGGACTGAAACGATTAATTGTTTCCACCATACTTCTTTGTTGTTCCTTGAAATATATTTTTCCAGAATACCCAACCTGAGAAAAGAGTTTTATGTCATAATTTCATGGAAAAATACACAGAAAGTTGGAGATTCAGGGAAATTACATCTGAAAGAACAACAATAAAATAAGGCTGAAATGATTTATTATGATTAATTCAATTAATTGTGATTAATTGTTTCCGTCCTTCCACATTGTTTTACTTTCAAATGTATATTAAATAAATTGCCAACTTCAGAAAATTAGTTTTTTTGTGTAATTTTCTGTAAAATGATTAGTGACAGAGTGCAGCAGCGGGTACGGGTGGATGTAATTAGGTGTTTGAATCGGTGTGTGTGTGTGTATGTGTGTGTTTCTATGTGTGTGTGTATTTCTATGTGTGTGTGTGTTCCCTCCCCGGCTGCCCCGGCGGCCCGGCTTTAGGCCCGGTGACAGCGCTCTGTCTCTCAGCCACACTTCACTGCGTCCCGCTGACACTCAACTGTCAGGCTGGAGAGCCCTCAACCACTGGCCTAACATGCTCTACAGCTTCACCCAATTAACTTGCTTTCACTTGACATTGCGGCAAAGAGCTTCATAATAGGTGGTCAAGGTGCAGAGTGCGTTTGCCCCCCCGTTTCTGACGACTGCTACACACACATTTAAGCATCGTAATCCACCGCTAACCGTGCTAACGGCGCTACCTCTTAATGCTTTTGTGCCTCTGTTGGCCGCCTCTGCCTGCTCACTGCACTGTGACAGCAGGAGAGCATCGATCCAGGATGCAGCCGGTAACAAAGAGTCCTGCATGGAAACCCATGTAAACGAATCCAGACGGACTCTCTCCTATATATATATATCTATATATAAATATAAAACACACATCAGACATATTTATGGTGGTCAACTTCACTCAGTTACCAACGGCAACAGAAAAGGGCGGTGAGCTGACTGATTGTATTTCTATCATTAATCCACATAACTAATCTCATTTTTAATGAAAGTAACAATGACTATATATTTTTAGTGCAGGAAATAAAATCACACATGTAACATTCAAAGACTAGCGCATAATTGGTAACTGCAATATTACCTTTAGTTGTCAAAAATGAAAAAATACCAACCAAGAGAAAATCAGGTTGGTGGTTAACATCAGTCCAGCAGCTTCTGCCCCTATACATTAGATTAAATACAATAAATAACCCTAAAACTACAGAGCATGACATAGTTCTGTGACACTTCCAGGAATTTTGTAAATGTCAGCCATCTTGGTAGGCAGTTACTATGGAGTTGTTAAGACAATAATAAACAAGCCACAAGCTCTCGCCTCAATCCTATGTAACTTATAAACAGTGTAAATACATTAACTATTAAGTCTTGAATGTTTTGGTTTTTTGTTGTTGGTCTCGAAGCCTACCAAGATGGTGGTTCAGGGGCGCGGATCACTTCCAGTTCAAACCTGTGGGACCTATGTATAAAACAATTAATCACATGATAAATTGAAACAAAGTCAATAATTTCCACTTGCATGAATTATTGTTTTCCTCTTTTTATACTAAAATCTGAATGATAAAACTCTTCAGTCTGGTACTTTGGTCTCAACTAGCCCTGTTTTGAAGGACAATTATGTTTCATAATTTATTTTATTTGTTCTGTTTTTTTGTTTATTTATGTTAGATATTGAAAACGTCTTCCATTTCCAGAGTTAAAAGTTCATTATAATTTGAAGATTTTTGACCTTTGAGAATGTGTTATTGCATTATTATCCCATTACCATTATATTACTTGAAAATGGTCTCAAAACAACAATACTATCATTTACTGCAGTAACTTCTGGGAGAATTTATCGTCGCAAATCATAGCAAAATTTATTATAATGACAGCTAAAAAAACATACAAACCATTGCAAAATTACACATAAAACCCTGCATATAATTAAATTTATCTAAAGTATTTGTCAAAATACTTGTACAGAAAACAGAGAGATAATACCACAGATACAAACGGTAACAGAAAAAGGGGAGGAGCTGACAGTTACAGGTTGCTATGGTAACCAATGACCATCATGAGCAGCCTAACAACTTTTGCAGCATTTCAGGAGAAAACAACTTTTTAAAATGAATTTGAAGAATTAAAAAAATGACAAAACTTTACATCTACAAAGTTGTTAAAATAAAACTGTCAGTTACTGGTTGCTATGGTAACTACCAACTGTCATAACTCATACAGCATTAAATGTCAGGAGAAAATAACTTTTTGACTAAACAAAATGAATTTAAAGAACAAGTAAATAAATGTTGACTAGATTCACATCTATAATGTTTAAATAAAACCGTGTTGCACATGTAGTTGACGCATGTTTGCCTGAAAGCCGGGGAGAGTTGGTGTTAAAATGCGCTCATGCTTGCTTTGCATCCTGCAGATTAGCGTTATTTTTTTAAGTTGGGAGTGTTCTCCAGCTCCCTCTCTCTCTCTATTAGACATTTGGTGAGTTGGACAACAAGCCAGAGCGGGCGTGGGGAAAGAAAGCGATTTGACCCCCGACAGCGCGTTTGGGGAAGAGGGTCTTGAAGCATGTCAGCTCCACTCAGGCTCCACTTCCCCTCTGTGTCCTTCCTATTTTTTCCCCAGTGCCAGGCCCAAACTTTGAAAACATCCACCTTAATAGGACCTAGTCAGTGAGAGCTACTCTTCCGTCTATCAAACTGTGATCCGAGGTGTCAGCCGGCGCTGACTTTGACAGAATGTCTCCAAACGAACAGTACAATGGTGTTTCCCTCCCCAGCACTCGGCTGCCCGGCCTCTCCATCTCACTACACCACCTCTACCTGAGTTCGCCTGCTTGGTTTCACCTCATAGAACACCTTGCAACGCCGTGCTGACTGACAGCCACTAGCCGCCTAATTGTCTTCTTTTTACCAATTTGGGCCACATTTGAATGCCTCTGTAGCTGCATTTCCATTGACCATAGAATGGCACAAATTGAAATTACGAAAATAAATTTGCTAAACGGAAACACACCAGGTTGGATAAAAGTCAAAAGTGTTTGAGCTAGTGGTTTTTAGCCACATCAAAATAGAAGTATTTCACAAGACTGCAATGGAAACACTTCTTTCACATCACACGAGTCACATGATCAACAGCCGGATGTAACTACTGGCAGAAACGCAGAAGAGGACAATGACAGGAAGTAGTACGAGGATGATGGCTTGTTTTTGTATTTTATTGTATTTATATGGTCAATGGAAACACAGCTAATGCGTGACTTTCTTTTAAAAGAATTTTCTTGGCTCTAGCAGCCTTAATTTGACAGCAGCTGCATTTCCATTAACCATAAAATCGCTTAATATTGAAACTGTGAAAATAAGTTGGTCTAATGCAAACACAAACCCAAGTTTTTTGATAAAAAAAAATGTTTGCGCTATATTGACGTGATTGCTCATCCATATTGAAATTAGTCTATTTCGCAAAGCTGCACTGAAAACACTTTTTTTGTATCACAAGTCATGTGATCAACAACCGGGTGTTACTACTGGCAAAAACCACGAAGAACAAGACAGGAAGTAATTGGAGGATGATGGCGCAAAATGCTTTTTTTATTGACTTATTCCATGAACAAACTTATTTATACAAGATTTTAATCAAATTTTTAATTTAATAGAAATTGCAAAAATGTGAAATTGTGTTTTTTCAACATTAGCAGATATGTGCACAATTGTAATGGAAACCTCTCGTTCTCATCATCTTTCTTAGGAGATGAAGATCTCCAGGAATGTCGAGGAAACACGAAGTAGCTCATGATTATTGCAATGAAAAGTCTGTCCTGCCAGAAGCTGCAGAGATGAAAGCAGAACCAGCGTTTCTAAGTTACATGTAGAGTTGTTATGGAGTATAGATGGTGGAGGTTTTGCCAGCCTGAGGTTATTTCATTAGAAAACAAACACCTGGAGCTCCAAATTGTATGTAGGAAATAAATATTGGGATTAAATTCCCACAGCATAACAAATCCAGTTAATCTAGCCTTCCCTCTTCCAAAAATAATGTGATTCATAGTTGTCAGGCCCTGTGGCATTCCAAATTTTCAAGCATCGATCAAAGATATTGACCATTCACTCGATGTAACTCCTCCTGTCTTATTACAGTCTGCTCAAATTACTGGAAATCTGCACTTCCTATTAAACAACAGCCTCCATGCGCAGCACATTACAGTGTGAAAACTAAGAAACAGGTGAAATTAATATTTTAAAACATCACACATTAAAAAAAAGTGTGTTAACTCCAGAGTTCAAAAGAAAATGTGTGAAATTATTGCTTGATTTTTACCATGTCCAGCAGTTCCACTTGAAGGTGACAAAGATACCGTTAACAGGTTAGGAAAGGTCTATGGGCAAAACATGTTCATTACATTTTTTGCATAAAATAATGATAATGAGATTTTAGTCTGATTAGATCTGCCTTTTTTGAGCTGTTTTAGGGCATTTTGTCCCTTTAAATCCAAAAAAGCTGCTGCTGGCTATGCCCCCCATCTCAACTTTCACACTCGCACGTGAAAATAGCCGCAAACAGGTGCACAGTTTCACAACTGTACATCAGGTGATTTCTAGATGTTAAGTGTCTTTTCCAGCAGTTGTTAACGAGCGCATACAGCGGTAAAACCAGCTAAACAATCTTGCTGGAGCTCAGCGTGCGTTGCTAGGTAACAGGCAGAACTCTGCTTTGGTTGCTAGACAACAGGCGGAACTCTGCTTTGGTTGCTAGGCAACAGGCAGAACTCTGCTTTGGTTGCTAGGCAACAGGCAGAACTCTGCTTTGGTTGCTAGGTGGATTGAAATGGTTCACTTTCCAGACACAAAAGAAAATTAACTTACTGCCAAAAAACTGCTGGGTGGTTTGTTTTAAGCACTTGGGCTGATTTTAGAAGCACTAAAGACCCAAATGGAAGAATAAAAACATGCAAAAAGTGAATTTTCCATAATAGCTCCCCTTTAAAACGACTCAAAGTGCAAAACCAGAAGCGGACAACCCACGGCTGTAACCAAGACTAAGCTGTTTGAAATATTAGCAGTCCAGGCTGTACTGGGGTGTGCTTGAACCTCCAAAAGTTCCTTCATGACTTACATATCGTAGGCTTTGTCCAGTAAATCAGAAATAACACAGCGGCTGTGTGCGGATTAGAGCTGTGTCCCACTCCATTTTAGGTAAGAGAAAATAAAGTGATTTCTGACGTTGCAAAGTGCAAGAGTGCAGCTGGAGAATGAAGACATGTTGGTTTCACTCTCCTCCTTTACATCGCCATACCTTTTCGATTATTCCAATAATCACTGATCAATGGTTCACTTTGTAATCTTCTTGTCACCTTTCAGTGTCTGATACTCATCTGTGCTGGGGTTTGCATTGAAATGACGCTTCAGAGCTGACCAAATTTACTGGGTTTTTTTTCCCCGAACATTAAGACTTATAAACAGGCAAAAATTAAAGTTTTTGTTACTTTTTTTTTTTCCAGAAAAGCTGTTACGGTATTGTTTGTTTCATGTATTACTTTTTCTATTCCAAGAAAGTTATTTTTAGCTCAAGCGTCTGACTTCTTTTTCCTCACTAGTCTCTACTTTATCAGCAGAAAAGAAATTTGTTGGGAGGAAAATCTTAGACATAAACAAATAAATAAATAGTAAATGAATGCTTTATTAACACAGAAAAGATTAATAGTTTGAAACATTTTTACTCTCCCAAGCTGCTAACTAATTACAAAATTAACAAATTCGTCACACCAAATATACTTTTCTTTAAGGGCATTTGATAGATAAACAAATAGCTTATTTACTGCTTACACAGAATAAACTTTGTAATATGAAAAAAGTAAATTTCATTCAACTCTGAAACACGAATAAAACACATAAAATAAAACAATTTCTGTCAAAATCATCTTTTTGGCCCACACAATTTAATAATGTGTTTACGAGCCATTAAAGATGCAGTAAAACAAATACTGATGATACATTTCTGTGTAAAACACTTTAAGATTACTTTTATAATAAGTTAGTACCATAAAAATGACTAAATAATAAGTAGTGGATTAAGAAATTAATATTTTTAGACATTATTCTCCTCTATCAGAGTCATGTGGTCAGCAGAAACGATACGCAGAAATTGATTCTACTTTTCATTTGCCTCTCCGGGCTTCCGTACGCCTCTGACCATCCCAAAATCAACAAACGAGTCCTTACTGGTTACAACTGGAGCAGTTCCCAGTGGTTTGCTTGTTCCTGCCAGAACTGAAGGAGACACACACACACACACACAAATGGCCAGTTATTCCCAAGGACACTCAGTGCGGTTTCACATCTAGTAAACCACCCAAACAGACCAGTTTGGTCTTCCAGTTCACTTAAAAACCCAGACGCACAAGCAGAGAGGACCAGCTCAGGATCGCCAGCTCCTCATCGTCTCGTTAGGATGCAGCTCAAGTCTCAAAGTTTAATCACACACACACACAGACACACACACACACCATATCTTTATCTTCACAAGGACTTTGCATTGACTTCCATTCGTTTTTTTCCTTTTCTTCAGCAGTGTATTTGCAAGTCAAATTTAAGACATTTTAAGACCTTTTTAATGCCACCTTGAATGAAATTTAAGACAGAAAAAACTAAATATTGGAAGGTCCCGCTGTATTACAATCAAGCAGAGCATAAATTGTGAGATTTCTGAGGTCTGTCTGTGGCTCTTGGCAGCAGCTTCGTGCTGCAGCCTTAACCCCTCGTAGCACCTAGCTTAAAAGATTTTTTTTGCACAGAATGCACCTAGCTTTGTTTGCGTTGGCAACAGAAGTGAGCCAGTGGTGAAAACGAGCGCCGACCAGCCAAATGGCGATAAATTTGAACTTAAAGTGCTCAATACATGGATGTGATGTCGCTCAATCTCCACTTATTTCCTATGGAACTTGAACAAAGAAGCGATAATCATTAGCCGTCCTCCAGCTAAACGATTGATGACATTTTTGTCACTCTTCTGTTATTATTGTTGTCGTTGGCTTTCACCCTGAGTGGCGATAACCTTCACCTGTTACTGTCGTTCATTGCCCCCTGTTTGTCAAGCCCAAAGCACCATGAAATATAAAAGACACAAAAAAGCTTTAGCTATCTAACAAGTAGCTAATTAATGATAGCCTCAACCACTGTGAATCACAGAAAACAATAAAGTTATCCGAGTGCCTGACAGGAAACTACATACAATACTAAACAGTCCTTTAATTATGGAATTTAAGATCTGTAATGTATTTAAGACCAACTTTTTTTTTCTTATTTATTCAAAACATTTTAAGGGCAAAATTTTAGATGTAGGAATTTTAGACTTTTTATGAGTGGAATTTAAGACCTATATCTCCGGAGTAATGTACAAACTTCATTCAGTCAGGCAAGAAATCTGCTCTCTAAAAAGATGCAAAAAAGCTAGCTAATTGACTAGCAAGAGTATATGAGCAGCTAGTTAACAGTAGCCTCAATCATCTTGAATCTGTCTAGAACAGACAAGATTAAATATTCCTGTAAACAAAAAATTTAAGACCTGTGATTAGAATAGTTAAGGCTAATTTACTTACTTATTAACTCAAGACTTTTTAAGGCGTTAATTTTAAAAATATGAATTTAAGACTTTTTCAGATGATTATGAGTAGAATTTATGACCCATATCTACACATAAATATACAAACTTTGTCCAGTTAACTGGCAGTAAATTTACACCCATGATAGATGCTAGCTAGCTAGGCAGATAGCAAGGATATGTCAGCAGCTAGTTAGCAGTAGCCTCAACCATCTTGACTCCATCTGAAATATACCAGATTAAATAGTCCTGTCAAAACAAAATTTAAGACCTGTTATTGACTTTTTTATGGACATTTTAAGGCCTTAATTTTAGATGCATGAATTTAAGGCCAAGCAACACTCCAGGAGTGTTTTTTATGAGGGAATAACATCATAACATGATATAAAGCTCAAAAAAGTCATTTTACATAATTTAAAAGTATATAATCAGTTAAAAATGCTTTCAAGACATGGACATAATGCAAGAGAAATCTCCTGTACAGTTTAGAACGGCTGTTTTGGTAAATATCCAAGCTGAAGTATTTAGTTAAATAAACATGAGAAATATCCGCTTCATGCATGTTCACTTCAGGCTTTCTGCAGAGACGATGCAGCAGCCAGGAAAAGAAGAGGAGGGGGGATTTTAATGGCTCTTGTCACCGCGTAATGTCCTCACCTGGATAAAATGCTGAAGCAGAGAAACCGGAGAGGACTTTTATAAAATCCCCTCACTGCCTCCAACATGTCTCACGGATATTCCAAAAGCAAGACGTATAAATCTGGGTCTTTTCACATCCAAGTCTCTCTCGTAAACACCACATTCTCTCACATACCTTGAAACGCTCTGAGGCCCCCGAGGAACCAAGACTGCAGTTTTAATGCACACCGCTGCAACCAGCAGCGGGCCGAGGCATAATGACCGACGCCAAACTGGAGCAGGCGGGATGCAGCTAGCTAAAAACCACAGAATCCATGATTATGTCTGAAGCAGTTCGATTGATTTCCATTTACTTTCTCCTCCTGTAGCTCACATTTCCCGTTTGTCTCTCATCCTAAACCTAAATGTGCTGCGATTTAATTCATGAATTTATTTGTTTGTTTTGGTAAGCTGTGGAGAAACCATCCGTTTATGCCAGGGGTGTCCAAAGTGCGGACCGGGGGCCATTTGTGGCCCTTACATGGATTTTTAGTGGCCCACAATGGCAATTCAACAATCATAAAAACTTGTCCCATCGATCCCAGGGGACTGACATAGATGAAGATCTTTCATTTATAATTAAGGTAGATTTATTACCTACATAATTCTCTTACATTGGAAAATTTTAATTACGACACAAAGTATCCATTTTTTCATAACTAATCTTTTGTAATAAGTTCAGTCATGTCGATCCAGAGACTTTTACTGAAATGTTGACTCTGCCACACCCAAATCAGCTTTTAAATGTATTAAACTTGGCAAAAATAGCAAGTGTTTTGAAAGAAAGTGACTCAAATCCTTTTTGTAACTGAGAATAAACGGCTCAATGAAGAATCAACTCACCAGGAGCATGGAGGCCATTTTACCACCATGACTTATTGTACCTTTACCAAAATACAGATAAAATGAACAGTTTTACGGTGGTAACAAGACAAAATGTGCATATGGTAATTGGGGAAATTACTATAAATGGCAAACGTTTTTCTAGGTCAGAGGTCAAACGCAGGATCCAGATCCCACTTTGGATTTTCCTGCAGGTAGAAAAGAGTAACTGCTGCCACACTTCAGGAAAACAGTGACGCTCTTTCATACGTTTCTCTCTGCAGTCATATTTTTTCAGCCATGTGTGTCCGCATGACTTGGCGGAGTGGAAATCGTATATTAAGGGTGGAAGTTTTTAACAAGGAAGCAAATCTAAATTAGGCTGAAGGATGTGGTGAAAGGAGTCGCCTTAAAGGTGAGTCAGTGGGTCAGAACCAACCTGCTGGCTTCCAACGTCATTATAGTTAACAAAAACTAGCAAAATAACAAAAACAGAAACTGAGAAAACTTTTTGTTACCTGAAATAAATAAAAACTGAAGTTAATGGGGAAAAACTATAACTCACTAGAACTATATGGTAGGTTTATAAAACCAAAACATACAGAGATTATAGATATAATATTCTTTGTTCTTATGAATCTATCTATTAGCCTTTGAACTGCTGCGAAATAAAAAATTTTCAACCGTTGGTAAATTACAGCATTCCTCCTGGCAGCAAAATGGCACAGTTTTCCAGGCACACAGTGCCTTTTCATGGCACAATTGGGTAATTATGTTACCTTCAGTTGTAAAAAAAAATCTCTATATATGTTAAATATGAAATTTTACTTCCTGATTTACCTGATTTGAAATTACCAAAGTCTTGAATAACACAGAAAAAGCCACTAGATTTGTTGCTAGTTTTTTTTTAAAGAAGTCTGAAAACTCATGAAATACAGCACCAAAGCTGGATCGCTGTCCCTTGTCTTGACCACGCCCCCAATTATCTTCACAATTGACCACGCCCCTTTGAGTGTCTTAGCTCCGCCCACTTTTGGTGGACTTATTTGTCTGGGATAAAAAACGAACACGTAGCCAGACATCTGAAAAAATTAACACATTTTAAAAGTCTTAGCATTTTAGCATATATTAAAACGCTAAAATTTGAATCAATTTGATGTATGTATACATAAAAAAGATTCAAATTGATATAAACTGTGGATACTGTATGAATCTGTGTTCAGTTGCATAATAAAAGAGAGAAAGAGGCTCCATTCTCCATTGTGTTTTTCCTGCTGAGGACTCCTTCTTCATCCAGGCCCATGATGTTTAAATTAAAGTTGGAGATGAAGACGATGGGAGCAGCGTAAAGCAGAGAAAGAAAGGGAGGAAAAAAAAGTTTCCTGAACATAGTAGAAAATTATTTTCTCTGGACAGTTTTAAGAGTCGACATCCTGTGCTGGAGTTCTCTAATCATCACCAGCACAATTTACAATCAGAACACACAGCAAGCCAGTTCAGACCAGCTCATCTGTTGACTTTGGCCCCAGCTGAGCGCCGCGTCCTGTTCCCCCTCTCTCCCTCTGCGTGTGTGTGAGCCGTTTGAGACTCGGGTGACTCGGCACTCGGCCCTGACGAGGGGTGGGGTGACCGCACACATGCACACGTCCCCTCTTTCTTTCACAGTCGCACGCCTTTCTCCATTTTGCCCTCAAACATCCGCTGAACAAACATGGAAATCCACTCAGCTGCAGCACAATTAACACAGATGTTACTATAAAAATGGAAAGAGAAACATCCACACACACGGAGGAATGGGACTCAGCCCCCACCTCGGTGTGTGTGTGTGTGTGTGTGTGTGTGCGTGTGTGTCAGTCAGGATGATCCCCCACCCACAGCTCGTTTGGCTGGCCTCCATTTAGCCTGGTCCAGCCCGGTGCTGCAGCCCGGCTGCAGGGCCGCAGGCGGATCACCCAGTCTGCCCCCAATCTGCCCCCAACTGCCCCAGACTGTCCTAACCAATGTGCTTCTGATTAGGTGGCTTAATTACAGCTGTAAAAACTATGTTGATATAAGCCTCAAAATTGCAGCGTGTCAGATACTATTAGCCGGTCTTGGAGAGCAGCCATTGTTACCAAACTCCTCCACCCCTCCTCTCATCCCTCCTTCCTCTCTGCTTTTCCTTTTTTCCTTCACATTTTTGTTGAATCAGTCAGAAGCTGCAGGAAAATCTGGAAGAAAATGTTTTTAATGGATGGATGGATGGATGGATGGATGGATGGATGGATGGATGGTTGGTTGGTTGGTTGGTTGGTTGGTTGGTTGGTTGGTTGGTTGGTTGGATGGCTGGCGGGCTGGTTAGATTTTCGGTTGGATGGGCGGACATATGGTTGGATGTTCGGTTGGATGGATGGTTGGATACAGCTCCATTAACTCCCATCAGAAAACCAGTTTGTGGTCCCAGAGTTTCTCTAACTTTTCCAGGAAGCGTTAAAGTTTTCTGATTGTGGATGAATTTGCGGTTCAGAAACTGAAAAAGCCGAAACAGATTTTGTAAAATCCTGAAGCCTGGTGAGTCGGCTACAGAGTAAAAAGCAGATCCCGGTAACTGTATCCCTGCTTTACTGTATATAAACCCATTTTAACACAGATATCCATCAGCAGCAGCCCTCCTACCGGGACATTTGACCTGTTCAGTGATTTCCACTGATTCTAAATTAGGACTCTGGCTCTGCAGCAACGGAGAAAATAATCCGATGCAGAATATTGCAAAGTGCTGAAGGCTTCCAGTGAGCGAGGTCAGGCTGTCTGGACCGGGACGCACTGTATGTGTTGGGTGCTTTGTGTTTCAGTGACAGTGACTAAGGAGTCGGAGAGTAGGGAATGCCAGAAGTGCGGTCCAAAGAAAAACATGGCAACACCGCCGAGTGGAGGCAAGGAAGAAAAACAAAGTATAAAAAACCCCAAGTATGCAAATCTTGGGTGGTCCCATCTTCGGAGAAAGTCCCCCCTTTTTTGTGTCTGTCTCAAACCTTGGGGCAACTTCCACCTCTGCTATCCCGAGGAAGAGGTGAGCGGATGAACGGCGGACATTCATCAGGCTCACTTACGCCTAATCGGCGGAGTTAAGACAACAGACGCTGAATATGACAGAAAGCCCGCAGGCCCGGTCCAAACCGCACAGGCTACCATGGTGGCCCGCCTTCCCTCTGTGGCGTGCTCAGCAGCTGGCACTTCAAGGCCTCCCAAAGGGGCCGATGCCAGGGGCCCCAAATTCACACCGCCACGGAGAGCGAGGCAGACCGAAAGGAAAACAAGGAAGCCAACTCCCTTCGGCCCGTATTGATTCTTCTGCACTTGGCAAGGGTGTGCCTCCCCACTTCCCAGCCTTGAAAGGCGGTCTTGTCACAAAAGGTGGAGGCAGTGCAGTATTCTGTCGTTTGAATAATTGATGACCGATTCCTAAGTAATCAGTGTCCTCACAAGACAATGCATTCCCTCTTTCCCTGGTGGAGACAAAGAGCATGGCCTGTTTCTGTCCCGAAGCCTTTAGAAGGTAAAAGCTTTAATGCACTGAAGTCACTGGAAGTGCTGCCTCTGAAGGGCTCCCCGCGGACCCGGGCAGGATGGTGCGTCTCTCCTTACGAGGGGGCCTATCAGAGTGGCCTTCCAGTAAAAGTAGCGAGGTGAACCAGACAGAGCCACTGAGTGTGTCAGAGCAGAGAGGCATTTAGATGTGCGAGTGCTGCTAAATGTCTCCTAAGTATAAAGTTTGTTTAGGTAGTTTGCATAAAACAATTTGAGTTAATGTACGGGAATATTTGATAAATGCATGATGCGTCCTGGGATGCTTGGCACTTTCCTCCAAACAGGAAAGGAGAGCAGTTAATGGCATCACCACCAGGCAAACTTTAAAGGTGCAGCATGTAGCTCTTATAGTCACTGCATGTCGCTGTTTACGCCCGGAAATTTCACGCATGTGCACAGTGAGAGACGAGATGATTCTGTTATTTGCCATCTGCAGCCGCGCTGCTGCAGTGGAACAACTCTGCTAACAAAATGAAACCTGGAGATTTAAGTATTATTAATTTAGTGCAAAGCGCCACAGCAAAGGGAAAAATAATGCAAGAATACTGATTGTATTCTTATTTTTGTCTCATTCTCTGTGGCCGCTACACTACACACAGACTCATTGCCATAGCAACTGACTGACAACAGTTAGCGTATCAGGATTCAACACCAAAATACAAGCAAACAGAACAGAACATTTAGTCCGTTACAGGTTTGTGTTTTCAGGCTTGATGTTTATTTTATGATTATTAATGGTCAACACAGCGGTGATTGATTAACTAATTTAAACGTCAGCTGTACTTTTTTACTGAACAGACACTGAATTCAGCATGTCTACTTGTTAAGTTTGTCAAAGTCAAGCTAGCATAACTGACCTACTTCCCTCAACCTTGTATGTATTAAAGTATGTATTAAAACATTTTTCTGACCTTATCTAGTTGTCGTAGCGTTAACAATCAACAGCAAAACACTGTCTCCATTTTCCTTTTATATATCAAGCGCACATTTAAGAATTAGCACGTTATGTTGACAACATAATAGCTAAAACCAATGGTAGTCGACAAGCAGCCGACTTTTAGTTGGGGCGGCATTTTATGGTCACATCCAGTGTCCAATCAGATCATTTTTTGAAGCAGAAATAAATCCCTCGAGTGGCGACAGATGTTTCATCGTCTGTCGCTGCTGTTTGAGGATGTGCATCAGATTTATGGACGTACCAGAAACACAGCACTTGTCTCCTTACAAAAATATAAATGTTGCATTACATTTTTTTAAAGCATTAAAATCTATGTAATTAATAAATCTGAGTTTGTGTTCATTTATGTTTTACCATATATTTTCATAAATTATTTAATCAATTACAAAAATACAAATATAAATATTATGGTTTAAGTTTTTCATTTGTAAAAAGAAGTTGAGCAGAACTTTGAATTAAAATCAACTAATTACATTTCTGGTCACATTTTAAATCAAGAAATCAGCATTTCTTATGAATTTTTTGAGTATGTTGCAAGGGAAATGCTTATAGCGTTACATGTTTAAAACTCTAGCTATTCAAAAAAATGACCAATTAGTGAAACATTAAAAATATTACATAGTATTTAAGTGTAAAAGAGATCAAATGCACCTGTCTCAAGCTAGCTTTAACTTAAAATAAAATAATTATACCATTTTCTTTGTGAAACAATTTGCTTTTAATACATATTTCACAGCATTATGTGTTTAAATATAAAATAGTAAAATCTCACGGTTACAGTTACAGAAAAAAATGCAAATGTGGTTCCTTTTGGTCCACTGAAATGTTTGCAGGAATGCAGTGAGATCATTTCAATATCAAAGGCACATGTTCGCCTAATTTGCATTAAACAGGGCTGCGCTGAGGCACATTTGGAGCTAAGAGGAGGTCCTTATCTCAATCAATCAGGACACGTTAGTTGTGCAAGATCACCTAATTAAAAAACACACAAATATTCTAACATTTCAAAAACATCCAATTACGAGTTCTTTTTATCCCTTAGCACGTCTCTCCTCTTTTCATTATGTTGTGACAGTAAAGTGAAACATTATTTAATATTTACTGATGAAACAGGCAAGAAACTCTCTGCTCTCGCTTGTGCTGCAGAAATAAAATTGAAGAGACAGTGAGACTCTGGGAAATTTGCTGAAAGTGTCAATGTTGCTGCTTGGATATATCAAAATTGCTTATTTTCAAATTCAGCTACATCAAGCAGGTTTTTTTTTTTTCTCCGTGGCTGTTTGTGGAGGAGTTTGCATATTCATGGCTCGCCTGTTTTTGAGAACCTGTCACTGGGAGCCTGTTATGTAGCTCTTCCCTGCCTTTCTGCGCGGGGCAACAACACTCCATCAGAGTTAACACTGACCGGCTGACACCGCCAGGCAGTACAACTGACAGCCAACGGAGCCGGGCCCGGCTAATGAACCGGACTTAATACGCCGCTGACACAGGGGTCAACTTCTGTCACCGGGCAAGTTTCTCACATTCACACAGATCAGGAGGAGAAATACCCAAAGAGACACAAACAGTGGGGTTAAAGAGAAAGCACACCCCTCATTCAGCTACAACATGTCAAGATGTAATGACAATTGATTTGGACACCAATTCCAGTCATTATTTATCAAATAAAAATGGCAATGACTGTTTTAACATAAAAGGCAGGCCGTTTTGTGTTAAAACGGCCTGCCTTTGTATGTCAGGTCATTTTAACATAAAATACATTTCATCACACTTACAGTCCAGATATCTGAAAATGATTTATGACTACTAGTAAATAAAGTTATCTCTAATTACATTTTGACTAGAATAAATACCAATAATAATGTTCTGACTAGCATAAGTAACATCAGATTTAAGTTGTATGGAAGCTTTAATTGAAAACATCAGCAAATTATTGCAGACTATCTGAAACATAAATGAAATTATGAATAGTCATAAAATAATTTTAAGATATCTCACTTTTTGATCTTAGTCATAATTCTAATTACAGATAAGATCCAAGTAAATTAATGTAAATTAAATTGCAAGTATGTTGAAAGCAAATGACTAGCAAAATTAAATTGACTGTAATTTTGACAAGTCAAAATTGGTTTTAAGTTTTTGATTGCATTCGTGTAAAACTGAGGGTGTTTTCACACCTGGTAGTCTGGTAGACTGCGACATTTTTTCCATTTCCATACTGCACTGTCAAACCAATAAAGCTAATTGAGCAACCCGTTCCCCTCCTCGCCTGTGGGGGCACTGCACCAAGAACCAACACAAAAACCCAAAGAAGAAACTGAGCGCAACTTAACGATACTGACAATTATCAATATTGACTGGTATGAAACGCTTACATCATGAAAAGCTTTTCAGCCGTATCGTCCAGCCCTAGTTTCTATGAAAAACAAACTGTGGTTCAAATAAAGCAGACTGAACAGGGCTGGTGTGAACGCACCATGATGGCTGAAATGACAGTTTGTTGGGACAAATGTCAGAAATTGGTATGCCCGAATCTCAACCGTCCACTGCGTGTGCGTTCCTGAGTATATGGAGGTCTTTCGATTTGAAAAGGTGTTTCTGAATGAGCCTCAACACATATGGACAATTTGTTATGGACAGAGAACCAAACATAAAAAACACCTTGTACCAAAGGTCAAGCGTGGCGCTGGAAAAGTGATGATATGGTAATTGAATCGACCATAAACTCCTCAGTATACCAAAGCTTTTTAAAGTCAAATCTGAACCAAAGTCCAAACCTTAACATTAAACTTCAGGACAGCTATGCAGGTAGAAATGTCAGTAAATCTCAATAGATTGTGGCAAAATTCTGACTTATCTAGATACGAATAAAGTCTAAAAGAAAACTACAGCTAAACAGATGCAGCAAAGGTGGTTCTGCTGTATATTTTATCATGGAGAGTACTTAGGTTTTCAAACACAGCTTTTGATGGCTGCGTAAGATATGTAAAACCCCAGAATTGACCCTGACAGTAGGGAGCATCAGAGAGACTTCTTCTTCAGTTCGTGTAAATCCGACAAAATCCCAGCCTTGTTTCTGAGCTGCCTCCAACCTCCAACCTAAAACACTGAGAGCAGAAAGGAGGAGTTGGTGAACAACTATGGATTTATGGCCTAAACTTCGCAAGTTATAGGGTCAATATAATATTGAAATGCATGAGAATAATTTCTTTCCTACAAGGACAAATACCTTCCTGAGTCTGGAGGATTTATAAAACAACCAGGTGAGATTCTTTGCTGCTGTGAAACTTCTCATTGACAGCGATCCCCCTGTGGTTTAGTGAAACAGCAAAAAGCTGCTTTTTAACTCGATCTACCCTCTCTGTTTATCCTCTGCAACTAGTTTACAGGAACTTTTTCTTTCTGCTGCAGTTTTCACTAAAATCTAAAGGCACACGACAGCTTAAAAGAAATAAAACCAAGAAGTCCATTACAACCACTACATGCATGAAAAAGAACCCAAAAAGGCTAAAAAAGACAAAGAAATCAGACGAATCTCTGATTGGTTATAACAGTTATGGTGTAAAACATTTGTCAAATCTCTTTGAAATCTGTGGACATGTGAAAATGTTTCAGATCTTTAAATTCATTTTCTTAGGAGAAACTGTTTAGAAGCAGAGAAGCTCCAGTTGAGAAAAACAATGAAATACTTCATATTTTTTACAGCAGTTACAATCTAAAACAGAACCAAAATCCCTCCAAACTCTAACAAACCTGAGGAAATGGACCCGACCTTGAAAACAAACATTACATCACGCCTGAAATCTGCCAACATTAGATATTCTTTGGGGGGATTGGTGTACGGTGATTACGAAGAGCATATTTCTACCAAAAACTCAGAAATTTTAAGATTTCTGAAAATTTCTAGAAAAAACACAGGGTCATTTATTTTGAAAATTAAAACATTTTCAACTTTTGGAAATTTTTGGATTTTGAAAATTAAGTACAACACAAAATATTTATCTTTATAGAAGTAAGTTTTTATAATGAGTAGAACCACGTCTATCCAGAGACTTTCACTGAAATGCCAACTTTGCAGAACCAAAGTCAGCTTTTATCCAATTTGTTAAACTTTGGGCCATGTGACAAAACGTTTGGCTAATTGTTAGCTACAATTGTTAGCATGTCAGTAGAAGAGCTTGAGCAGTTTTATGGTTCTTTTCCCCATTTTTTTAGATTAGCTGGCAATGATAGGGCATCATATGTCATAGATTTATTCAAGCACTGGTCCATAGTGTGATTTTAAGTTTCATTTCTTATTTAATGGAAACACCGCAACTGTTTTTTCAAAATTTGCAGAATTCCCATAAAGATTTGCGAACAGTTGTAATGGAAACGAGAAATGGCATTTATCATTTATCGTAATACATTTTTTATCATGACAAGAATTTTGATTTATTGTTGTCACAATAAATTCCAATTAATGTTTGAAACTCCCCAAAACTGTTCGGATTGCTGGGGTTAGTAGTTTACTCATTGTTTTTCAATGTTGCAGTTTAGTGATACAAATCCAACTTCTTTATATGACTGGTGTCGTAAAGAAACATTCCCATATGTCATAAAAACATATGGGAATGTTTTTCAAGATTAGTTTGAGGGGCTATAATTGCTGTCATGCAGACACATTTACCTAAACAATAATAAATAGTTATCACGTTTATCGTTATCACAATAATTACACAAAATATCATGATAAAACTTCAAGTTTGGGAAACAGAGAAAGACCATGCCGCTCCCTGGAAAAGCTCCTGCACTGTCAGAGGAATGCGTTCATGAGATTGCATTTGTATTTTGTACATGAAAACCTGTTCTGTGTAAGCAGAAGTGTTTTCCACCCAGCCTCCTCCCCAACTCCCCCTGGACTCTCCTGTGTCAGTACATTACTTTATAAGTGGAGGTATCGACTGTGGGGACTCTTTGATACACATTCACATACAGTACAAACACAATTGATCTCCAGCGGCGCATTGGAGAGGGTCACAAAGACATGCACACAAATAAAACAGATCACAGGCCTGCTGCTGGAGGAATACGAACCGAGTGTGAGAGGAGGAACAAAACGCTCCTTTGATAACGATGTGACACGGCGCTATCTTTCCCTGGAGCTACCATCAGCCATCTTTATGAGGCTCACTGTGAAACGTAATATTGTGCAGAATCACAGAGTACAGTGTGAGGTTCTTCTTTCAACGTTCCCCCACAGGTTTTCTTATGACGCCGTCTGGAGCTCAATCAAGCCTCGTTTCTGGATCCTCTCTAGCTAACCCACCGCCGCTGGTTTTCAGTCGACCATTTATTAATGAATTATTAAATAAACATCAAGTTTGAAAACATAAAACTGTGACCGTCTGAATGTTCTGTGTCGTGTTTTTTGTTTTTGGTATCGATGTTCCCGATTCATTTGAACGTAAACTCTGCTCTGTTTACCGGAGTAGCTGTTGTCAGAATTTGAGCGGTTTTGAGACGTTTTTCATGTTTTCTGGCATTATTTTCTCCTTTGCATGGCACACTGCAGCTGACAAAAACCAGACTAATTACCTCATTTGTTCGTAGAATAACGCAATATTCATTATAGTCGTCAAGTAGGACATAAAGTATTTAGCAAACTCTCCTAGAGTGTATGAAAAATTTAGGTAAAATTTAATTATTTGCCCAGTATATTTAAAAAATTGTTTAGGACTCTGAAAGAGCTGACAGAAACCAAATTTTCTAGATTTATTTCTAGGATTTAATGGGATAAGAAAAAAGAAATAAGGGCACCTTTATGTGACAAATTATTGCACATCTCACGTTGGAACAGGTTGGTTTTGTGGATAAAATTCAATGCATAATGGCACCTGCAGAAGCAGTAGAGACAAGCTGCAGCGTGACGTCATATGTAAGACCCCGCCCCCAGCTTTATTTGTGGTTAAACCCTAGTGGAGCTGTTGTCAGTCCGTTGCTATGGCAACAGGTCTGTGTGTAGCATAACCAACAGAGAGAGTAAGTAAGAAATAAAGAACATGAGTGGTTTTAAGTTGTTCTTCAGCGATTTTTTCTGCATTTGTTTTTCTTTTTCTATGGTGCATTGCACTAGATGAATAATAGCGATATCTGCAGGTTTCATTTAGTTAATGGGATTGCTTTACTGCAGATGGCAAGTAAAAGAATCGACTTTTTGCCTTCCACCCTTGTGTACATGTGGGAGATTTCCAGATGTAAACAGTAACAATGCATCTACATCTCTCTCTCTTTCACATTAGTCAAAAGTGTCAATATACTTTCTTTTTGTTGGTCTCGAAGCCATTAGTCCACTATGCATTGCTCAGCACTTGCCTACCAAGATGGCGGATCAACAGCGCAATGTATTACTGTCCTGTCCTGTAATGAATATTAATAGAGCTCACCATCGTTGCTGTGGTCATTCGTAAATCAATGACAAGTGTAGGCTGCCTGGCGCACGTGGGTGCTCAGGACTCTCCGTGGGTGATCCAACCCCCAAGCGCCCACAGAACCGGCGCCTGTGATCGTGAGCGCAGCCGTGGGAGGATGTTGTCATAAAGCAGCAGAGATCTCAAGTGTTGTCACGAAGATACTCAGGGGTCAAACTTTCAGCACTGACTTTTTCTCAAGGCTAAAATAAATATACAGGCCCATCTTCTCACTTATTGGTAAAAAGAATTATTTACTTGCTTTTCCAGAGATGGTGGGGCATCGTCCAAAAAGCAGCGAGTGACTAATCGATACGGCCTCTATTTATATTTAAAACTGCAGAAGAAAAGGGGTGTTAACTGGGTTCAAATAAACAATCTTCTCTTAGATGTGGATGCAGCGCTCAGACAGCAGTCAATGAGATGTTTGAAACAAAAATAAATGAGTTGGAGTGTTTTCGCTCGCAGTGAGAGGAGAGCCCTAATGAGAGTGATCATAGATGCCAAGACCAAACACTTCAAACAAAAGAAAACTTGTTCTTTCAAACCAGAGCAGGAGAAAAATTCTCTTTAAAGAAAAACAAAACAGTGACAGAGAGGAAGACGGAGGAGCTGAACCCACAGATGAAAATAAAACAAAAAATCGCCATCCTTTTTCTACATTTATACATAAAGTGCGTTTTATTTTCTAAATGCTTTGGCTGTCCGTATTTAGATGAGCTGCAAAAATAAAGCCAGTGAGTGAAAAAGTCCTTCTCGGTCTATTTAAACCCTCCCCCGCAGGCAACTGTATTTACAAGGAAATGGTTATCATTTAGTCTCTGTTGCGGATCAAAATGTCAAGCTCCGCTGAGAATCCGAACAGTGCTGTTAGGGCCAAAAGTGCAGTTTTAGAGCCGCAGGATCTGAGAAGCACAAGAAAAATGATTTGCAAATGCCCAAATATGTCTAATTGACCTGAAATCTAGCCTGTGTGCGTGAACTGTTTGAAATCGATACGGAGAATCCTTGAAGAAACATGTTTTTTTTTTTGTTTTTTTTTTACAGCTCTGGTTACCGTGGCGTCACGAAGTATGCAAGAATTATGAAAACAATCAACAAAGTCACGAAGGGTCACGTGAATTAAAATCACAGAGGCTGTGGCCAATTAGAAGAGTGTTGTTTTCACCAAACGGAGAACTCCTGTCTAATCCTGTTCTGGATCAGAACAGCGATGTTCAAAGTGGGGGGCGCGGCTCAATGGAGGGCCGCCAGGTGGCGCTACGAGGTCTCAGAAAGTTGGAGGGAAGATGAGAAAAACCTTGTAAAATAAAAATAATTTAATAATATTTTTTTCTG
>NW_006800056.1:1530805-1550065 GCF_000485575.1 Poecilia formosa | reverse complement strand
TGTGCGTTCCTGAGTATATGGAGGTCTTTCGATTTGAAAAGGTGTTTCTGAATGAGCCTCAACACATATGGACAATTTGTTATGGACAGAGAACCAAACATAAAAAACACCTTGTACCAAAGGTCAAGCGTGGCGCTGGAAAAGTGATGATATGGTAATTGAATCGACCATAAACTCCTCAGTATACCAAAGCTTTTTAAAGTCAAATCTGAACCAAAGTCCAAACCTTAACATTAAACTTCAGGACAGCTATGCAGGTAGAAATGTCAGTAAATCTCAATAGATTGTGGCAAAATTCTGACTTTTATCTAGATACGAATAAAGTCTTAAAGAAAACTACAGCTAAACAGATGCTGCTAAAGGTGGTTCTGCTGTATATTTTATCATGGAGAGTACTTAGTTTTTCAAACACAGCTTTTGATGGCTGCGTAAGATATGTAAAACCCCAGAATTGACCCTGACAGTAGGGAGCATCAGAGAGACTTCTTCTTCAGTTCGTGTAAATCCGACAAAATCCCAGCCTTGTTTTTGAGCTGCCTCCAACCTCCAACCTAAAATACTGAGAGCAGAAAGGAGGAGTTGGTGAACAACTATGGATTTATGGCCTAAACTTCGCAAGTTATAGGGTCAATATAATATTGAAATGCATGAGAATAATTTCTTTCCTACAAGGACAAATACCTTCCTGAGTCTGGAGGATTTATAAAACAACCAGGTGAGATTCTTTGCTGCTGTGAAACTTCTCATTGACAGCGATCCCCCTGTGGTTTAGTGAAACAGCAAAAAGCTGCTTTTTAACTCGATCTACCCTCTCTGTTTATCCTCTGCAACTAGTTTACAGGAACTTTTTCTTTCTGCTGCAGTTTTCACTAAAATCTAAAGGCACACGACAGCTTAAAAGAAATAAAACCAAGAAGTCCATTACAACCACTACATGCATGAAAAAGAACCCAAAAAGGCTAAAAAAGACAAAGAAATCAGACGAATCTCTGATTGGTTATAACAGTTATGGTGTAAAACATTTGTCAAATCTCTTTGAAATCTGTGGACATGTGAAAATGTTTCAGATCTTTAAATTCATTTTCTTAGGAGAAACTGTTTAGAAGCAGAGAAGCTCCAGTTGAGAAAAACAATGAAATACTTCATATTTTTTAAAGCAGTTACAATCTAAAACAGAACCAAAATCCCTCCAAACTCTAACAAACAAACCTGAGGAAATGGACCCGACCTTGAAAACAAACATTATATCACGCCTGAAATCTGCCAACATTAGATATTCTTTGGGGGGATTGGTGTACGGTGATTACGAAGAGCATATTTCTACCAAAAACTCAGAAATTTTAAGATTTCTGAAAATTTCTAGAAAAAACACAGGGTCATTTATTTTGAAAATTAAAACATTTTCAACTTTTGGAAATTTTTGGATTTTGAAAATTAAGTACAACACAAAATATTTATCTTTATAGAAGTAAGTTTTTATAATGAGTAGAACCACGTCTATCCAGAGACTTTCACTGAAATGCCAACTTTGCAGAACCAAAGTCAGCTTTTATCCAATTTGTTAAACTTTGGGCCATGTGACAAAAAGCTATAATTGTTAGCATGTCAGTTGAAGAGGTTGAGCAGTTTTATGGTTCTTTTCCCCATTTTTTTAGATTAGCTGGCAATGATAGGGCATCATATATCATAGATTTATTCAAGCACTGGTCCATAGTGTGATTTTAAGTTTCATTTCTTATTTAATGGAAACACCGCAACTGTTTTTTCAACATTTGCAGAATTCCCATAAAGATTTGCGAACAGTTGTAATGGAAACGAGAAATGGCATTTATCATTTATCGTGTTACATTTTTTATCATGACAAGAATTTTGATTTATTGTTGTCACAATAAATTCCAATTAATGTTTGAAACTCCCCAAAACTGTTCGGATTGCTGGGGTTAGTAGTTTACTCATTGTTTTTCAATGTTGCAGTTTAGTGATACAAATCCAACTTCTTTATATGACTGGTGTCTTAAAGAAACATTCCCATATGTCATAAAAACATATGGGAATGTTTTTCAAGATTAGTTTGAGGGGCTATAATTGCTGTCATGCAGACACATTTACCTAAACAATAATAAATAGTTATCATCACGTTTATCGTTATCACAATAATTACACAAAATATCATGATAAAACTTCAAGTTTGGGAAACAGAGAAAGACCATGCCGCTCCCTGGAAAAGCTCCTGCACTGTCAGAGGAATGCGTTCATGAGATTGCATTTGTATTTTGTACATGAAAACCTGTTCTGTGTAAGCAGAAGTGTTTTCCACCCAGCCTCCTCCCCAACTCCCCCTGGACTCTCCTGTGTCAGTACATTACTTTATAAGTGGAGGTATCGACTGTGGGGACTCTTTGATACACATTCACATACAGTACAAACACAATTGATCTCCAGCGGCGCATTGGAGAGGGTCACAAAGACATGCACACAAATAAAACAGATCACAGGCCTGCTGCTGGAGGAATACGAACCGAGTGTGAGAGGAGGAACAAAACGCTCCTTTGATAACGATGTGACACGGCGCTATCTTTCCCTGGAGCTACCATCAGCCATCTTTATGAGGCTCACTGTGAAACGTAATATTGTGCAGAATCACAGAGTACAGTGTGAGGTTCTTCTTTCAACGTTCCCCCACAGGTTTTCTTATGACGCCGTCTGGAGCTCAATCAAGCCTCGTTTCTGGATCCTCTCTAGCTAACCCACCGCCGCTGGTTTTCAGTCGACCATTTATTAATGAATTATTAAATAAACATCAAGTTTGAAAACATAAAACTGTGACCGTCTGAATGTTCTGTGTCGTGTTTTTTGTTTTTGGTATCGATGTTCCCGATTCATTTGAACGTAAACTCTGCTCTGTTTACCGGAGTAGCTGTTGTCAGAATTTGAGCGGTTTTGAGACGTTTTTCATGTTTTCTGGCATTATTTTCTCCTTTGCATGGCACACTGCAGCTGACAAAAACCAGACTAATTACCTCATTTGTTCGTAGAATAACGCAATATTCATTATAGTCGTCAAGTAGGACATAAAGTATTTAGCAAACTCTCCTAGAGTGTATGAAAAATTTAGGTAAAATTTAATTATTTGCCCAGTATATTTAAAAAATTGTTTAGGACTCTGAAAGAGCTGACAGAAACCAAATTTTCTAGATTTATTTCTAGGATTTAATGGGATAAGAAATAAGGGCACCTTTTTGTGACAAATTATTGCACATCTCACGTTGGAACAGGTTGGTTTTGTGGATAAAATTCAATGCATAATGGCACCTGCAGGAGCAGTAGAGACAAGCTGCAGCGTGACGTCATATGTAAGATCCCGCCCCCAGCTTTATTTGTGGTTAAACCCTAGTGGAGCTGTTGTCGGTCTGTTGCTATGGCAACAGGTCTGTGTGTAGCGTAACCGACAGAGAGAGTAAGTAAGAAATAAAGAACATGAGTGGTTTTAAGTTGTTCTTCAGCGATTTTTTCTGCATTTGTTTTTCTTTTTCTATGGTGCATTGCACTAGATGAATAATAGCGATATCTGCAGGTTTCATTTAGTTAATGGGATTGCTTTACTGCAGATGGCAAGTAAAAGAATCGACTTTTTGCCTTCCACCATTGGGCACGTGGGAGATTTCCAGATGTAAACAGTAACAATGCGTCTACATCTCTCTCTCTTTCACATTAGTCAAAAGTGTCAATATACTTTCTTGTTGTTGGTCTCGAAGTCATTAGTCCACTATGCATTGCTCAGTACTTGCCTACCAAGATGGCGGATCAACAGCGCAATGTATTACTGTCCTGTCCTGTAATGAATATTAATAGAGCTCACCATCGTTGCTGTGGTCATTCGTAAATCAATGACAAGTGTAGGCTGCCTGGCGCACGTGGGTGCTCAGGACTCTCCGTGGGTGATCCAACCCCCAAGCGCCCACAGAACCGGCGCCTGTGATCGTGAGCGCAGCCGTGGGAGGATGTTGTCATAAAGCAGCAGAGATCTCAAGTGTTGTCACGAAGATACTCAGGGGTCAAACTTTCAGCACTGACTTTTTCTCAAGGCTAAAATAAATATACAGGCCCATCTTCTCACTTATTGGTAAAAAGAATTATTTACTTGCTTATCCAGAGATGGTGGGGCATCGTCCAAAAAGCAGCGAGTGACTAATCGATACGGCCTCTATTTATATTTAAAACTGCAGAAGAAAAGGGGTGTTAACTGGGTTCAAATAAACAATCTTCTCTTAGATGTGGATGCAGCGCTCAGACAGCAGTCAATGAGATGTTTGAAACAAAAATAAATGAGTTGGAGTGTTTTCGCTCGCAGTGAGAGGAGAGCCCTAATGAGAGTGATCATAGATGCCAAGACCAAACACTTCAAACAAAAGAAAACTTGTTCTTTCAAACCAGAGCAGGAGAAAAATTCTCTTTAAAGAAAAACAAAACAGTGACAGAGAGGAAGACGGAGGAACTGAAGCCACAGATGAAAATAAAACAAAAAATCGCCATCCTTTTTCTACATTTATACATAAAGTGCGTTTTATTTTCTAAATGCTTTGGCTGTCCGTATTTAGATGAGCTGCAAAAATAAAGCCAGTGAGTGAAAAAGTCCTTCTCGGTCTATTTAAACCCTCCCCCGCAGGCAACTGTATTTACAAGGAAATGGTTATCATTTAGTCTCTGTTGCAGATCAAAATGTCAAGCTCCGCTGAGAATCCGAACAGTGCTGTTAGGGCCAAAAGTGCAGTTTTAGAGCCGCAGGATCTGAGAAGCACAAGAAAAATGATTTGCAAATGCCCAAATATGTCTAATTGACCTGAAATCTAGCCTGTGTGCGTGAACTGTTTGAAATCGATACGGAGAATCCTTGAAGAAACATGTTTTTTTTTTTGTTTTTTTTTTACAGCTCTGGTTACCGTGGCGTCACGAAGTATGCAAGAATTATGAAAACAATCAACAAAGTCACGAAGGGTCACGTGAATTAAAATCACAGAGGCTGTGGCCAATTAGAAGAGTGTTGTTTTCACCATACGGAGAGCTTCTGTCTAATCCTGTTCTGGATCAGAACAGCGATGTTCAAAGTGGGGGGCGCGGCTCAATGGAGGGCCGCCAGGTGGCGCTACGAGGTCCCAGAAAGTTGGAGGGAAGACAAGAAAAACATTGTAAAATAAAAAAAAAAATTTAATAATTTTTTTATCTGAAATGTTTCATCATAATTTTTGTTATTAAATAATTTTAAATAAAATATTAGTTAAAAATAATTGATTTAAATGTTATTTTTGCCAGTTAAATTCATCAAGCTGCTTCAGACCAAAACCAGAACAACTGTGATAAAATCTGATGTGACGAATATAAATTATTACATATTTTCTTATAATCAAGGGGAAATGTGATGAAAAAATTGCATAATGTGGTAATGAAGTAGAAATGTAAAGTTTTTCATTTATTATTATAAAATAAAAGTTAAAATAACTTATTGAAGATGGAGATAGAAGACAGAAATAACCTTTATTGTCCCACAGAGGAGAAATTCAGGAAAACGTTATTTGCCACATTCATCTTTCTGGTTGTAAAAAGACAAATACTTTGTGTTGTATCAAACATTTTCCATTGTAAGTTGGTAGACGTTTTACCCTGAAATTTGTACAATTCTTGAATTGTAGTTGGGGGCCGAACAAAATCAGTCAAAGGGCCACAAATAAATAAAGTAATCGCTTGATACATTATTTCCATTTGCATTATTTATTGTTTTTCTATTTCTACCAAATATTTAATGACTAAAGTCTTCAGTCTGATGCTTTGGACTCAACTAGACCAAAGCACCAACAAAAAAGGATTATTTTGTTTACAGAGACTTCATAATTAATTTCATTTGTTGTTTCTGTTGTTTTGTTTATTTTAGATATTTTAAATGTCTTCCAGTTCCAGCGTTAAATGTTCATTAGAATTTAAAGTTTATTGATCTTAAGAATGTGTTATTATGCTATTGCCATTATATTGGTTGAAAACAATACAATCATTTATCACAAAAACTTCAGAGACAATTTATCGTCCAGCAACATTTGCTGGCATTGTCTGTTGGTTGGGAAAATCTATGGATAAAAATATTAATTTGACAGGGAAGCCATTTTTTACATGAATCTACACGTAAACGCTCTCTCTTCCTCTCTCTCTGCATTTTGTTTATTATTGGAGAAAATCAATAGTCGGTTTTCCCAGCCTTGATTGGATCCGTGGTAATCTGCGGCGCGGAGACCCGACAGTTGTGTGCGTTTGATTTATTGCCGCCGTCCTGTCCAGGTGCCTGGCAGGTAACGAGCAGAGAGACTGGACGCCGTGACAACGCTGAGACGCTCTTTGACCCCGGGAAGCACGGGAAAACAACATCAATGGTAATTCCCCTTCAAACACATTAACTGGGATGAACTGGGTCCCACTGAGCCTCTTGGAGTGGACTTGCATTGATTGCAGAAATCCATGAATAAATTTAGCACTAATTGCTATTTTTTCCCTCTTCTCCAGAAAAAAAAATATATAATTCAATGTACAGGCAGGAAATGTATGACCGCCTTCAAATATCTGAGTTTACAGAACAGGCTCACATGCAGTTTGTTTCAACAATGAAAAGCTCAAATTAAACAAATGAAATGAATTAAACATAATTAGGCTTTTTCTGAGGTTCGACCTGTTGATTCAGATTTTCATTAAAATAATTAAAACACATGAAAAAGAAAAAGAGAAAATGTGTTGCAGTTTCTGTAATAAAGTGAAATATTCTGAGTCCACCAGAAAACGAATTACATTATCTCCATTCATCTACCAAACCACATGTGTGTGTGTGTGTGTGCGCGTGTTTTTAACTCAGATCAAAATGTATGAAAAAAAAAGTGAATTCTTAGTTTTGCTTTATTAAACAAAACAATTCAGATTTTTCAGGATTTGACTAAGGGATTTATCAGGGGGAAAATGGCTGCTTGCAGTTTTTTGGTGAATGAAATTAACGTATTGCGTCATTGAAATTGCAGATATTGTAAACGTTTTCCAGGAGTTAGAGGTGTAGTTTGACTGCGGTGTCAGAAATGTATCATACAGTTTGGAAAATGCAGGCATTAGAAACGTATTGCATTCTGCAACGCTGCTATACGTAACTTTTATAAAGTAGTTGTCATTATCAGAAAATGTATGAATAAAAGGTATTAAATGAAAATAAACCGTTTTCTCTCAGATTTTGCTTCCTTCTTTACTCAAACAACTGAAATAAAAAAAAAACTCTTTATGAATTTCACTTTTTCTCCACCTTTAACACATTAGTCAAGTCCACATGTTGGAGCTTTTATTTAAATGAATTATCCCCATCATGTGCAGCAGTAATAGTTGAATATACTGCTTAATAATAGCAGATATAAATGTGTATTTCAATCTGTCAGCCTTATTCTATAAAGCAGATTCAGGTATTATACTGCCACCTACTGGTTCACACATCACAAAGCTGTTCAGCCCAGACAAGTCACCTCAAATAAGCAACTTTTTATTAAGATTACATGCAAAAGACACACCTCCACCTCAAAAAGATCTCCAGAAGTGATTAATTATGCTTCACTTCGTTTGAAATGATTGATAACATCCTGATTTACATGCAATAAATGCTCCTGCAAAGCTCAAGTAGTGGGTTACGGTCTATCAAGACTCCCTTTTACCGACTAACCTCAAGTGCACAATCATGCAAAGAAAAAAAAACAAAACCTCCTTCCTGAAATGTTCCTGTTTTTGTGATGGATGAGCCGCAGATCTAAAAGCTGGGCATAAATAAACGAGACTCGACGTTCCGCCATGTTGGAACATCTGGGACGCCCCGGAGACACGATCACAGCCCACAACGCCAGAGAAGCAACTGCATGAATTCATATTTATTATTAAAACAATATAGGAATAGCTTAAATTAAATAACTATATCAACTATTTATCCACTAATGTATTTTATACAATTAGTCAGGGGAGATAATGACAATAAAATGAGCTTAATCCAGATAAACACTTGCTTTATGAATTTTTGCGTGGTCCTACGGAGCCCCAAAAGGGACATAGGGGAATTTTATTATTTTGCGTTCCCTCATAACAAATTAGCAAATACACCCCTGTATAATTTGTACAAAGTCACAGTTTTAAAAAATGTCACTTAAAATTGCAAGTACCTTTAAAGAGCCTCAGTGAAAACATGTTTATATGTTCTTAACTCTTAGGTGCCAAAAAACTGACTGAAAATCAATCTATTGCTGCATGTTTATGTTTGTTTGTGTAAGGTTGAGATATGACTACCAACACAAAAAAGACACAATCAAAACTGTCAAAATAACTCCAAAATAACTCCAAAATAGTCCAAATAGTTTGAATGTATTTTTTTTTCTTTCTTTCTTTCTTTCTTTCTTACATAAAAAGTCTCTGTTTATGT
Organism: Poecilia formosa; assembly: GCF_000485575.1. Lineage (NCBI taxonomy): Eukaryota > Metazoa > Chordata > Actinopteri > Cyprinodontiformes > Poeciliidae > Poecilia > Poecilia formosa. The sequence goes on along the minus strand of NW_006800056.1, from coordinate 1,541,592 downwards.
CCAATGCCCATGTTTGCTTTTGCATTTTGCACATACATTTGTGGTGCATTTTAACCAAAAGAGCATTTTTAACCAAAAAAGAAAAAAATATAAAACTTAAGATATCTCACCAAGCCTTTCCATATTCAAGATGGCGCATAAACTGACTAATAATAAAAAGAGAAAACACAAAAGAAAAAATTTGACTCCCAGGGAGCTTCGTAGTTTTCCATTATTATCTGGAAAACTCTAAATAAGTCTTAAATTGATTAAGCTATTTTTATATGGGCACCATTTTAAGTCACTGATTTGTGACATTTATCTTTTATATTAATAATTAAAATGGTGTTTAGTTGTGCACCTTTACGAACTCCTTCGTTCGTGGCCGTTTTCACATTTACTACGCAGTCCAGATTAATCTCGATGTTTGCAGTTTGCTGGAGGCAACATGAAGCTCGACGTCTTTCACAGCAAATATCACCTTTATGTTAACAAAGACACAGATCATGCTTTTTCAGTGTATACCTACGTATCACATGACTAAACCAACTACCATTAGTACCCGATTTGCATCTACTAATGGCTCCTTGTGGGGAACTGGGAGATAATCGTTTTGTTCTCAGAAAGAAAGCCAAAACCAAATACGCAACTTCACATTCAAAAACAAGCCCCCAAAAATATGCAATCTGTATGGAGTTAAATTGGGGCCACAAAGTTTTTTCAAAAGAAAAATAATGAAACTGAAGAATAAAAAACTATTTGAAACAGAAAAAGATTTGAAACTGAAATAAAATCTGAAAAGAAAAAACTTGAATCATAAGTAGTTTTGAGCATTTTTTTTCCAGCTTCAAATCTTTATTTTCATCTTAAACTTTTTTTTTCAGTTTTAGTATCAAATATTTTTTAATTGAGTTTCAAATCTTTTTTTCTCAGTATAATTTTTTTTTGTACAAACATTGTTGTCTCAATTTAGCTCCATAAATCTGTGTCACATTAAATTTACAAGCGACTTCAGTAAGAAATAAGCCTAATGTCGCTAATAATAAGCAGACCAGACTACAGCCAAGTCGGTCCTTGGGCCCCATCAGTGCTAAACACTGGTATGAGCAGCCATCAGCAGCTTATTCTATGCAACATGTTTTAATTTTGGTTTCATTTGAGAGCAAAAAACAACCAAAAAATCAGTTTACGAGTTCCTACTGTCTCAAAATTAAAATGGAAGTGTTGGAAGTGAAACGGCGCGCGGCTGAGGCGGACGCATCGTGCTGAAATCAGCTCTCATCTGCTGGAAACCTCGGGAGCCGTGCTGCAACACAATCTACATTACTGGAGCTTTGTTTGGAGAGAGCCAGCCAACTGCATAACCTTAATTAGTCAAGCTGTACTCATTCAAGTGATTACAAAGCCCTGCGCTGTAGTGAAGAGAAGCATCTGTCACTTAGACTCAAATGATTTCTCAATCTTTCAGTTCGGTGGAATAGATTTATCACGAAGCCAGACTGTTCTCTTAAAAATCACTCAGAAGCTACTGAATGAATACTGAGCAAATTCCTCAACTTAATCTGGTTTATGATACCCTCTGGAATATAAGTAAATGAAAATAGTAATTAAAAGGCCAGAAATATTTCCCTGATCACATCAGGAATTTGTTGCTGCAGCTTTTTGATGATTAAGCGATTTGCTACTCGTGATGTTGAATGTGAAAATGGACATTTAAACCCAGTGGTGTCCAAACTTTCAATAATTTCCATTTGCATGAATTATCATGTTTCTCTCTTTCTACCAAAACTGACTGATAAAAGTCTTTGGTCTGGTCTTTCGGTCTCCAATAAACCTTTTTTTGAAGGACAATTCAATTTACAGAGACTTCATGATTGATTTTATTTGTTGTTTCTGCTGTTTTGTTTATTTGGATATTTAAAATGTCCAAGTTCCAGTGTTCGATGTTCATAAAAATGAAAAGTTTATTGATCTTATAGAATTGTTTTATGTGCATTATTACCATTATCTGACTTGAAAATGGTCTCAAAACATTATTATTGTTTATCGCAAAAACATTTGGGACAATTTATTGTCCAACAAAATTAGTAAACGTGACAGGCCTACTGCTGGGCCACATAATGTATCAAATTATACATGCAAAAATTTATTTTACCATTCTTCTCTTGTGGTTAAGGGCCAAACAAAATCATTTTCAAGGACCACAAACGGCCCCCGGGCCACCCTTTGGACACCCCTGTGTTAAGCATTATATCTGCTGTAAAAGATTTTCAGGATGGCTTTTTCCTCCTTCTTCTTGAGTTTCATTATGTTTGCCATTTCCAAATCTCCTCAAGGCTCCACATCTGCTGCTCCTCAGCGGAGAGAAGCAGGATGTCACTTTTATGAACTCTCCGCTCCAGAGAGGAGAGAGGATGACGCAACCACTGGAAAAAAACCAAGAACGATCGGGGTGCTGAGCCCCAGAGCGGGCCGGGGGGAACGGGGCAGGGATTGCCCACACCTCGGCAGATGTGCCTCGGTGTCACTCCACATCCGCGGCCGGCTGAATCATCCAGCAGATGTTGAACGTCAAGGCTGGCCAGGCAAACACACAGAGAAACACGCACAGCCGGAGCAACAGACTGATGTACGACAGCGCATCAGGGTTAGATAGGACGAAAAAAAGAGTAAATTTCAAACTAAAAACTCGTTTGAAAATAACCTCAGAAATTTTCCCAAAAAAGTCTCAAAAATTTCTGAGCTACAAAAGCAAAAAGTTTGTAATAAAAAAATCTGACATTTTGCGATTAATCTCAGAAGGTTTCTAAGAAAAACTCCTTCAAAGATCAAAAATCTGCAAGGGAAAAAAATCTGACACTTTGAATCAGAAATTTTTCTAGAGATTTTCTAGAAAAAAAAAACCTCAGAATTTTTTTAGTTTTAAAAGCTGAACATTTGCTACAAAAAAGGTAAAAATTTGAGTTTAATTTTTTTTGAAACATTTTTCTTTCAAAAGTCGAAAATGTAGACTTGAAACTCAAAATATTTTAAAATTCAGAAATTATCTTATAAATGTTCTATAGAAAATTTGGCTATTTCTGTTTCAGAAGTTAAAAATATGCTTTTTTTGTGTCAAATCTCATGTTGTGAGGCGGACGCATTGCTGTAACTTCTTTTATTCCTGCTAACTTCTGACTCCATGAAGGTTCAGACTTTTCTTTATGAAGTTGTTTTCCACCTGCCTGCCGTGGTTTTCTCTAAGAATTCTGCTTTCATCTGTCTCAATTGTTGACAAGGAAAATAATGCACCAACAGCAGCAAAAGTCTTTTTTAAAAAGTTTTGTCTAATTGAAGAGATAGCAGAAGGCATGATTGGACATTAAATTATTGCTTCTATGAAAATTTGAGAGATTGTTGGGTTAGTGTTGAAATTGTTCCAAACATGAAGTTAAATATTTACGGTACATTGAACAGATTTTACTCGTTTTTGACTTTTTGTTTGTTTCTTTGTTTTTAAATTTAACAGTTCTGTTTTAAAACTGTTAATGAATTAACATTGTGTTCTTCGGTTATTGTTTCATATGAAAAGTTTTAAGATCTAAAAACCTGAAATATAAACAAGAATTAATACAAGAAATCAATAAAGAGCTAAATACTTTTTAACCACACTGTTGGGCCTTTCATGACACTGTTGTTGTTTTGAGATCATTTCAGTTACTCGGCCCCTGGCAGTTGGCCGTTACCATAGCAACCGGTAACTGACAGCTCCTCCCCTTTTCTGCTTCCGTCTGTTTACTGTGGCGTCATCCCTGTGTTTTCTGCAAGTATCATAAATTAACATATATTTTAGACAAATTTAATTATATAGAGGGTTTCATGTGGAATTTTGCCATGTTTTTATGTTTTTTATTTTTTACTGTCATCATTAGACCTGTAAGGATAACAAATTTTCCCAGACAATAAATTGTCCCAGTAGTTATTGCAATAAACAATAATATTGTTGTTTTGAGATCATTTTAATGGCATAATAATAATAATAATAATAATAAACACATTCTCAAAGATCAATACACTTTAAAATATTCAAAATAAATTAATAAATAAATAAAACAACAAATAAAATGAATTATAAAGTCTCTGTAAACAAAAATGTCCTTCCAAGAAAGGGCTAGTTGAGACTGAAAACCTTCGTCATGCAATTTATTTATGGTAGACAGAAAGATAAATATTGCAAGTTGAAATTATTGAGTCTGTTTTAATTTATCATGGGATTAATTGATTTATTCCAACAGGCCTAACCAGTGTAGACACCTTAAAAAATAAATGAACTTCTCTAAAACAACGGGACTCATTGAAGATGTGCTATAACTTGTGGTTTTGTAGGTGCAGGTATGTATTTTAAAGGTTGTTTCCACGCAGCTGAATGAGGTAAAGAATCGCGGTTGAAGGTAAGAAGATTTTAAGAAGGAGTTGGTGGATCTTTGAGAACATTCTTCAGGCCCTTTTCCCCTCTTTTGGAGAAGCCCAGGCAGATAAAAGGAAACACTCGGGTGGATTAAAGTGTTCAGAACGCATCAGCATCAAACCACTGGAGTTTTCGCCCTCTACATTTTTCAAACACAGTCAATAGATCTAAATATTTTACTGTGCCCTGGCCGATTTATTGTTTGATGTTTAAAAACTTGTGCGGAATGAAAGAAAATTCATTAAAGAAGGCCCCAGAACGAGGCCCCGTACGTTGGGCTTTGAAAGTCTGGTTTAACTGGGATATTGATCATTCTCTTTCTTCTGTGACAAAGGCCACCAGGGACGCTGGAGGTGTCGGCGGATGAAGGCTCGCCGCCAATAACTCCAGACGTGAGCGCAAACTGTAGGTGAGGCTGGGAATAACGCTGCTGACACCAAAGAAACACAAACTCAGAAATGACCAAACAAACATTAAATTCTTCATTTCTCGCCCGCCTGAAGAAGGTTGTGTGGACAGCCGAGTCTGGCTGCGGTAAGAATTTTTTTTTTTTCACTTCGTGCCTCAAAATACAGATCCCTGATATTTGTCAAAATAGACAAACGGCTCTTATAGAAAAGACGTGTACAGTTGCAGATGTATGCACGTTTTGCCTTTGGAAAACCAGAGATTACTTTAACTATCTCTTTTTGTTTTGATTTTATCCGTTTAATTACACTGCAAAAAACCACAAAATCTTACCAAGTATTTTGAGTCTAGTTTGTTTGCAAAATTTTAGCACATTTGAAATAAAGAAAGCAAACTTAGAAGTAACTTTTCAGCAAAATATAGGAGCTTGTTTTAAGTCAGTAAGTTCTTAATATTGGTGAAAAACTACTAGTTACACTGTGGGATATATTCACTTACAAGCCATTTTTCCTAAGTTTAACTGAAATAATCTGCCAATGGAACTAGTATTTTTTCATCAATGTTCAGGAATCATTAAGTTTTGTTTAATTTCAAGTGTATTAAGACATTTTTACTAGAAACTAGACCAAAAATACTTTGTAGGATTTTCTGTTTTTGCAGTGTTCCTATCCTATCTTCAATGTACAAAAGAGAAATAATATTTTTATATAAGAGGCTGAAACATAAACGATTAATTTAAGTCAGATTAGCTGCTATTAGCTAAGCTAACACAGCGGTGGCTGATTAGCTAATTTAAAAACTGATGATCTGTCAGAGTTGGTGTTTAGGTCGCCTTTTTTCATTTTGTAACTGAACTGAAACACACAAAATTCTGCATCACATTTACATGCTAAGATTGTCAAAGTCAAGCTAGCATAATTGACCTACTTCACTCTCCCTCACTATTATGTTTAAAACTTTTTCCTCATCTTTTTATCTAGTTGTCATAGTGTTAACCATTAGCAGCAAAGCACTTCGTCTGGCTTTCTTCGGTGCATCATGCATTTAAGATTTTAAGCGCTACGTTAAACCAATGCTAGTCATCGTTAGCGAGCAGCTTTTCGTCCTACAGCATGGAGCAGGGGGCGGGACTTTGCACGTGTGACATCACACTGCAACACGTCTAATTGTTATGTAAATATTTACATCCATCGCTGCCATGATTTTGACCATGGACAAGCTTATTCACGCACGATTTTAATTTAATTCCTTATGTAATGTCAATTGTGAAATTGTGTTTTTCTCACATTATCGGTATGTAGACAAAGATTTGTGCACATTTGCTATGGAGTCGCAGCTTCTGAAAGCACCAACGAGCGCTCCATCATTTCATTTCCTGAGTGTCTTTTGAGCGGACACCGAGGACACAGCGGGGGGGCGAGGACGATGTCTCTGCTGCTCCTGACGGACGCAGCTGATGAGCGGCCCGTCCTGCACGTTGGCAGGCCCGGAGGTGGCACCCACCGGGGGGCGAAAAGGGGACGGCGCCATCGTCATTCATAGATATTCCAGGCGTGGCTTCACCCTCGGCAGGCCTGTCAAGGTCTGCGCGCGGGTCACGGATGACACCGGCCTCCATGTCAGGCGTGACAGCACAGCTGGGCCGCTTAATGACGGAGGGGCCCGGCCCAGCACACACCTGCCCATCCCGGCCGTGGCAGGCCGCTGCATGGGGGAGAAAAGAGCAGCGGCGGACATGTTGGACCGGCAGATGTTCAGGAAAGACGACGGTAAGCTGCAGGGACCTCTCTGTTCCTGCGCTCTCTGGTAATTGAAAATCATGTAAAAAGGTCAGTTGTGTGATGCTGAACGTCTCTCTTTCTCTCCGCTTTCAGGCAGAACATGAAAGGGAACAAAAGAGAAAAGTAAAACACAAACTGGATCAGAAGTTTCCAAAGTTTTCCATGCCACAGCTGGAAACCGCCTGTGCAAACCCAGAGACAATACTAGAAAGAATACGTAAAGAAACATCAACTTTTACTTTTTTATTCCATAATTACTAAATTCATTTAAATGCTGTTTCATACCATCTGATTTTAGATGCCTATGAGTTCTGTGGCATTTTTTTTATTATCACTTAATATATTATGACTTTATCACCAGATACTAAAATGATGATTTAACGAAATATGTAATATGTCACATTACAACATGAAATTTAATTTTATGAAAATTTTGCAGCAGTATCCAGTTCCTTTGGACTTTTTCTTGTCAGAAACTTTTCCATTTCTCGCTTGAGGAGCAAAGCAGCTTGATGAATTTGACTGTCAACCAATCAGAAATGGCATTTAAATAAATTATTTTAACTTATTTATTTTAAAAAGTGTTTAATACCAAAGCAAAAAGTATGATGAAAATTTCCAGACAAAAAAACATGTACCTAATGCAATTTAGCCTATTTTTGCATATTTTTTTTTGCTCATCTTTGCTCTTTGCCCTGCACAGCGCCCCCTGGCAGCCCCCTGGGGTACTGCACCCTCACTTTGAAAAACATATTTTCCCTCCATTAGTGCCTGTTCTTGTAATGACAGTCGCGTGTAAACTTTTCCACTGCATTCACGGAGAAATCCAAGCCACCTGCCACAGAAAGTCTCCCTGAGAGGAAAACCTAATTAATACGTAAAATCTGCAGACGGTGTTACGACATTCAGACTCTGAATGAAGCTGAACTGTTAGGGTGGGAAGGAAGCATCACTAATCCCACCAGTGTGGCCAGGTTGGTCGGGTTTCCACTGCATTTGATAAAGTTTTCAGAGGAAAATTATTTCAAAATAGTTGTGGCTGAAGAGCAGAAAACCTTTAATAAAATGGCATGCCTTTTCATTTATCTCAATTATTTTATTTTGACATTTCTAGAATCTGTCTCGAGACTAATCATTGATGATGAACGTGACATCATCAAAGATTAGTCACTGGTTAATCAGTGTCACTTTGTAGAAAGACTGTAATTTCATTAGAAGTTGGGGTGTGGGCTGGGTTTTCTGTTGTTTCTGGGCTGGAAACTGTCAGTCAGATCTGGCAACCCACATGGTTTGAGGGGTCAGGGTTCAGTCCCGAACGCTGACGAACGGCGACCCTCGCGCCGGGTTTTTACTCTGATGAGAAGAGGCAAGGCTCTAACCTCTGCAGAGCAGCTCCGTGTTTGCGGTCGGCTTAACCAGAACCAGCTACGGGACTGTCAAACAGCATCAGCGCTGCGGGGATCCGGCGCGGATTCACGGCCCGTCACAGAGAGACGGACAATCAAAACAGACTGCAGGGGCGCATCCCCAAGCAGGGAGATGAGATAAACTTTGGCCATTTTGCATGAAATTCACTTGTTGATTTCCAAAAACAAGAAACTTGGCAGCATGATTGAGATTTTTTTTCTCCGCCCTAGATACACGTGAATTTTACTGGACCTGGAAAAGGAACAAAATGTGTTGCATACAGTTACAAACAGACGACATGTCATCGCACATTTATTTTAATACGGTAAAAAGACGGGAAACAAGTCAACAGAAAACATGTGGTTTCAGGAGGGGAACTCTTTAAAATCTGATAAAAACCAAAAAAACAAGGCGACTCGAATGCCGGCACAAACAGGAAGGAAACGATATATTCCATAAACTCTCCTAAATGAGGATGTTATGAGTACAACGATGTGTGCAGGGAGAAAACAAAAATGCATGTTTCTGCTTGTCATTCGCCAAGAAAATGTAATCCGCAATCACGATCCAAACCACACTCCACATGGCACGGCGAGCTGTCACAAGTTTCTGATTCCAAGCAAATACAAAGCTCCTCTTCTTATTTCTTTGTTTGTTTTATCATTTTGAGCCAGCTGCAGCCCCAGAATGAATCATTTCTGTGGCAGGAATGAGAATCTGGTATGTTATAAATAAGAAAATATGCAAGTAAACTATGCTGCACAGATGCAGAACTATTTAAATAAAACAATCATTTTAGGAAAAAATATTAAGTTATTTACAGAGGTTTTATGTTGCCTATGGTTTTGGTCAGTTTTGCAAGCAAACTAGCTTTTCAAAATTATTATTTTTAATTATCTGTTATTTTAAAGGGGCAGTAGTGTGTAAAATAAACTTTTTTGCGCTTTACTTAGTTATAATGTTAGTCCTTCATCCAAAATGTACCATGAGAGTTGCTTTGATTCGTTCATACACGTTTCAGTAATCCTTTAATCGTCATGGCAACCACTCATCAGTGGTAACGGCTGGTGGGCCCTAGCCCCGCCTTCGAGACGTAGCTCCTCCCCCAAGATGCAGTTTCCAAGCTTTCGCCTGTGTATGAATCATTAAAAGTGTCTGTGTTAAAGTTGAAGAAATCATTTGTCATATTATTTTTGTTCCACTTAAATCGATTTCGGTTGATTTACTGCAAACAGATGCTAGCTTGTGTTTTCCACAAAAATACATATGCGCAGTGGGATTTGTGTAATTTTTGTTGCAACTGTAAATTACTTGCAAAACTAAAACAAAGTAAAACAATCAGTGACTGAGTTATTTCATCTTGTCCAGATCTCTATCAGATAGCATTTATTTACAACCAGGACAAAGCCGCTGCCTTTCTTCATTCACATGCAGCTGCGTTGAGGGTTTGTTTGTCTTCGGCTCTTGTGTGACAGTTTAAGAGTGCAGCTGCATGTGTGTAGCAAACCAGTATGCACATTTCAAAGACAAGACAGCTTCTGGGCTTGCTGAACTTTTGCTTGTTATCAGGAGCTGAGAGTGAAATGGAGAGAATTGATCTTTTGTCTACTCGAGGTGCACTCCCTTGGGCAGGGCCGCTCACTCGCCAGCTTGGCTGCCATGCAGTGCATTCCCTCTCTCACCCCGCCTCCTCCCAGCCTCCCGTTCACTCAGTCTCACTTTCTTTCTCCGGCTCTGCATGGCGGCTTTCTCTCCTCCAGTTGACACTTGTCCTGCCGTTACTGGGAAAGATGTGCACTGAGCTGCTGACACCAGGATTGATCTGCTTCCCTTTTACCCGTAAGCCGCATCTCAAGCTCCAGGAGACGTAAAAAGAAGCAAAGATTGAGCAGAAAGGGTTAAAGGAGGCAGCCAGAGTACTGAATATGTTTAATTAGAATTCATCCTCAAATTATTTGCTACAGTAAATTTTGAAAAAGTCTGATTTAATTTTGTTAAAACTTCATTAGTGAATGACCTCAAAAGGTCAAAAAATACATTAAGGCTACTGCGCTCACCACACAATTTTTCACTAATTAAAACCTTATTTGCTTATTTAAGACGTGGGAAGTTTTTCCATCTGATCATCCGACAGACTCGGTTCGATTGGGGACCAAATAGCAACATTTGTTACATTTTCACACTGAGCTGTGTCAAACCAACCAAACTAAATGAAAAACCTGTTCCCCTCCTCACCTGTGGGGGCGCTGCACCCAGAACCACTGAGGGAAACAACAACAAAAAAACTCTGAAGAAGGAAGAAACAAAAATGGAGTGGTGTTAGATTTTAGTGGTTGTAGGATTTCTCTTTTGTCTTTGGCATAAAAACCCATTTCTCTCGCTGGCGCATTTGTTTTGGTCATATTTACCCAGAATGCCATGCACTGTAGTCCACTTTGTGCTTTTGGAGCTGTCTCTGGTCTGCTTGGTATTTAGTAATGCATTCGAACATATTGATCAATATCAATAGATAAGACATCTGATACAATATTCAATAATCTCTACATCCCCCAATATTCTGGGGGATGTAGTCAGGGGAGATGCTTTAGAAGTCAATCTCTCACAACCAACTAAACTAGGCTGGTGCCTTCAACTAACTCTGGTTATCTGGTTCCAGCCAGTTCTATATGGTTCCAACTGGTCCCAGGCGGTTCCAGCCAGTTCTATATGGTTCCAACTGGTCCCAGGCGGTTCCAGCCAGTTCTACACGGTTCCAACTGGTCCCA
>NW_006800056.1:1503290-1530499 GCF_000485575.1 Poecilia formosa | reverse complement strand
GGTTCCAACCAGTTCTACCAGGTTCTATCCAGTTCCAGGTGGTCCAGGTTCTATCCAGTTCCAGGTGGTCCAGGTTCTATCCAGCTCCAGGTGGTTCCAGTCAGCTCTATCTGGTTCCAGCCAGTTCCAGTTGGCTGTATGTTGTTACTCTCTGTAAGAGTCCGATAGAATGGCCGACCAGGTCGTAACGGGGAAGATGAATCATATTTAATAACAAAGGGTTCTAATTGCCCCCCATATTGGCTTACCCCCGCTTAAGCACTGAACTCTAATTACGGTGAGAACACAGCGTACTGTCACCCAATATTAAGTTGTTAAGGAGCAGGTTGAGATAATCAATAAACCCTTTAGTCTAAAGGGGAGTCGAGGTTGAGGTAGATTGAGAAAACAGGATGAATAAACTGTGATGCCCCTTCAGTTCAGTGGGAACCAGAAGCACCCAAAGCCCCCGCAGGCTCACCAGAACGCCTTTCGGATGGTCCAGGAATGATTGCAGAGCAATAATCCAATCATACACACATTCGTATGAGTGTACAGTACAACGCAGAGCCCCTCGGGCCCCATGGGCCGCCTGAGTACCCGCGTGTCTGAGAGGAAAGGTGAACACGGTCACACTAATTACAGGGGCCCCAGCTTTCTCACACACACTCACCAGGCATAACTAAAGACAGGCCAATTAGGGCGAGAGGGAGATAAGGGAAGTTTTATTTGTATACTAATTAAGCCCCTGATGAAATTCAGAAGGGAGGCGGTGAAAAGGATTGGGGGATGGAGCGGACGGGTAATTGTGTGCTCCAGAAAAGGTTGCCTTAGGTGCGGTTATCTGAGAAGCACAGCCTTGAGATAGTTGCCCTCTAATCCCACACTGAGCCCGGCACCGAACTGCAAGGTCTCTCTTAATTTCATCCATTACATATGAAATGGCAGAGTCTACAGTGGCACTTATGGTCTGCATGCTGCAGCTCAAATACGATTATTAGAGTTTAGAGAAAACCCTGAAATATTTTCTCTGTTTGGAATATTTTACAATCTTTTCATAGAAATGATACCTTACAGTAGGAATGCAATTACATTGCAGCCATTAATTAAACTGTAAAAAATACCATTAAGAATTATGAATTGACTACCTGGATCACACAAACCCATTAATTATACATTCTAAATTATTACAACTTACTGATCTGGTAAATTTTAGAAATTATGTGTGTCTTATTTAAAGCACAAAATGAAAATACCAGAAAATATTCGAGATTTGTTTTCTGACTTTATAATGTCAGAGGGAAATGCAAATTCAAAGCTTGTAAGATCAGAACCACAAGAAGTTTTTGTCCAAGCATTAAACAATTCAAACTTTTGCATAAGAAAATGGTCTACGCTAAATACAAGAGACTCTTGATATGTTACGGTTATGTTAGCCTCAATATAATCATTATTATTTTTGCTAATTCTATTAGAGACATGATTAGATTAGCAATACTTTTACCAATTTTGAATTTTGTAAAAATAAAGAATGTTACGTATTTTGCATACAAAACAATTCATACTACGAATACATACTTTTCAACCTGTTACCTAGCAACCCCTGCAGAATTCCGCCCGTTACCTAGGAACCCCTGCAGAATTCCGCCCGTTACCTAGCAACCCAAGTTGACTTCCAGCATGTTTGGTCAGCTGGCTTTACTGTTGTATGTGCTGTACAATGGCTGCTGGAAAAGACAAGTATTTTGTTGTTAACTGAGCATCCAGAAACCACTTGCTGCATTCTTATTGGTTGTGCAGGAGGCTCCACTTCTGTTTTTCAATGTTGGTTCGGTTGCATAATTGCGCATCTGTTTGAAGCCATTTTCAGCTGAGTGTAAACCTTGTGTTAGAGGGTGTGGCCAGCAGCTTATTTGTATTTAAAGTGACAGGACACCCTAAAACAGCTCACTCTAAAAGGAACTAAGCAGGCTAAAATCTCACTATATAAGAATGATTTTGTGCAAAACTGTGAAACATGTTTTGCATTTTACATAGACATATCCAAACCTGAATAGGAAAGCATAAGTCACCTTTAATAAAGTTTTAGCTTTTCAAACCAACTAATTATCTGGAAATTGAGTGAAGGTATATAGAATACAAAGCTCTATTTTACCTTCCTTCATGATCAAAAATAATTAATTTTAAAATAATTTGCATGCAACAACGCACTGCTTAAGCTGATTCTTCAGGAGCAGAGATTCATGCCTTATTAGAGATTAGCTTCACGCGGACTCCCTCTGCCGTGTTGTCACAGTAAGCCATGTATCAGAGTGGGGGCCCTGCTGAGTTTTAGCAGGAGACTTTCTTTATTGGTCACATAAAACAGAGCCGACGTGTCAGGGTCTTCAAAAAGAGCTAATCTGAATGATTTGGTGGTCTGCAGCGAGAGCCGAAACCACGTAGCCCTCCGGAGCGACATGCACTACATCCTGACTTTCTCTCCATTAATTAGATCTTTCATGTGAACAGATCAATTTAAGGTTGTAACTGTTAACTAATGTTACTACTGTACACTGTGTTTAATGTTGAAATGTATGAGGTTAAGTAGGAAGACCAAATGTCAGTGTCAATGTCAGACTTTTTCCAAAGTTATCCATCAGTTTGTAATTTTTCAGAGTTTGTTGTAAACACGGTATTGTTTCTGGAAATGTCTTGACATCAGAGATGTTCAGATGTCATTTTCATTAGTGAGTGACTCGTTGAATACATGACATCTACTGTGCCTGTGACTCTGCCTTGCTGTATGCCACGAACTCAAAAAAATCCAGTTTCATTATCAGGTTATATTTTAAATTAGGAAGAAAATCCAAATGCTATGGTATCTGACTCATCGTGCCTTACTGAAACAACCTCCCACTCAGTGACCTCAGAGACCCAACTTCTTGTTCGACTGGGCACCAAAATGCAACATTTGCTATATCAGCTGCCATTGTTCGCTTTACAATCTAATCCAATTTCCCCAAAGCTATGCTCTTATTCAATGATTATTGAAATTAAACTGAAATTACGGAGTGACAGCAGCTTGTTTAGATTAGCCCAGCTCGTAGTTATTAAGACCCATTCATGAGTGATTCACTTGTTTTATTTTTTTGTTTTTAATGCTTGTTGCAGAAACTGTCTCATTTTTGTATCCTTGTAACTCACCAGTTACTGCATTACTGGTGAGTTTAAGTTATAGTGAAACTCATTTATAGGGTGAAAGGATTTCGAGACTATTCGTATTGACTGAAATCTTTCCCTTGAACAATGTTACTACGTCAAGTAAAAGTTTTAATTTTAAGACTATCAACAAAGAAAAATGTCTAAAACTCCAGATTCTTTTTAACTCTCAAAAGTCCAATTAGTTTTCCAAGATTGCAGAAGCCAGTGGAGAAAAACAAACTAATAAAAGGTCGGAGGAGTGATAACATTTAGCCATGACCATTTGTGTGTTTGGGTTCAGTTGCCAGAGAGCGGCATAGTGGGAAGCTTTGAATAATTTATCCGAGTTAAACCCATTAAGTATATCTGTGTGGACACTTTTTTGATGTTAAAGACAGTTTATGATCTCTGCCTGCTTTCAGATTGTCTGTTTTCCCCTAAAGCGACAAAGATCAACACACTCCTGTGTGAATTTAGAAGATGTGCACAGTGAAATCTTTCTTCCAGAGTTGGCAGCTAGCTCCCCCTCTCTGCATTTCACTGCTCTGCATGTTGCCACAAAAGTCCTGAAATCTACAAGTTATCTATTTTATACAGAATTTCTGTAATTAAAACATTATTTCTGCCTTACACTTACAAATTTACGACTGAATTTGCCACTTTCTGAATGATTCATTTGAAATGAAAGTTGTTTACAAAAACTCATTAAGCAAATCTTCATACTTCTGATTTCTTTCCCTGGCTGAATTGCACAATAATATTTATATTTGGAGGTGATGCAAACTGCAGCAACAACCGTTGGGTCAAAGCAGGGCTGGGAGTTATTAGAGAAACAGAAATCATCAGAAAATATTCCCGCGTGAGTATCGGACAAAGATTGTGTGTGTGAACGTTCGGATGAACTTTAATTCAGCGCAGCAGCACTTCTAACAAGCTAGCAAAGAAAAACTTTTAGAGCAAAGTAACTCCAAACCCCCTGAGTTCCCAACAGGCAGAGGGTTCACTTTGACGCCCCGCAGGTGAGATAAGAGTCTATCTGAGGTCCACTAAATTAAAAAATATTACATTATTATGGCTATAATGAGTGAACACACAAAAACTTAAAAATAAGAAAGACAAACAACCGACTCCTGTTAGGAAGGCGGCACTAAGGCAACACAAATTAATTTCTTATATCGAAAACATTTAATTTTAATTTATTTGTCTGGGACAATGCATATTAATATTTCTGTAAATGTGCCAGAATTAGCCAAAAGGCTATTAATAAAAACATTACAATAAATGCAAACAATAAAAACAAAACAAGGATGCTTCAACACAATCACCATAAAAAGTACATTAAATTATACTTTTTTATGCTTAGAAATGTTCATCTACGTCCAAAACTTAAAGATTTGTTCTCAAAACAAAACAAAGGTAATAATGTGAAAATACGGAATAAAATAAATGTTTTGACACTGTTTGAACACCAGGTGGCGCTTGACAGCTGCCTGGTCGCATTTAGGCTGCGTTCTCACAGCAGCCGAAACAAATCCGATGATTTGATTCCCAAAAAATCGGATTTGTGCCAATTCCATTTATGGAAATAAATTGAATACAAATCCATAGTTTTTAACGGTAATGTTGCTTTTAATCCAACTTTTAATCCCTTCTTGAAAAATCTTGAAAAAAATGTGAGGTTTTTTTAAATTGGCGTTTTTTCATATTTTTTTCGTAATTCCATTTGCGCAACGTCATGTTCAGCGGAAATGCAGCTACTGTTCTCCCCTGGTTTGTCCGTCAGTCTTCATGGCTCACCGTTACACTTTGTTAGTTTTTTTGTCTTACCCGAGGTGACCGTAGGGGTTTTCTTTCACATTGTTTCTTTTGGTTTATAATTAAAATCATCCGCACTGAACCGCCTGTCTCCCATTAGATGCACTCGGGACTTCCCTCAAACCCCCCCATTACAAAATGTGAAGTCATCGTCTAATGCTACGCCAACTGAGGCCTTGTAAACATGTAGCAAGGTTTTTATCAGAGGATGCTACTTTCAAACAGTCGAAATAATATGACACACTGAAACGCTGCTGCCATTTAAAGTCCAAATATTTTAAATTAACTTGCTACTCCTGGTAAAAATCAACGTAACCTAATTATAAATGATGCGAATGACAGTAGGCATGTTAGCTTAGGAATGATGAAGCATGTTGGTATTGTGGGCAACAAATGAAAATCTAACTAGGGCCCCAGAAGAGCTTGGGCCGGCCCTGGAATCGTTTCAAAGTCATTACATTTCCCTTTTTCCATTTCCAAATTCAATTTTATTTTATACCTGTTAATTTAAAATAAAATAAACCACTGTGCAGTCGCAAAGCCTCACATTAAAACTTTCATGAAGTCTTTCACCAACCACGAGGTTCAAAAATAAAAAATAAAAAAGCTTGTGTAATCTGGTGTTTAGCGCCCATTACTGGACCCACGACACCGCGCCGCGATTTCAGCCCCTCGGCCCGCGCCACTCCTTCCTGAAAACAAGCCGCTGTAATTTAGAACGAATTCCAGGGCAATTAAAATTTCTCAGACACAATTACTTATTCCCCCAGGGGGGCGGCTGCCTCAATCAGTAACGTGTTGTGGGTTTACGGCCTTGACGCGGAGAACATGTCCTGCACGGCCGCCTCGCGCTCTTCTCAAGGCTCTGGCTGTTAATTGTGGCTAAACGTGATAAATAAAATCACTGCTGCTCTTAATGCTAATTAGTGTTAGAGATAATATTTATGATTTCATAAGCGCATATTTCTCTAAAGGCTCAGGCCTGTGCCCCCCATCCATCGGTCATAGGCTGTCTTGGATGTAATCTATCTTTGGGGAGGGGAGAGGCCAAACGAGGGGGCAGAGGAACCACAGGCAGTAAATACTAATAGTACTTAGTGGGTACTTTGGGACCAGAAGTATTTCAGACTATTTATTGAGCTGGGTCACTAAAGCAAAGACAAAGGGCTTTTTTTCCTCCCCCTTATATATGATGAACAGTGAAGGCCTTTCTGCACCGAGACAAATGTTCACTGATAATAATTACGTGCAAACCTCCAACAAAGACAGGAATGTAATGGATTAGCATTTGGCAGTTGTTTTTATTCCTGTGTATTTGACACCTTGCAGATTTATTCACACTCTTTTAACTTTTCTACATGTGAATTTTATTGCATTTATTCATGACACTCAAACATAATGTAGATCGTAAACTGGAGGGAAAAATAGTTTCAATTGTTTTTTTTTTCTCAATTGTTCACCTGTTTGTTTTGGTTGTGTTTACCCAGAATGCTCTGCACTGCAGTCCACTTCCTGTTTTTGAAGCGATCGCCAGTCCAATCAATATTCATGGATTTACTGACTTAAAACATAATTCTTGCTGAAAAGCCATTTATAAGTTCATTTTTCTTATATTGGGTGTATTAAGATATTTACACTAGAAACTAAAAAATAATTTGTAAGATCTTGTGAAGTGACGGCAGTAGGTGAATCTTCATTCTCAACTTAAACCACCTTCAAATGTTTTTCAGTGAAAACACTGCAAAACACAAAATGTTACCAAGTATTTTTGGTCTAGTTTCCAGTGCAAATATCTCAATACACAAAAAAATGAACTTATAAGTAACTTTTCAACAAGATATAGTTTTAAGTCAATATTTCCTTATTACTGATGAAAAAGTAGGACAAAGTATCAGGGCCACGTTAAGAAAATTTAAAAAAATAACATTATGAGAATAAAGTCGTAATAATGTGATTATATTATGACTTTATTATAATATTATGTCTTTATTTAATATTAAAGAATGATTAACTTAAAACAAGCTCATATAGTTGTTGAAAAGTTACTTGAAAGTTATTTTACACCAGCACCTAAACAGAAATACTTGTTTTTGCAGCATCAACAGAAAACAAAGGGCATTTAAAATGACTACCAGGCAGAAAGAGAGCAAATCAGAGTTTTGAATAAATCTAAAGGTATGAGACTTGCAGTCAAGCCGGTTTTGAAAGGTGAATTTCAGGCTCAAATATTTATCTGAATGTACTTTTCCTCTTCCTAACCTAAAGTCTACGGCCTGCTCCTCTGTGTTTTCCTCCCACTTTGTTTCCTGCTGCGTGTTGGAGGACTCTGACAGGAACCGCTTCCTCCAGCTAGCCGGGGCACGGAGAAGCACTTCAGCTACTTTTCAAACATCACAGCGTACTGGTTCCAGTGGCTCACTGGTCTGCGTATCGATTCAAGTCACCACATCAAGGTGAGCCCAGACTGGGACCTGTCCGCGGCTCAAGGCAGCGCCCGCAAGAGTGACAAGAGCTGAATCCACTTCAAGGCGTCTAACGGTGCCCTCAACTCTTTCTAGTCCCCGCTTCAAAGCCTGGATCCGCCTCTGGCAGTCCCCCCCGCCCGCTTCTCTTCCTCCTCTTCCTCTGGGGTAGCCGGTCCTCTTCTTCTCTCCCAGGGCCGTCAATGTCAAAGCAGGAGTGAGTCCGGTCGAAGCTAGCGCTACGCACACACTCGGTTGTGTTTTTTTTCCTTCCTCTAAGTTTCCTCTGATGCTGAGGTCGCGTTCCTCTGACAGGAGGAAATCACAGACATCCAAGATGGAGGCGAGGAAGACTTCAGAGGAGACAACCAAAATAACTAAAACTGAACCTGAGAAAACGTTTTCATTCACTGAAATTAATAAAAGTGGCAATAATGAGGGGGAAAACTATAAATAGCTGGAACTATATCAATAGCAAATTCTACTGGCCGATAAATTGTCCCAGAAGTTATTGTGATAAAATATTGTTATTTTGAAACCATGTTCAAGTAATATAACGGTAAGGCAAGAACAGATTCAGAAAGATCAATAAACTTTGAATTCTAATTAACATTTAACACTGGAACTGGAGAACACTTTAAATATCCAAAATAAATAAAACTGAAATAAATTAATTATGAAGTCTCTGTAAATAAAACTGGGACTAAAGTACCAGACCGAAGAGTTTTGTCATCCAGTTTTTGATAGAAAGAGAGAAAAGAGAAAAATGATAAATCATGCAAATGGAAATTACTGAGTTTGTTTCAATTTATTGTGCGATTAATTGATTTATTGCTTATTGCAATTGGCCTAACAGTATTGTGCATTTATAAAAGTACTTACTAAAATTATAGATGAGATATACCTCGTGTTCATGTTTAAGAATCTATTTTTTAGCCTAATGTGAAATTGATTTTTTTTTTTTATGTCAAGCTGTCAGCAAATTATGGCGCTGCTTTCTCCTCCTGACGGCAAAATGGCGACAGGAAAAAGTTAAGGTAAGAAAATACCAGTCAGGATGGGGCTGGACAATAAATCAATAACAATATGTGTGGCCACAGACACGTGATCAATATTAATAGATACATCTGGTAGAATATTCACTATCCAATATATAGAATATTCACCGAACGCCCACCCAGAACCGCACAGCATTCTGGGAGATGTAGGCTGAGGAGAACAAAGTCAGCTCGCTCTTCGGTTACCTAGCAACAAGCTGCTGGGTAATTTAAGCAGCAGTTGTTTTAAGTTTTCCCACCGTGTCTCATAACAACAACATAGAGAGAAAACTGGATAAAGCAGGAAGGATCACCAGCTTGGCAATATTTCAGATATTTGAAACAAAAAACTAATCAATATTGATACATTTTCAGTCGTATAATCCAGTCTTAAGTCAGTTAGTCATTCAACAGTAATTGAATATATTTTTTTGAAAATGGTATCTTCTGTTGAGTATTTATTACCCAATCCATGTATAATCATAATGCTGTACTTTTTGAATTCTAAAAAAAAAGTCTAAAAATTGAGTCTAAAAATTAACTAAGTATGAAAAAACTAAAACTATTACAACTAATAAAAACTTAACCAAAATAAAACAATATTTAACTAATAAAAACTAGCAAAAATACTGTAAAAAATAACTAAATTGGACAAACAACAAAATAAAACTAAACTAAAGCCAAAACTATTAAATGCGTTCAGCGTTGAATGAATTCGCCAGGCTTCGCCTTCCTCACCCTATTCCCCAACAAGAAGAGCGCGTTGACAAAGAAACGCAAAGGGATTTTCTGTATGGTGATTTATTTTTTTATTTCAATTTGTTGTTTTTTTTTTATCTTTCCAAGATAAATAAGTGATAGCAAAGAGGGAAGGGAAGGTTTTCCAGAAGGGACCTTGGGCTTTGCCCTGTGGGCATGGCAGCTTTCATTTTCCTCTTTCCTCCTTTCATATCCCCAGCTGGTTTTTCCAGAATTTTGATTGAGTTTCACATATTGGAGTTATATCTGGCAGCCGGGTTTGTTTATCTGCTGATCGCTGTACCTGCCTCAGTATGGAGGAAGAGACAGACGGACAGACAGACGGATCTCCTCCAGTCTTTTCTCATTGATTAGCATGTCTTCATCAACAGTCTGGCTGTTTTTCTTTACCTTCCACCCAGCACAAACCTCCCAAGCCTAAAGGGAGCATGTACTGTAAAAAAACAAAATAAAATGAATGTACTCCAATAATTACACAAATACATGACTAACTTTATTTAGAAAGCATTTATAAAACAAGAGCAGCAACAAAGTGCTGTAAAGATAAAACCGGGTGTATTCACACCAGGAAAGCCCTTTCATTCATCACTGCGTTTGCATTGACCATATTATGGTGCAATTTGAGAATTCAAAAACACATTTTCACAACTGTAATAAAGTTAAAAAAAATTTGATACAAAGGTTTGGCATTAGGATGAGGTGATTTTTTGGCCGTATAAAACCGTTCCAACATGACGTCACAGGCAAGATCCCGCCATCCGGCTCCCAGCTGGAGGGAAAAAATGTGGGCGCTAACAATGACTAGAATTGGTTTCAGCTGTCAAGTTGTCAAGATATTGAGTTGAATCTTGAATCCCATTTACGTTATATAAAAGTAAAAGGGACACACTGCTTTGCTAATTGTCAACACTATGACAACTAGATAATAAGATCAGGAAAAAGTGTTAATTTTAAAAAAACAGCAAAGTGAGTAGGTCAGTTATGCTAGCTTGACTTTGACAGCCTTACATGTAGATGTGCTGTGGAATTCGGTATTTTTTGGTTCAGTTCAGAAACAAAAACAAAAAAACACGACCTACACAACAACTCTGACAGATCATCAGTAGAGCAGGTGCTTAAATTATTTAATCAACAAACAATGTGTTAGATTAGCTAAAAGCAGCAGGTAGCTAATCTACCACAGCGATCGCTTATTAATAAGCACAAAAATAAACATCAAGCCTGAAAACATAAAACTGTAACGGACTGAATGTTCCATTCTTTGTGTGGCAAATGTTTGCGTGTCTTTTGGTGTCGAATCCTGATACGTCAGCGCCGTTGTTGTCAGTCAGTTGCTATGGCAACGTGTCTGTGTGTCACTCAGGCGGCACAAAAAGCGAGAAAAAGCAAAAATATGAAATGAAGAGAAGTAAGTTTCTTGCTATATTTATCAACAATTTAAACAAAAAAAAATGTGGTATCAACCAAAATCAGAATGAGCAGGTCAGACTTTTTAAAAATTATCTGAGAATGATTTTGTGTATTAAATGTAATGAACATGTTTTGTATCGCCCACAGACGTTTCCCAGCTTATTCAAAGAAGCATGACAGTGGATTTTAGGCCTGTCATAATAACATTTTGCTGGACGTTAAATTGTCCCAGAAGTTACTGCGATAAACGATAATATTGTTGTTTAGAGACTATTTTAAAGTAATAAAATGCAAAAGCACATTCTGAAAGATCAATGAGCTTTCCAGTTCAATTTAACACTGGAACTAGAAGACATTTTAAATATCCTGAATAAATAAAACAGCAGAAAGAACAAATAAAATGAATGAATTATGAAGTCTTTGTAAACAAAACTGATTAAAAATGGCTAGCTGAGACCAAAGCACCAGACTGAAGACTTTGTTCATCCAGTTTTTGGAAGAAAGAGAGAAAAGAGAAAAACGATAAATCATTCAAGTGGAAATTACTGAATTTGTTTTCATTTCTTTGCAATTAATTGATTTATTGCTTATTGCGTAGTTGAACTTTAACGCATAAAGTTCTGGTATCGGAGGTATCGATAGTATCATCTCTACTCGGCGCTTCCATCAGCATCGCTACGGACCGAACCGAACCGAATCACATTTCACAGGGAATGGGTCGGGGTGCCAAATGCGTCTGGAGTCCAGTTGAAAATGAAGTGAGACGACAAGACAAAAGGAAGAGAGGGAGAGGGAGCTAGCAGTGCTTGCTGGACCCTAACTGTGTGCGAGGCCTCAATTATTCATGCGGCAGTGCACATGTCAAAAGCTCATAGACAAGCACAACAGCAAGGCCGAGCACAAATCAAACAGCGCAACCGTGGGCAATGCCTAGCATGCACCTGGAGGAACACACTCAGCTCATTTCTCTGTTGTTTTCGGATAAACAGAGAACAAGGCTGCCTGAGTGCTGCCTGATCCTCCTTCAGAGCCACGAGCTGCTGGGGATCGCCTTTGTTTGCCCTTTTTTTTACACTTTATTTACCTGCTTGGGTTTTTTTTGGCAGTGATGTCTGCGCCGGTGGGTTCCATCTTTTCATGGCTCGTTACTCGGCTGTTTGGTTCACTTTAACATCTATCATGGCCTCGGTGTTTGTGTGTCGGCCGCCCGTCTTTGCTGGTCCCCAACATGTCTGCAGCGGCGGCCTGAGGTTCATCTCCTCCAGAACGGGAGGTAACGGATGGCTCCACACTTCCATTTTCATTTTGTCTGAGTTTATCGACCACTGCCTCGCTGTCAACACTGCTTCTTCTTTCCTTATTTGGCCAAACGCGCTTTCAGTCAGTCATGCAGACTTTTTCAGGTTTATTTTCCAAGATTCCATGTAAAGGGATCAATTGCTAACTGCTAGACTAGCTAGTCTAAATTTGAGGATAATATTTCAGGTACAAGGATCGCACAAAAAAATTATAAAAAAGCAGCTTAAGTTGAAAAGAGAAATAGAAGAAAAAAAAGAACAAGCCCCATCATTTTAAAGAATTACAATAAAGTTTTGATCTCTGGAAAAAAAGTTTAAACAATCAATCAATCAATCAAATTTTATTTGTATAGCACATTTCAGCAACAAGGTATTTCAAGGTGCTTTACATAATTAAAAAACAAAATAAAAAGCAAAAGTTAGGTTGTGGTTTAAAACTTTTGCACAATTATTTGTGTCCAAAACTGTCTGCTGGTGTTTAGTAGAGCAGGTTAAGCAATCTTTTGTAAAATATTTTACTTTCTGCAGAAAGCATAAAGGTTTGCATGCAAAAATTATGCAAATGCAGGAGGTTGATGCAAATGAAGAATTTTTTATTTTTAATCAGGTGAAAATGATTCAATAGAAGTAAAAATTTCCTTGCAGTGGAAGACAATGTGAAATATACAGTATCTCACTTCACAGGCGGCCATGTTGGTCCGCCATGAGCAGAGCTTCCCCTTTTGACTGCTTTATCAGCATCCCATAATTTATGTTGTGTTAATTAGGTCCCAGTGGCCGGTGGCGGTGACTGGTCCCACAAAGGGAAAACGCAGAGCGGAAGAGTCTTCGCAAACGTTAAGATGCCCTCAGAAATGGCACCAAACTGAGAGGCGGCCATGTCATAATTAATGCTGATGAATTATTAATGTGGCTGTCCTCGGTGTGTCCTGCACGCTGCCCCGCTGCTGTGATTGGTGCATGTTTATCCTGGGTGTTTTAGAGGAAATGGTTCCCAGTTACTCGCAGGACAAATGTCGTTATCAGGAATTTGGCGTAAAAAAAAACCTTGTTATTCCTGCTAATTAGCTCAGGTGGAGGTCAGCGGGTCAGGCAGTGGGTTCAGGTGGGTTCAGGTGATCCAAACAAGACAAGACAAACGTCTGCTCTCACTTTGAGCCGTGTGAAGTTTGGGTGATTTTAAAGGTGACCTATTATGTTTCCTTGAAGAGGTTAAGATAGGTCAATGGCCTAAACCAAACATGTTCATTACATTTTTTTGCACAAAATTATTCTCACATAATGAAATTTTAGTCTCCTCGGTTCTATTTTGTTACTTAAATCCAAATAAGTTGCTGTCGGCCATGCTCTCAATTCAGCGTTTGCACAGATGCGCAACTATACAACCACACACCTATGAAAAGCAGAAGTGGAGCCTCCTGCAAAACCAACAAGAATGCAGCAAGTGGTCTCTGGATGGTAAGTCAACAACAAAACCTTTGTCTTTTCCAGCAGCCATTGTTGTTTTGTTTATTCATCCTAATGAGAACGGCGATGCTGACTGGCCACGACGAAACCGAGAACTACTCAGGGAGTTTTGAGTTACTTACAGTTTCTGAAAACATGGATTCTAAGCTTTCCAATGATGTCAAACACATGGAAATCAAAAAATAAGTTCTTCACTACAAGTGTGTACATTTATAACATTTTAGGGCTATTTAGGGCTGTTTGTTTAGAAGCACAATAAAAGAAAAATGGACGCGAGTTGATTTGGCAGAAACAAAAGTTCTCTTCTGCACCATTAAATTTAAAAATTACCCACCCATTTCTATCAATTGTATCTATGTGTAGATTAAATCCTTTTAGATTAAATAAAAACAGTAATTGTGAAGAAGATTATAAACAAGTTAAGTCTGAAAAGACAAAGAAGACAAGTTCAAAAGAATCAAATCGCTATTTAAATAAAAAAAATAATAATCAAAATTGATCTGTATCTGTTGATATGCATCTCTTATGCTGTGCTAAGTTTTTCAGCCATATTGTCCAGCTGCATTACTACGTGACGAAACGTGAAACAGTTCATGAAGCATGATGACTGATGTGCAGGAACACACAGAGCGTCTGGCCTGTCAAAGGAAATATGAGTTTTACAGAGATCCAGGTTAGAGAGGTGGTAAACATTTTGATAAATAATGGAAGAAGATGTACTGGCGATGTATAGGGCTGGATGTTCCAGCGGTACGGTACGATCCCAGGCGGGTCAGAGGACCGACTTCCACACGCTGATGCACAGAATAAACATATATATAAAGATTACGAAAGGCAAATATGTCTCTGCATAATTTCCCACTACTTATTTCCTGGTTTTCTATTTTTAACTAATTTGCAAAGAACTCTAAAAATATTTTCCATGGTAGTTGTGTTCCCATCGATCATTTAATTGATATTTAAAAAATTAAAGGAAACATGCCAACTTCGAAAAAACTAATTTTCCAATAAAAGGTTTTGGTGTTTTTTAGATCATATTGAAATTTGTTTATTTAGCAAAACTGCTATGGAAACACTTTCTATTTCCACATCACATGGGTCACATGATCAACAACCGGATGTTTCTACTGGCGCAAACCACGAAGAAGACGACAGGAAGTGGTCAGAGATGGTGGAGCGGTGTGGGTTTTAATAACTTATCAAGTGAAAAAACTTTTCAAGTGGGATTTTAGTTACGTTTCTCACTTAATGGAAACACAAAAATAGCTAAATTATAGATTTTTGCCATTAGCAGAATATTGACAAAGTTTTGCACATTTGTAGTAGAAATGCTGCTACTCTCATTACTTGGTATTTGTGTCTAAGAGAGATTAATTTAGTGCCATTTGGAATAAGGCAGAAACTAGTCCTGTCACAGTAACAAATTTCTCTAAACAATAAACTGTCCCAGAAGTTATTGTAATTAATGATAATGTTGTTTTGAAACCATTTTAAGTGATTTACCGCTAGTAACAATGCAAGTAATCCCGTCAAAGATCAATAAATGTTACTTCTAATGAAAACTTAAAGCTGGAAATGGAAGACATTTTAAATATCCAAAATAAATAAACACCCAAAACAACAAATAAAACGGACACTGAAGTCTCTGTAAACAAAATTATGATTGAGAAATAGGGTTTAGTTAAGACCAAATATCCAGGCTGAATACTTTTGTCATCCAGGTTTTGGAAGAAAGAGAGAAACGACTAAAACAATCAATTAGATGGAAATTATCGAGCTTGTTTTAATTTATCAGGCGCTAAACCAGTGGTTCCCAAACTTTTTCTTCTGCGCCCCCCCAGTGGTTTCCAAACATGTTCTGCGCCCCCCTATTGGATTACAAATGGCTGTCTGATTGAAACGACACGTGTGACGGGGGTGCGGGGAGCGACTTTTTTGGGGGCAAAATGAATATACGTAGCTGAAAACAGAAACCAACATCGGTAGCCTACAAGGTACTTGTTAACCTTAAGGTTCTGTATTGATATTAGCTAGTCATCTTTTAGCTAACATTACCTGCATCCAGCAGCTTCACTCAACTCAGTCGGTTAGTTTGGAGGGAAAAACTGTGAAAAGTTCTTTGCGTTTTGCTGGTTTGCTGCCGTGATTCTAACACAAACCTACCGTGTTTCCCCGAAAGTAAGACAGTGTCTTACTTTCTTTTTATCCCCAAAAGCCCCACTATGTCTTACTTTCGGGGTATGTCTTATATTGGACAAAAATTGTCGAATTTTTTGTTTTAACCATAAAATTAAATTAATTTAAGCAGGAGGCGGCAGTGACAAGTGCAGGGGACGGCGCAGGCGTGGGCAGGAGGCGGCGCGCAGCTAGATGAGAGGTGTTTCCCCGAAAAGTAAGACATATGTCTTACTTTCGGGGTACGGCTTATATTAGCCGACCCCCCTGAAACTCCCGATACGTCTTACAATCGGGGGTGTCTTACTATCGGGGAAACACGGTACGTAGCTCCGCCCAGCAGCAGCAGGTCTCCTTCACAGGTGGAAACCCAGCACGAGCGTCGTAGCGCTCATGTTGCGTTTAAAGGCGGCTCGGAAAAACAGGTTACAACATGTTAACAACGGATTAAACGGTTTTAACTGCTGATAAAAGTGACAGAGGACACAAATATGGAAGTGTGGAAGCCTCTACTGTATCAAATTGACATAGGACTAACAGAGTTGGCCATTCTAAGGTAAAAACCCAGCGCATACAGTGTTCATGTTTTGTTTTTTTCATCCAGACGGCTTCCCGCGCCCCCCCTGCAATGACACGGCGCCCCCCCTAGGGGGCGCGCCCCACAGTTTGGGAACCTCTACGCTAAACTGATTTATTGTTTATTGCACAGCCTTAACTGGACCATTAGAAAATGTAGAGAAAATCCTATTTGAACCCGGTTATTTTCTGAGTTGGTCCAAAAAAAAAAAAAAAAAAAACACTGACTGGAACAAAGAATAAAATTCAAGCACTTTTCAAGAATTTCAAGGTATGTTTTCAAAGTTTTCCAGCTTCACATTTTGGAGATGAAAACAATACAAAAGAACTCAAATAAATAAATAAAATAAAAATGTTTCAATTCATCATTACATGACATCATTTATTACTGTTAATAATGTGCCAATATAACTACACATTCTACAGCGTGGATGAGGGTTCAATAAGTCACTGATCCATGGGGAATAATAAATATTCATTCAATTTAAACAATCCAAACAAATAATGTTAACGTGAATGATCTTCCTGCTCAAATTAAATGTTTAAAAATCACAATATGCAGAGAAAGTTGAAAAAAAAAATCTGGTATTTATCAAATAGAAATAATTCAGGTTATTCTAACTGACCTAAAACAAATAAAGTTTAGTCTGATTAATTTAACTTCAGACAGCGAGAAAAAAAATGTGTGTAATTATAAAATATCTGGTTTTAACTATAAATATTGTTTTCCAGATTTTTAACCCAGCATTAAATTACACTTCATTACAAAACTATGCAGTTTGAATATGAAACAGAAATCAAGCAGTTTGTTAACCTTGAAAATACCTCAATGAGATTCAAGCATTTTCAAGGACTTAAAGTTAAAGCTACAGTCGTTTCTTGGAAACACCAGGGATGACTCAAGACTTTTGCACAGCGCTGTTTGTTAATCAGTTCTTTTTATGTTAATTTCATTTGATCTTTCGCTGAGTGCTGCAGCACTTTTAAGAAAACAGAAACCAGTTTCACACCCAGACGGTTAAATATTTCACACTTCTGGAGCAACAGGGGAATAAATAAATACACCTTTTGAACACACTTTACAGAGGAACTGCCTGACAAGTTTCATATTTTCCTCCACAAACCTGCTAAAAAGTAATAAAACTCCCCTTGAAGACGTTTAAATGGGTAATCACCACATCGCTGTAACATCACACGGACAATGAATTATTTAGATAAATGTCCAGTCAGTCTAATTTCATTAACTCTCATTCAAATCCCTCTCTATTTCCAATCTGCCCTCTTTAATTCAGCGACGTTAAACGAGATTAAATCATAATTATTGCAGCAGAGCTTGTTATTTAAACCAGATCAAGGGCGAGGACGACCGCTGGGACCGCAAAACGGGCAGCCATGTTGAACAGGGAGCGGTAGAAAACCGTAAATGGGTCAAACGCTACAACCTCTGCACTTTCTGAGCATTTAAATATCTGAATGTTTTCATTAAAAGAAGGATGGAAGTAAGCAGAAATAAAACTGTAAGTTCATGTCAAATAAAAATAAAAACACAACTGAGAGCGTCTTGGTGTGGACCGTTCACACTAGAGACGGGCAGAAGGTTTGTTGTTGCCTTCACTGACATCCTTACAGTTTGTCTGACAGAAACTTTGCTACTGAACAAAACAAACGCATCTCTGTTTGCCGTTTGTTTGTTTTTGTTTGGCATTGTCTGAACGTTGGAGGCTTTACGCCACTCTTGCGTCACAGAGGTTTGACTAAAGAAAAAGTTAGTCTCTCGTTTGGTTCACTGTATTCCAGTAAAGACCAGACTGAGTTGCTGCTGTTCGACTTTCACAAAGACTGGATTAATTACAACAGAGTTTTGACCGGGCTAAGAGTTGGATTATTTTTATTATTATGAGAATAAAGTCATAACATTAGCAGAATAAACACACAATATTACCAGAAAAAAGTCATAAAAAAGATGTTTTAATGAGATAAAAGCATTGAGAAGCTCAATTCACATAGTTTATTTTTTTCTCGAAATAGAAACTGTTGTTTCCACAATCGTTTCAAACTTCTGCTAAATAATTTAAAACCAAGTTAAAAGATTATTTTCTTATTTGTAAAAACAATTAAACATAACTTCACAAAACATTTACTAAATAACTACTTCATTCTACTAATATTATGAGTATTTTTCTATCACTACAAATTTTTTGGTGTATTACCACAACTTCTTTTCTTGTATAATTATGACTTTATTCTAGTAGTACTATGATTATTTAGGCTTTTTTGGCATATCATGATTTTTTTCGGTCATTACTGCAACATTTTCCTGGTAAAATAACTATTGTGAATTTTTCTTATGTTATGACTTTATTTTGTAATATGACTTTTGTGTAATACAACTTTATTTTGCATTATTACAACTTTTCTGTATTGTTGACATTATTTTGTAATATGACTTTTGTTACAAGATCATTATGACTTTATGGTGATAATATTACTTTATTCTCGTTTTATTACAAATTTTGTTACTTTTTCCTCATAATGTAGTTTAATCTAGTATTATTTTAACTTCATTGTCGCTTCTAATCATATTCTAACTTTATTTGCGTAATTGAAGTTTTTTTCTTAGCCTAGCCCTAATACTCCGTTACTTATGACTGAATCACAAATTTGCGACAACTGAAGGTTTAGTGACCAAAAATCTGACTGGTATTTAAAAAACATTCATGATTTCAGCTACAGAAACCATGATGCTGCCATCACCATATGTCACTGTTGGTACGGTGTATTTTCGGTGAGTTGTGTTGTTTTTTCCAAACTTATCTTGTGTTTTCTTTGTAAGGAAAACCTTCTGCTGTCTTTTAACAAATTAGAATTAGCATTTATTGTTGTCTGTCACATCCAAAAGTCTCCAAAGACAATGTAATATATACAATGTAAACATAAATATGGTACTATTTACAATGACATATATACAAATACATATACATGGACACACATATAAATGAATCAAATAGATTATTGTCACACATTGAAGGAACAACAGAAATGCTAACCATCTTGTAGCATCTCAGTCTCGTCTTTTTATCAATTTTGGAGAAATGTTCAGTTTTTACAATATCCCCACTTCTCTCATTTATTTATTCATTTATTTACATATTAATGTTTTGTGTTAATCAGGTGTGACCTCAAGATTAAAAGCTGAAATTGAATTAAAAGTTACTTCAGCTGGTTTTTCACATTTAAACAACCCAGTTATTTCAGCTTTTTTTCAGCTTTTACGCTATAACATTGTCTTTCACTTGAATTTTACTTATTTGATCTAAATTTGTATACATTTAGTTAGAAAAGCATGACTCTCCCTTTTGAGAGTCGCTGTATCTGAGGGGAGACTCGGTGCTCAGCCACCTCGGTCCAGTTCGCAATAAAAAAAAAACACACAGCTGGAATAACAAGTCCAAGATGTTGGATAAAATCAAGTCTCTATCCACAAAAGTCAAGAATCAAC
Source organism: Poecilia formosa (assembly GCF_000485575.1). Classification (NCBI taxonomy): domain Eukaryota; kingdom Metazoa; phylum Chordata; class Actinopteri; order Cyprinodontiformes; family Poeciliidae; genus Poecilia; species Poecilia formosa. The sequence goes on along the minus strand of NW_006800056.1, from coordinate 1,510,839 downwards.
ATGAAAAATGTCAATGTTTGCTCAGAGAGAGGGAGGAAAAAAAGACATCTTAAAATATACATTTATTCAGAGCCTGAGAAAGATCAAACAGCAAAATTGATCTGCTCCTCCTTCAACCCTCGCTCCGCTCCCCTCTCCCCGCGACTCCTCGCCTCGACGCATATCGACTTTCTGCTCGGGCTATCGCCATGACGACGCAGGCTTGCCCCACTGTCACCTCTCTTCAGGCCGAAACTCTCGACTATTATGGGGTGTGCTGCTGTGACTGGAAGAATGCACATAGCAACGTTTACACACGTTGTAGTTCGATAAACAAATAAACCAGAAATTGTTTTTGCAGAACTTTAGACGCAGTGGCGGAGCTAGACTTTTAAAGTCAGGGGCGCCACAGGGGCCCAAACTGTCTAACTGGGGGGTTCATGGATGAGAATAAGAATTACTGCAGACACATGCACATACTGTATATAAGTACGACACCATATGAGGAATTTGTAGATAGAAAAATCAGCAGTAAATTTCCACCAAGAAATTCCAAAATTTTTAGATTAATCTCAGATTTTTTTTTTTTTTTTTTTTAATCTTGGAAATTTATCAATTTTAAAAGTTGATCATTTTTGACTTTGGGAAACTTCTACAGTTTTTCTAGAAAATTACTGAGAATAATCTCAAAGTTTTTGATTTTTTTCTAAATACTTTGATTTTTTTCTCAAAAATTTCTGAGATTAATCTCAAAATTTCTTCTAACAAATTTTTGTCTTTTCAAACTCAGAAATGTAAACATTTTTTCTACATTAATCTTTCATTTTTTTTCTAGCAAATTTGAAATTTTTCAGAAACTTTTCTACAAATTTCTGAATTTTTTAGGATTAAATTGCTTTTTTTCTACAATTGCCATAATGATCAGAACACATGGTTAATTCTATATTTAATAAATTATTTTTATACTTTGTTATAAAAATCGACAGATTTAAATAATAATTTCACACGTTATTTACTTATTGTAATTTGGCATTCTTCTCCTGCCATAGTGCCAAAGGGGTAGCAGTTACTTAAAGAGACAGAGGCCAATTTCAAGGCAGCTCTGATGCAAAATCAAATTTCTTTAAGCCATATCTGTTATTTTGTTATTCACAGCCTTTTCTTAACTCCTGAAGGAAACATAGTTACTTGATTGTGATATGAAATATCAGTTTGTCCCTGGAAAACAAATAGCACAGCCCCTTCAAATATTCTGAAACATTAAAGTGTGAAAAAAGTTTTTTTACATGATGAAGCTGTTGCACTAAATGAGTGATGTTCAAAGTGTGGCCCAGGGGCCATTTATGGCCCTCAGGATGATTTTGTTTGGCCTCTCTGTTCACAGTTAAAGAAATGATTGATAAATTTGAGATTTTCATAGACAAATAAGATCGTCTTAAATGTTTATTTCGGCCCAAGACAAAGTATTTTTGTTCATTAAAATGTTTCTGTTTTTATTGATTACACTTTGCTAAAACCAGCAGGCTCTGCACAAACTTTTTTGATAAATGTAAAAAAGAAAAAATGAGGACAATATATCCAAAAAATGTTGACCTGTTATTTAACACAGCAACTGTGCAAAACCCTGTTTGTATTTTGGATCAACAACAATTTACAGATCCCTTTTCTGCAAACCTTAGATGACTTTGGTGTATTAAAATGTTGTCTATTTAGTAAATTGATCAATATATGAATAACAAATGTTAAGAAACAAACAGCCCTATTTTAAAAAAGTGTGACCTTCAAGTCAACTGAGCAATTCTAGCCCTAATGGCAAAAAGTTTGGACAATTGTAATAAAAATCAGTATTTTGTTTGTTTCAGGTTGTTTTTCTTTCTTTCAGATAATACTTTTTTTTTTCTTCATATTTGCTTTGGTTTTGTCCAGATTTAAAGCTGTAAATCAACTGGTCACAATAACACAAAGATATTTAGATGAGTCACAAACTCATCTAAAACGCTTGAGAAAAATAAGGAAAATAACAATGTATAGATTAAATGTATAGATTTTGTTTTCCTGAAAAACAAATATAAATAACATTCACAAAAATACCCTATTCTTTAGGGTTATTCTTTATAACCCTAAAGAATATACTTAGGGTTTATCAGCAGTTTGTGAAATTTGAATTATTCGGTTATTTATTGCCGTTTCCAGAGGAAATCCAGAGTCTACTTCCTCTCCACGGAGGAGGGAAAAGTCCTGTTGTCCCTGAACAAACGCTGGTTTGGTCCAGTGGTGCAGATATGGGTGCAGCAGAACCCTGCGGAGGCAGATGTCTAATTGGTCCAAGAGGAAGATCAATACAAGCAGGAAGAGATGGAGGGAATGATGGGCATCCCAGGCAGCTCACTCAACTAAATTACATTACAGACACTGGTTCATGATGAAAACAGGGGAGAGAGTTATAAAAACTGCCAGAGGGCTGTTTTCAGGAGAACTTTGTGCTTTAATTTATGGGAACTCAGCTGTGCTGTCTGTGTAAGTTGAGGATTGGAGGAGGAGATGCTTGTTTTGACCTCAGAGGTCAACACTGAAATAAAAAATTTAACATTTGTCTCATTGGATGATTTGAAAATAGTGTTTTTATGACAAAAAAATTACATATAAGAATGTAAATCATTTGGTATGTTCAGTGTTGAATGAACCTGTACTGGAGGTGAGTGGTGTGCATTTTACCAGCCCCTTTTTTTTTTACTTTTTATTTTTCCTTTATAAACAGGAAGTAGAGATGGCTAACTAACTTGGATAACACATCTCAGAAAAACTGAGAGGTTTTCAGGAAACTATAATTATTTTTTATCTTTATTGATAATAAAGGGGCTGTCAAATCATTAAAGAACAAAACAAAAATGCCAGTAAACTCAAATAGGAATGTATGTATTCATACATATAAATCACGTCACAAAAGTGTTAAAGTGAATACACATATCAGTTGTCTTCATGACTTTACAACTTTTAGAATACCAGGGTGATCTAATTTACTGTTTTTTTTCCTCTTTAAAGGTTGAGAAGCAAGGTTTCTGATTTGAACATTTAGATTTATATATATAGAATAGGTTTGTTTTACAGGACCGATTTCTCCGTTTCCATCTACCTGTTCTACTGCTATGCTTCAAAATGCGCATAAAAAACTCAACGTTGGAAACATGGTGGCTACCCTACCTTACGGCGACCAGCTGCGGGATGCGGCCCTCCAAAGTCGGTTCCAGCTGTCCTTTCCTCCACCACAAGAAGCCAGACGAGGTAAATCCGACCGCAAACAACGGCTGAACGTTATAATTATGAAATTATAAAATAAGTATGTGTCAGTGAAGCGCGTTGCATCCGAATCCCGCCATTCCTGGTTCCGACTACGAGGCCACACAGACTCCACAAGTTGCAGTCAATGCTCCACAAAAAGGCGTCGCTATTAGTTGAGTTTTCTTTTTCTTAGCTTCCTCCGTCTTATTGCGTTTTAGTGACGATACTATCGGCTCCCACTGCTGAATAAACTTTAAAATCGATCCATTGACGACGGCGGCGGCCATTATTACTTCCCTAATCAGAGCTCTGCTGTGTGACGTCAACGTTCTTTTTTGCGCATGCGTGTTGCTTATGAGCTGTTTACATAGAAGGCTGGTTTCGACCACGCAAAAAAAGGAGAAAAAAATCGGATTTCAGGGGGAAAAGAAGAAATTAAAGAAAAGAAAATTAAAATCAGAGTGAATGATCTTTTTAAAACCCAGGTCTCCATGTAAGTAAAAGAAATTAATCCAAGTCGTTTGTGTAATCTTTTCTTCAAGGGGACCTGTTCTTGTACTTACATTTGGATTTCTACTACTTCTAAAAACAACCTAAGTGCCTAAAACAAAATTATCCAGACAACAAGTGAATGTTTTTTGGTGTCTGGAACATGAACTGTTTCAAAAACCTTGCAAATGTGATGTCACAAATCAGCAGGCACTGCCCCTGACCAGCCAGGCTAATTTAGCTTAGCTGGCTAGAGAGGGGCCCCTCAACAGCAAGCTGCCCCTAAATTGCTCCCGGGGTTGAATTTGACTTCAACCCCAATAGATATTTTAGATATTTTGTTTCTGATTTACCATCCAGAAACCACTTGCTGCATTCTTGATGGTTGTGCGGGAGACTCTACTAATGCTTTTCAAAGATGTACGGTTGTATAATTGCAGATCTGTTTGCAGCCATCTTCAGTCCAAGTGTAAATGGGGGGTGGCCAGCAGCAGCTTGTTTGGATTTAAAGTGACAGAGGCCCTAAAACAGCTCATTCTGACAGGAACTCAAAATAGACTGAATCATTATGTAAGAATGATTTTATGGAATAAATGTTTTTTTATATCCCATAGATCCATACTAACCTGTTAAAGAAAGCAGAACAGGTCACCTTTAATAATAAGGAGGAAAAGTCTTTGCTCTTGTCAGACGAAATCCACAGTTTATCATTTTTAAACGCCTGCCTGATTATCCATCATGTAATTTCTCCATCCCAGCCTGAACTGCGACATGACAGAGGGAAAGTAGGTGACCAATGGGTGGCCCCCGCAAGAGCCAGCCCAGAGGTCAGTGGGTCACTGTCCCAACGAGGCAGCCCTGCCGCGGGTCGCCTGCTGCCCGCTTCCCTCTCGTTATTTATCTCTGCCTGACAGTCCATTCCTCTTCCTGTCAACCGACTCCCCCCTCTCCTCTGCCGGGCCTGGCACCGGTCCTTCTGCCAGCGCCCGCGACCAAGGCCAAGGCGCGCCGAGTCCACCGGGTCACATGGCGCCCGGCTTGAGCAGCCCTTTCTAACAACCACAGCATTTGTGAGTGTGTGTTGCTCGGGGGATAATTACCGCTCCACGTTGGACTTGGACCTGGACTTCTTGGCCCCTTTCGGTCTCGGTGGACTGGCCGGGACGCGACACCGCCTTTCATTAGGAGACCGACCCGCGGAGCGAGAACTGGGAAACAGACAAAGTGAAGGGCCTTCTTTGGCCAGTGATGAATTGGTTCGCCTCGCGGAGGCGGTGGGGGCGTAAAGCATGACACTCAGAGGACAGAAAGAGGACGAGCAAGTCACAAATACAGGAGAGGAGATAAAAATATCTCCACTCGAAGGAGAGAAAGAGCAGCTTTGGTAGCCGAGACTCTGCTAAGTTCAGCAAATACACATTTTAATCACAAGAAAATAAAACATCCCAGTAAATAAGAAAAACACTGAAGAGTTTACTTATTTAACTTCAGAAATTCAAATATTAAATTACACAAGAAATATTATATTTCAGCATTTATTTGTGTTCACTTTTATTATGGCTTTTTAATAATTAACCTTTATTTTACCAGGATAAAAAAACCCACTGAGATTCAAAACCAGGGATTTCTGGCAAAGAGACACAACAAATAACAATCCTTTATTTGTATAGTAATTTTATTTTATCACAGAATTGTAATAAAAATACATTTGAACACGAATGAAGGGCTGTCATTTATAAAGTTACAGTAAATTAAAAATGAGTGCAATAAAATGGGTTATTTAGCCCGTCAAAGCAGGAAAAATGGGGATTCATCTTTAAGGTTTTATTTTCACCATGTTATTTATTCATTAATGAATGTCCAAACTAATTATTTCATTTACACACCTTAGTTTGTAAACTAAATATATAGTTCTAACTAAATACATAGCAAACTAACTAAATGTTTATTTTGCTAACGATATATTTAGTTTATAGCTAAATATGTAACTTAGTACCTGAATTTTTAGTAAACTAACATAATATTTAGCTATAAACTAAATATTTAGCTTGCTAATTTGAACTTAAACTAAATACTTGGTTTGATAACTAAATAATTACCAACCGAGGAAATCACTTAGCTTCATAACTAAACATGTAGCAAGCTAATTAAATATTTAGTTTGCTAACTCAGTTTAGAGATTCATACTTAACTTTGTATCTAAGTATGTAGCAAGCTAGATATTTAGCTTCAAACAAAAATATTAAGTTCACTAACGACAGCTAGGAGCAAAATACGTAACTTCATACCTAAATATTTAGCAAACGAAGTAAATATTTTGCTTCCTAAGCACATATATAGTTAGGACCTAAATGCTTGGATAACTAAGCATTTAGATATGATTTATAAATACAAATGACACGATTAACACAAGATTTAAAAAAATAAAACCTCACTCTTTTCTCTTGTGACTCTGTACTCCATAAGAACAAACAGGTTGTCTTTGCTCAGAAACCTGCCTCACAGAATGATGTGTTCAATTATATTGATTGGAAAGTTCAGTGGAAGGAAAAACATGTTGTAGAAAAGTTGCATATGTAGAGGATTGTGAAGCAAAAACCACTTAAGACTTTCTGGCTAAATTACATGAAGAGCATCTTGAGTCACCACTGACATGTTATTTATAATCTATTATTAAAGTTAAAAGAACTAAACACTTGAATATGATTGTAATATACAATATAATGGGCGAGTTTAATTTCTTTAACTGCTCTAATGAAATAAGTTAACTTTTCCATTATTTTATAGTTATTAAGAGTAACTCCTCATCTTATAAACTTCACCAGAAAGCGGGAGAAACTAGTGAGCGTGTAATTAGCAAATGGTTTTATTTAAATGCTCTTTGATTTATAATTCAGAGCTTCTCCAGCCAGCGGCGGGAGGTGCAGCAAACGAAAGGTGAAAGAATCTGATTTTTATTAGATTAAATGTCTGTACAGATGTTATTCTTTTGCTTTTCATTCTCTGAACTGATAAAACAATCAAACTTTTAGGCAGAAAAGTTGGATATGATGAAAGTCACTGGTGTGTAGTGTAACTCTGTTAGTTGGAAGGTGGCGATAAGATATAACGTTTTCAACTCCAAATTGTGTATGAAGATATTTTCCATGGGAATATAGAAAAAAAATCTTCTCTAACTGCATCTTTGATAAAGGAGGCTTTCCTGTCAGCAGTGGCCTCATTTTTTCCTGCGCTTCGGCTCGGTACATATCAGATTCTCTTTGGTTCCCCATGGGTCCAGTGATCCCCAGATCATCTATATTCTGATGCCCTTATGAAGCTAATGTGCTGATTTTACGTTTTCAACCTGCCGTGATCCCCTCCCAATCCCCTCTGTTCCCTCCGGTTCCTCTTTCACACTCGAGCGAGGATCTGCCGCCGCTTTGATCACAGTCCCCTGTTAAAGGTTTAAAACGTCTCAATTCCCGGCGATTGTTGGGGCCTCTGTGGTTTGCTTTAAGCATCTCCCTATGCCGCCCGGTCCAAAACGCCCCGCTCCTAAATGAGGCACCGTCTATCCCAGCTTCCCATACAGAAGCTACTTTCAAGTTCCCCCGATTGGGTGCCGCAGCTGTAAGCCCTAGATTTTGTCTCCTCCATCTTTGTCAAGCCCATTTGCCAAATACAAAAAAGACCAAATAAGCTAGGTCTTCATCGCTGCTCTCCGAAGTAATCCCCAGATCTCCCACTCGCTCAAAAATCAATGCAAAGGTTGAGCCGAGGTGAAACTCCCTTCTTAACTCATCAGGCTGGGAAGTCATGG
>NW_006800056.1:1473351-1501540 GCF_000485575.1 Poecilia formosa | reverse complement strand
TGTATGATAAATGGTGAAAACAACATAGAAAAAAGTGTTATTGTTTTTAAATATGTAAATAAATCCTTTATGTATAGCTAGTAGGTATTTGCTTTTTATTGTAGTTTTTCTTAAATCTACTTTTATTGAGTTTGCAGGCGCTTCTGCAGTATTATTGTCATATCTTTTGGCTACTGTTTCCTATTAAGTTTAAAGATTGAAAGGTTGAGGAATTGCTTAGGAAAATACAAACTACTGTTTGCTTTATGGTCCAAACTGCAGTGTTTTCTGTAGCTTTGGCCTCAGAGCCGGCGTGCTGATGGGTTCGGGTGGATCCGGTCCAAACCGCTGCCTCTGCAGGAGCCGGGTCCGCTTGGCGGACGGGCTGCTGGGACAGCAGCGATCCTGCCAGCCAGTGTTGGCGAACGTCAGGCCGGCGGCGGCTCCAGAGCGGCGGGGCGCGATGTTCCACTACAACCCTCTGCCCCACGGTCTGCCATCATAATTAATATGTTGTTGAATCAAAGCTGAAGCGTTTGCCTCCGAAGCGTCCCGCGCTCAGCCCCTTATTAAAGGCCTGACCTCCAAGCTGCTGAAGGTTGCTCTGCAAACTTGGCACTTCCCCGAGCGAAAACATCTGCTTTCCTCACAGGCAGGACCACGGAGGACCCCACGTCTCAGCTGGGCCCCGCAGCCCAGCGAGAGAGCCCTTCCCCTGTCCTCACGCAATGACCCCCGCATTTATAACCCCCCCATCACAGGGTACTCGGGTAAGAGCAGCACCAGTTCACCACTCAGGTAACAGTAGCAATAAGATACTCAAGTTGGAGTAAAAATGTATTGGTGAAAATCAGAGCTAGTAACTAGTTGAGTAACTTTTTTATTTTACTATTAGGAGTATTTTTACTGTGCTTTTACTTGAGTAAAATTTCTGTATTCTCTACCCACTGAATGAAAAACAAGTAAAGGTTTTTTAATTGAAAGAAACTGATTTGGAAACATTTTCTTTTGCATGATTTTGTTTTTTGTTACTTATATGAATTATTGTCATTTTCATTCTTAAAATACCATAATTTCCACTTAACTTTACATTTTGGTCCATCTGATGATGCAATTTTTAAATATTAAGTGATAATTTTATCAATTACTCAGTACTGGAGTAAACTTTCTACCAAATACTTTTTTACTCTTGACTAATTTCGCCTTTACTCTTACTTGAGTAAACAAATTTGGGGTACTTTGCGCTCCTCTGATTAAAATGCTACTCAAGCACAGAGAAAATGATAAAAATATCAACCATTTAATATTTAAAAATTACATAAACATCCAGTCCAAAATATAAAGTCAAGTGGTAAAGTGTTTGTAAAACTCTAAATTAAAATAGTTCATTTAAATAACAGTTTAAAAATAACAAAATTCACATAAAAAAAGCACCTGTTTATTTGGCGAAAACAATTTGTTTTTTTGGTGTTTGGAAAATGAGCGGTTTCAAAATCCTTCTGAATGTAACCTTACAAATCAGCAGGCACTACCTGTTACCTAGCAACCCTATGAGTTCCACCTGTCACCTAGCAACCCAAGCTGAGCTCCAGCACTTTTGGTCAGCTGGTTTTGCTGCTGTATGTGCTGTACAATGACTGCTGGAAAAGACAAGTGTTTTGTTTATGACTTACCATCCAGAAACCACTTCTTCCATTCTGGTTGGTTGTGCAGGAGGCTCTACTTCTGCTTTTCAAAGATGCACAGTTGTATAATTGTACATTGTTTTCAGCCATTTTTACATTTGAGTGTAAACATTGAATTTGGGACGTGGACAACAGCAGCTCATTTGAATTTCAAGTGACAAAGGCCCTAAAACAGCTCACTCTGAAAGGAACTCAAAATTACGATGGTGTATTAGGGCCATGCTAAGAACACCAAAACATTATTCTCATAGTTTTATTCTTTATTTTTCTACCAGTTTTAACCTGTTCGAGGAAGCACAATAGATCACCTTTAAGGAAACCTGCAGGTGTTTCTGTTTCTGGTGAATTTTGGGTTAAAACCATCTTTCTCTTCATTCAGTGAAGTTACTCACTGTGGGTACAGTAGAAATTTTACTCAGGTAAGAGTAGCGATACTTCATAATGAACTTACTCAAGTAGAAGTAAAAAGTAACGTTTCCAAAATGTTACTCAAGTAAATGTAATAGTTCTCCGCCCCTCCTCAGGCCCCGGGGTCGTGTAGCGCCTTGAAGCTGAGAGGAGTGCCCCGTCTTGTTATCCTCTTCATCACGGTGGAGAGGGAGGAAGAGGAGGAGGATGAGGAGGAGGAGGATGAAGGCATCTGCACGGCTCCCACAAAGCGACGACTGTTGGACCGCTGACAGAAGCATCTGTCACACCCTGCCTTCACATCTTCACCTGCTGGCCTGACTCCATCACACATACACACATGCACACACACACACACACACGCACACACACACGCACACACACGCTGACTTCTCCTTCCCGATCTGCAGCTTGTTGGTGACCGTCCACGACGAGATGATCGCTCCGGTTCTGCGGAGCCAAGTGGAAGTTTTTTTTTTTTTTTCAGTTTTATTTATGACGCGTTAATGAAGGCGCTGACCTGCCTGGTGATACTTCATCATCCTGCGGCGGCGTCCGTTCCCCTGAACATGCTGAAGGGATGCCAGCAGAAAGGGGAAGGATGCCAATCCATGTGGATGACACACACACACACACACACTGAGACACAGAAAACACACACATACTGGAAACACACACCATCTGAAGGACAGCATCCCTCATTCAGGACCAGAGAAGGTGACCTTAAGCTAACGCCCCAAACTGAAATCAGTCATTTCACCAGAGCAAAGCAGAAATCTGACTGAGTGTTGAGGCCACAACAGACAAGAGAAAAAAAGGAGGAACACATTTCTGCCAAAAAATCAGAAATTGTGCAGAAAAAAACAACAAAAAAATTGAGTTTGAAAAGTTGATAATTAACTAGAAAGAAAATGAAATTTTGAGATGAATTTCAGAAATTTTCTAGAAACAAGGAAATTTCTGAATTTGAAAAGTCAAACATTTGCTTCAAAACAAACTCAGAAATTTTTGAGATAAGCTTGTTTCTTTTCCTGGGAAAAACGTGGAAATCCCTGAACTCCTACAGTTGAAAATTTCCTAGATAAAACTCAGAAATTTCTGGGATTTTTGGCAGTAATTTACTCCTCCTTTGTTCTTCTAATGTCCCTAATATGTGTCGTGGATTAAGATGCGAACTTGTGCGGTGGGTAACCCAGATAACTGCTGCTGAAGTCAAACAACGTTTCTCAGCTCCTTCTGGACCATCGGAGGTAATTTATGAGCGGATCACTTTTACAGCCTCACCTTTATGCTGCTGTTTGGGTTTAAAGCAAATGAGGGCCTTCATGAACCCCAGCTGTCTTGTCACCAGGGTCAAAGGTTATCACCGTGGCAGCCAGGTGATTTTAAACACCACAAAGTCTCCCAGCGTGAGCCGGGACTCTGAAAAGGAGCGGCAGCCTAAAATGAGTGATGGGGGACGGCGGGACTCCTGCGGCCCAGGGAGGCGGCCTGACCTCGCCTGGCGGGGTGAAGGGTACGCCTCGCTGTCATCTCTCCATCGCCAGCCTCCGCCGTGGTCGTGTGTCGAAGCAGGAAGCCCTCCACGCTGGCTGCTGTCCAACGCGGAGGTCTCTCACCTCCCGGTGGTTATTCCTGGATACCAACCGGAGCCCCAGCCTCCTTTGGCCCAGCCCGGCCTTTCTTCTCCCGCTCTGGGATAACGGGGCTGTCCTTCAGCTATCAGCGGCCATTGTCTTTATTACACTACCACATCTAATATCAAGGTCACTTTCATTCATCTCTGTGATCTGCAGGGTTGCAGCAGCTTCAAAGTTGAGAATAGGATAATTTTTACGCAATAATTTAATTGTAAAATGATTATTTATTCTGCTTTTAGTTATTTTTTGACATGAATAAAAACATACTGATCTGACGTCAGTTTTCCTAATTTAAAGCACAATATGGATAAAAACCCGCTAGGTACATTTACAAATTTCAGTTGTTATGCTACGTTTTGGCCACCAGATGTCACTAGATATTAACCACAGTTTCGGATCCAAATTCCACAATGTAAACCGTAAAAGATCCCAAAGGAATCCTAAAGGAAAATACATTTGAAATAAAAGATTAATATTTATATTTCTCACTCTGTCTGGCTGTTGTGTCCTTTTTAGCAATATTTTTGAAATTTGCAAAATGATCTTAACAGATTTAGATAAGCGTTAACCTTTTTTAGCTTTAATTTTTGTCTTTCATCTTTGCTTCTGTTGGTTTTCAATTATGTTTCAACAAGCCATAAAGTAATCAATTAAGTATTTATTTATAATATTATTATTATTATTATTATTATTATTATTATTATAGTATAGTGTAGTATAGTGTAATAATTATTATTTTTATTTTGATCAATATTAGCTACTGTGAGTGTTTTATTTTACCCTATCTTTATATTTCATCATTTATTAATTACTCTTTAAATTCATTAGTGCCTATTCATTAATAGAAATGTAAATGTTCTTGGAATGAAGCGCTTTTCTCTTTAAATGATCAGCATCGCTACAAAAGAAGAGCAAAGAGCGGCTGAACAGATGCAGACGTCCCACTCTGATTCTTTTTACAGATGCTAAATGAAGTAAGCTTTTACAACTATTTCAATTGTATTTTAAACTAAACGTCGATCTTAAGTCCTGTGACTTTACTTGATCACCTTTTCGTTTCAATATCAAAATTTTGATTATTTTTGTGCTTAAATCGACACTATTGAGGCCTCACTCTAGCAAAGCACCTTGGTTTATTACACGATCTTCAAATTCGGGCCAGGCAGTCCAACATATTTACAAGGATAATTTCTGTGTCACAGCAAGTGTGGCTTCGACGGGAACATAATAAATATATGTATTATTTGTAGTATTTGTAAGAGTTTTTTAGTACGAACGTAGTTTAGTATTTAAAGAAGCGGTAGCGTAGTGTTTTTAAATTAACCGCTGCCCGCCGCCCCCCGCGCTTCCGCAGTGGTTCAGTCCGACGACGTCCTGCGCGGGAGCGGAAAACGTGCGTCGGCTTTGCGGAAAAGGAGTGTTTTGTTGTATTGATGAAATAATATCTTCTAAAAGCTCCAACCAGCACATTTTCCTCTCATAAGAAGCCAACACAGAACGGAGGTAAATCAAACTAAATCTTTACGTATCTTTGTTTGGTAACTTTAAGCAAGCTAAAGGGAGTTAATGAGGCGTTTACGTCCTGATCCGCATCCTGCAGGTTAACTTGGTTTTTAATCGCATCGGCTGTAGATGCTGTGTCTCTAGAAAGTACTGGACCTTTTTTTTTTTTTTTTTTTTTTACATTTTGTGGCGTTACACACACAAAATATGAAACCGATGCATGACTATCATTTGTTGTTTTTATAAACAACCCCCTTTCTCCTGATTTAGTTGGATTAAATTGAGTGCAGCATATTTTCTTTCAAAGATGACCACGTGAATAGAGTCCATCTGTGTGCAGCAATCGGAGCAGAGCTGGCCCAAGGCATAAGCAAACTTAGCAGTTTCTTGGGGACCTCCATAAATGCATGAATCTTTAAAATGTATATCTACTATTTTAATATTTTATTCAGAATGAGAAATTTTATACAGCGGTTTCAGCATAGAGAAATAAAAATATTTTAAATTGTTTAACATTTAAATTTATTGCAAAGTAAAGTACAAAGAATACTCATCATAATTCAGTTGTTGTGTTACCTGATGCTATGAGCTTAGTTTTTGTGTTTCAGCTTGCTTGGTTGCTTTGCAAAACGACTAAACATGGCCGCCCATATGAACTTATAGGCTGGGGAAGAAGAGTATTAAAATAAAGAGCCATGGCAACTGTGGAGGAGCTGCAGAGATCCTCAGCTTAGGCACATAACTATTAGTCAAACCTACAGCTGGGTGATTATGGTTGGAAAATAAAATCTCAGATTTTTTAAATACCAAATCTGATTATTTATTTTATTTTTTTACCTCACTTTATTTGCAAATGAAAAACTCAGATTTTTCAGAAATTAAGTCTTCAAACACAGAAAATTTGATTTATCGATAAAAGCAACAAGGGCTGCAACTAATGATAACTTTAGTTATTGATTAATCTGATAAAAAAGATTGACATGTGGAGACATTTATGCCATATTAAAAATATATTAAGAGGCAAGTAAATAAGCAATTCAGTTAATTTTTAAATAATAAAAATATTTTTTATTCCCTAGAATAACAGCATTCTTTTACTGAGGTGAAAAAAAGTCTTTTGGCTAATTCTGCCGCATTTACTGTAAACATTAATATTTACTGAAATGATAATGTGTGTTCAAATAAATTAAAATTATTACAAATTGGAATGTTTTTAAAGAACAATATTTGTGTTTATGGTGCAATCAATGCACCATAAACATTGATTGCACCAGGTCACACAGTTACCTGAACAAATATTTTAAAAAAGGTCTTTTGTTATAATGTTTTTATAACAATATATCATGATAAAAACGTTTAAATCTCAAAGTTGTTTTTGTGTAACATCATTAAGACTTCCAGGAGCTTTTTGGTTTGCTGTACGGTCATAATGTGGCTTTTATTTAGTCTCAGTGTTTCTAGATGACGTATAAACGTCGTTTTTTTTGTTTGTTTTTTTTTTCCAGTTTGGTTTCAAATCCAAGATGGCCGGAGACTGGAAGCCAGGCGACCTGATTTTTGCCAAAATGAAGGGTTACCCTCATTGGCCTGCGAGGGTAAGTAGCACGAAGCGCATCACTGGTCAAAAATGTCTTAAATTTGACTGATATTTAAAAACAATGTTAGGGTACAATTTAAAATCTTAAAATGGAAAAATATAAAGTGCAACACAAATTATTCATTTCAGGTCTTTGAATTTAATTCATTTACAGAGTGAAAAAAAACCCTCAACATCCGATAACTTTTACTACACGTAGACTTTTTAACAACAATTTAATAAACTTTTCTTGTTTCTGCGAAGAAAGAAAAATTTAGAAAAAATTGATCAACCTGAAAAATGAAGGATGTGGTTTACAGATTTTTTTGTTTGTTTTTAATCTGGCAAACATGCAGAAGCTTTTTATGTTTGAAATCAACAGATTATTTTATCAAAATATTATCTGCTTAGTTTATTTTTGAGCAGGTAAAAAAAAAAAGATATTTATTGCTCTGATAGAGTATTAGAGCCACATGAAGAAAAAATATAAATAAAATTAGGAGAAAGTTGAAATCCTGAGTAAATTTGTTTCTGTTTTCAGATCGATGAAGTGCCAGACGGTGCTGTCAAACCGTCCAACATCAAATATCCGATTTTCTTCTTCGGCACTCATGAAACGTGAGCAATGAAACTCCTGATGTTTATCGAGGCGCCATTTTGTTCCTCTGAAGGTTTTTAATAGATAAATGTTTGATGAGACTCCGGTTTCCTTCCCCATTCTGCATTTTTAATGGTTGGCACCAATGTTGTGTTTACATTCATGACTGAAAGTATTTTCCCTCCTGCAGAGCGTTTCTTGGGCCGAAGGACATTTTTCCGTACCAACAAAACAAAGAGAAATACGCGAAACCGAACAAGAGGAAAGGCTTCAATGAAGGATTGTGGGAGATTGAAAACAACCCAAAAGTTGAGCTGACTGCGCCCAAGGTACGACTCCGTTAAAAACTGGGTGTGAAAAGCAGAATTTCAACTTTAAAACATTATTTTCTACTGAAATAAACCAAGATTAGATTCTCCTTTTGCTGACTAGAACTAAACTTCTGCTTGATTCAAAAATACTTAATTTATCCCAAAGGGAAGTTAAATGTAACTCATATCATCCAGTGAAGGATCTCCAGTAGCAGTCAGTGTTACAACAGCTCTGTTTAGAAAAAACAAGAACGTTTATGAGTTTCAAAAAGTTTAAAATTTGCTACAAAAAAACTACAATTTTGAGATTAACCTCAGAATATAAAAAATAAAATTTCTGAATTTGAAGTCAAATATTTAATGGAAAAAAGTTTAAATTAATTTAAGAAATTTTCTAGAAAAAAATGCTAAATTATTTGGTGGAAATGTACTTTTTATCCCTTATTTTCAAATCTACAGTGTCCCTAACATGGTGCTGTATAATTCTGTTTCTTTTTTTTATTTTCATTTTACATCATGCGCCATCGTCATTCAGACAGCTTTTTAAACGGATCAGCAAACAGACTTCAGTTTGAACGGTTTACGACTACATCCTTAAAAACTCTTAAATCTATTTAAAAAATGTGTAAGTTAGCTTTAAACGGTTCTTAAATTTTGTTGTGACAGGACTATTTAATCTTGTATATTTAATATAATTATTTAATTTCTCTTTGGGATTAATCTAGAAGTATTGAATTTTAAATATTCTGTCGTTTTTCTGTAAAGTCAAAGATTCGACTCGGTTCAGGCTAACGCTAACTAGCTGCTAATATAGCCTTACTAGCTAGCTAATTTTGTTGTTGTTTACCATGGGTAAGTTTTTTCTGTGCAATAAACTAAACTTTAATGTGTGACACATGCTGCAATCCCCCAACCATCCACTGCCTTTATAGTTTTTACTTTTAAATTTAATCCAAGGTGGCACTGAAAAGGTCTTAAGTATTAAATTAAATGTAGAAACCTGCACATATCCTGAATTAGCCAACAAACTGTTTCCAATGGTTCTTTGCACACTTTATGTAAATTAAACCAGCTGGTCAGGATGATAGTTTCACTGCTTTAACAGATGAATAAAGTTGGATTTAAGGGAGCAGTGTGATGATGTGAACAGACTTTCTGCTGCTCCATAAACAGAAGTTTTTATGAATTAAATCCTGGTTTTTTGTTTTTTTTCTGTAGCCGGTTCCTCCTCCTTCCTTCCTGGAAAAGGATTTGGAGAGCGGTCCAGAAGGAGAAGAAGACGCAGTTGATAAAGGAGTCAAACCCAAAGTAAATTTCAGTTTTTTTATTTGCTGTTCATAACCTCCATTCCCATGTGGCTCCACTGCAGTGAATCTCTTCTGTTGCCAGATTCTTCCATGTTTTTTGTCTCTCAAAGCTTCCTGTGACATCTGTCTGCATCGTAACCGCAGGAAACGGTTTTCCCTCTCGTAGAGTTGATGTTTGGTAGCAAAACGAGCAGGAAGCTCGCTGACCGCGCCTCGCTGCGTCCTATGCTGTGTCTATGGTGCATTCAGGTTCCAGGAAAAGAGGCTGAGCAGGAGAATGAGGAGGAGGAGGAGGAGGAGGAAGGGTCTCTGATGTCTGAGCAGGGTCCTCAGATCCAGGATGTACGTACTCTTGCATGTTGGGTTGCCATGCAGCGGCGCAGGTCATGTCATCCCTTGTTTGGGTGGAAAATTAAGTAAAAAGCATGCTACATCGGCGGTTTTTCTGGAGCCGGGTCGGCATTCGGGTCGCTAATGAAAATCTAACGGAGAGCTGTTTGTGTTTTCAGTCATGCTGGGTTTGTGCTTGATGAATAAAAATGAAATTATTTGAAAGTTTTGGGTTCATTTCTTGCTTTTCTGTCCATCTGCTGCATGATTCCACTGATTCCATCCACTTCTCATCCAAGTGGTTAAGTTCTGATTTCAATGCCTTTTCATCCTAATTTAACAAGTAAATCTGCAAAAGAAGGTAAGTATGAAAGAAATTCCCTTTTGCATTGAATCTGGTGTAAAACCTCAGCTGCACACTAGAGGGTGCTGTTGCTCTAAATCGGTTTGTTTCACTTTCTGCTTTTTCTCTTTACTTCAGCAGCTTTCTAAGGAAGTAAAGTCGGCTTGTTTTTGAGGTCAGCTGGAATAAAATCAAACTTTCTGGTTAATTTTTCAGGTTTCTGCTCAGAAAGAATCGACTGATCCCTCAAAACCCAAAAGAGGAAGGAAGAAGAAGGTTGGTAGTGACGCTGAAGGTGATTTAAATTCAATTTTCGAAGCATTTAAATTGTTTAATAATGTGTTTGTGTTTCAGGGTGAGCAGGAGAACGAAAAAGACGAAGATCCTGGCAGCCCCGTTAGTCCATCAGGTGGGATTTCTGCTGAAAAGTGTTTTTGTTTTACACGGTTAAAGATCTCTTGGATTCTCCTTCTGGAGCTTGAAGTTGATCCAAGTTTGTTAGCTTCAGCTTGTTCAGAGCTTTCTTCAGGAGGCTCTGCCCAGGTGGAAACAGGATCCTGGATCTGCTTTAACCTCCTCAGTCACCATTAGTTTTCACCAAAATGGCCCCAGATGGAGAAAACTTTTTAAAATATCTTTATTTGCTGATTTTTTTATTTATTTTTTTTAAAATTATTTTTCATTGATTTGAGGTTGGGATGCAAAGAATTAATAAGCTTATGACTAACTGTCGATTAATGGATTATTAGATTCAAATTGTTCCCGTTGATTAATGATGTCCGCTTAGATCTTTTGTTAGTGTTGCAGTTTGGCCTCCGTCCAGAAGAGGGCGACTTCCTGGACCATTTTTTATTCAAAATATTATGAAAAATTTAGCACTTTACATGATGGACATAAGACACAATTCAGGTTTTTAAGAAAATGGCTACTTGTCAGTTAATTTGTTCGTCGCTCTATAAGATAAAATTGATCAACTTCAGATTAACTGATTAATCAATAACTTGCATTATCCCTAATCTGAGGCCATTTTAGTGCAAAGCTGTGATTTCCACCACATCTGCTCCTATTTTGTAGCAATTAGTTTAAATATCAAAAAATAATATTTAAGCTGATATTACTGTTACTGATAATTTTAGGCTAAAAATGCGCCAAAGATTAGTAATAAATTTAACAAGCGTCTTGTTATTCTGCACAATAATTTAAAAGCAGATAAATTTGTACCACAAAACTAGAACTACAAAGTAACAATTATTTTGGTAAATGATTATTCTGACGATTAATCAATTATTCTGATGATTAATCGATTATTCTGACGATTAATCGATTGTTCTGACGATTAATCGATTGTTCTGATGATTAATCGATTGTTCTGACGATTAATCGGATGAAAGGTTGGCACATTCTGCTGATTTCTTTCATTTTTAAAATACAATATTAAAAAATGGTTTATATTAGTCTGTTTATGCATTGGATTAATAATTGGGTAGCAAAGTTTCCTTTAAAGATTTCTTATTTTTAATATTTTTTTTTGCCAATTGACACGTCCTAGGTAGAATATATTTACAGATGAAAGGTAACTTTTTTTCATCTTAAAGGCAAGATCTATATTTTTATACAGTTTTGGTTTAGTTGCTGCTCTGAGTGTGTTATTCTTTCAGCAGATATACTTTTTTGAGTCAGTATACTCCAGTTAGCGATTAGTCGATTACTAAATTAGTTGACAATTATCGAATAATCACGATTAATTTGATGAATTGTTTCAGCCCGACTGCAAAATTTGTAAAAACACTTTCTTCACTTGTCAAAACTAATTTTGTTACAAAAAATGAATCTAGCTTATTTCTGAGTATTTCCAGAGATGTAGGTTCTAATTTCAGGTAGAAATAGTGGAATGTGAGCCATAATTTGCACAAGCTGAATTGTGTATCTGCGATCAGGTGGAGACGCTCCGAAACGGCGAGGCAGGAAGCCGAAAACCGAGAAGCTGCTTCTGCTGCAGCAGGACCAACACGGCTCCGGGAGCGAAATGTAAAGCTTCAGAAAACACAGCTTTCATTGGGTTCTTCTTTTTTACAGCTTGTTTTTGTTTTATTTTTATTTTAGGGAGACGAACGAGTCGGAGAAGAAGCGAAAGAGGGCGGCGGAGGACAAGCAGCCGAGTGGAGAGGAGGAGAAGAGGAAGAAGAGGGAGGGCAGCAAGGGGAAGGAGGCGGAGCTGAAGGAGGCGGAGGCCAAGAAGAAGAAGAAGGACAATGGCTCGTCCGGCTCGGATGACGACGAGGCAAGCGTCTTCGCACGGCGGCAGTCTGAGGGACAAGAAGATCGTATTTAACGTTTCTATTCCTGTTAGTCTCAGAAAAGCAAAGGGAGGAGGAAGCTGCAGAACGCAGAGGCGGATAAAGACGGGCGGCGCTGGAAAGCCGACGAACCGAGAGAGTGAGTTCATCCCACCATGATGAGGCGTTGATGGTTTCACTCTGTGTTGCCATGGGAGACGGCAACAACAACCTCGTTAGCTACATGCTAACGAGGTCTGACCAGAAATAAACTCTCAGGTCTTTATGTGATGAATATTTTCACCTTCTTTGTGGTTGAAAATATGAAGTTTTGTTTCTGTGTCGACATATTTCAGTAATTTGAGGCAGTTTTTGATTTGTTACGATAACAAATTTGGCTGCATGATAAATTGTCCTAGAAGTTTCTGCGACAAACGATAATGTTGTTTTGAGACCATTTTCAAGTAATATAACAGTAATGAAATAATGCAAAAACACATTTTCAAAGATCAATAAACTTTAAACTCTACTGAACATTTAACACTGGAGCTGGGAGACATTTTCAAAATCCAAAGTAAATAAATAAAAGAAACAACTAATATGATTTCTTAAGTCTGTCAACAAAATTATCCTTCAAAAAGGGACAAATGGACCAGACTGAAGAGTTTGGTGTTTTTCTGCCAAAAACTCTTTCTGCCAGAGATTATGGAGCTCGTTTTGATTTGTTATGTGATTAATTGATTTATTGGTTATTGCGACAGGCCAACTTTGGATCCCGAACCATCGGTGAGTTTCTGATGTCGTGTTTTTGTCTTTCAGGGCCGACAAAGAAGATGTGAAGAAACCTGAAGCCGGACCCAAGAAGAAAGGTGATTTAAAAAAATAAATAAATGTGTGGTTTTAACTGGAACTGTTTTTTTTTTTTAAGATTTGTTTTAAACAAAACTAACCGTCATCATGAGCTCTTTTTTTCCCCGTTTTATTTTCCAGAAATGTCAACTGACCTGAAACTCCAGAAACTCCACAGTGAGATCAAGATTTCCCTGAAAATCGACAACCCGGTTAGTTCTGCCATTCATATCTTAACATGTTAATTAATAGTAATTACACAGATTTTAAGGCGAAATACATTTAATTCATAAATATTTTTCCTCCTTGCAAACAGAAAAATTATGAAGTTGAATCTAGTCAGTCCCTCCAGTGTTTTGTGATTTTCTTTTTTTTTTATTGTAGAAATTCAACAAACTCCTTATAAACAACCTAAAGTGTTTTTTTAACTAGTTGAAACATTAAAACTTGTGTTTATCTGTTTTTGTCCTCCAGGATGTGAAGAAATGTTTGGACGCGTTGGACGAGATCGGTTCCCTTCAGGTGACGACTCAGCACCTGCAGAAGCACAGCGAGCTCATCGCCACGCTCAAGAAGGTAAACCAGAAAAGGTCCCCAGTCGCTGACGGCTCCCCCTGGTGGCGGTCATGAACTGCGGGTTCATCTGCGTTCCAGATCCGGAAGTTCAAGGCCAGCCAGGACATCATGGACAAAGCCACCATGCTGTACAACAAGTTCAAGACGATGTTCCTGGTGGGCGAGGGCGACTGTGTGCTGAGCCAAGTGCTGAACAAGTCGCTCGCCGAGCAGCGGCAGCACGAAGAGGCCAAGAGGGGAGCACTGAAGAGAGCCGAGCACGTCAAGGACGGCGGCACAGGTACGGCAAGACAAGCATGGCTGGAAACGGCAAAACAAGCATGGCTGGAAACGGCAAAACAAACGTGGCTGGAAACGGCAAGACAAGCATGGCTGGAAACGGCAAAACAAGCGTGGCTGGAAACAAAAAATGGTTTCATGAATTTCAGTGAATCTCCCTAAGACAGTAGCTTTTTTAGTGAAAATAAAAATAATAAAGTTCTTTCTGCAATTGGCCTTTAAAAAAAATCTGTATGCCCCAGTTAACAATAAATTGATTTCTGAATTAGTTGACAAACGTTGGATTTGTGACTAATGTATGACTTGGGCACAAATCATACATTTGTATGATTTGTGCCCAAATCATACGATTAATCGTTTCAGGTCAATGATTTTGGCCTTTTTGTTTTTATTGAAAATATGAAATTAAAGTTTTTTTCATCATATGACCTTTTCAAAATCTGTATATTCAGGTTAACAAATAATCAATTACAAAATTAGTTGATGATTATTACAACAGTCAATTAACCATATTAATTGTTTCAGCCCTACTTGTGACTTGATTATTTTGTATATTCAAGTTAACGATTAATCGACTAGTTGGCGATTACTTGTTTTATGACGATTAATAGAATTAATTGTTTTAATTGAGGTACAGATTTCATAAAAAGTTTGTTTGTTAAGCAGGTAAAACTAAAGCAACTGAAAATAAAATCAGTTTTGGCTCCAGGGTAAAAAGTTTTCACTCCCCGGTCTGAAACCCAGACCGATGAGCCGGTCACGGTGAAACCGGAACAACAACCAGAATAAATGATCCAGAGAGGTAACGACTGTAATTTTGGGTTGCATCACAAACATTCCTCTCCTTCATTAAATCCATTACGAGCGGCAGAGTGAGCAGCCAATCAGGAGCCAGTCATGGGATCTCTGTGGTCGACCTTCATCAGCAGCTGTTATCAAACGCTGCGGCCGCATCCGTCCAGATGAAAACCCGGATTCCTCCGTTACAGGAGCAGATTGTCTCTCCGGGTGAAGCAAATCGAATCCATGGAGAATCTTTTTAATTTGACTAACCTCTGCAGAGCCGCGCCGGCCGTCACATGCTGACGGCGCGGTGACGTCATCGCTGATCAAATCTTCCTGCCCCGCAGACAAGGTCTCCAATGGCGACGCCAGCCCCGAGGAGAAGAAGACTGACAAGATGGAGGACGCCTCGGCGGGAGAAAACCACAGGTACGTCCTCCAGGTTTGCTGCTGCGCTTCAAATGACGCTAACGCAGCGTTGCTAACGGCAACCAGATGATCCATAGCACGTTGCTATTATTTCATCTTCAAATTCAGATTATGAGGATTAAACTCAGCATTACATCAGAATGAAATATACAAAACATATTTGGTTAAATTTAGACTCTTTAATGAAAGATTAAAGTTCAGCACATTTATTCACAGCAAAAACACAAAATCTTACGAAATAATTTTGGTCTATTTTCTAGTGCAAATGTCTTAATACACTTGGAATAAGAAAAACAAACTTGGCAAGATATGAGAACTTTTTAAGTTAATTCTTTATTATTGATGAAAAGTACTGACAGATAAATTCACCTATTGAAAGACATTTTTCCACGTTTTAAGGGAAATAAACTGCCAGTGCAACTAGTAATTTTGATCAATATTAATGAATTATCTAATTCAGATTAATGAATTATCTAATTCATTAATATTATTTTATATTACTAATTATTTACAAGTCCCCATGTCTTGCTAAGTGAGTTTTATTTCTTATTTCAAGTGTGCTAAGATATTTTCTCTAGAACACAGACCAGAAATACTTCAGATTTTGTGTTTTTTCAGTGTCATAAGTCACAAATGTCTCTTGTTATATTAAATCAAACATGTAAACTCTGGGAGATGCAGGCAGAGGAGAGACTTTAGGTGCTAAACATTTCACTGCTAGCTAAAAAAATGTATTCTTATGGCTTCAACTAACTCACTCGCTCTCTGGTTGCCTAGCAACAACATGCTGGGTAAGAAGCAGTTTCAAGTTCTGCCCAACTTTGGTTGCCTAGCAACAGCCTGCTGAGTAACTGCCCAAGTTGTACATTAGTGCTTAAAAATGAAAACAAACATCATGGAGAGAAAACTGGGTCAAACAGGAAGTCATGCCACCAGTTTGGCAGTATTTACTTAAAACAAAACATTAATCAATTATCAATATCGACTGATATGAAGCAATTATATCCTGATACGTTTTTCAGCCATATTGTCCAATCCTAACTATTATTTTGTAGTTTTGGCTTAATTACTACTCTTAAGATGTTTTTATTCAGGACTTGTTTTGACTCTCCAACTAATCGATTGCAAAATTATTTGACAATTTCAATAATTGATTAATCACGATTGATTCGATTAATCGTTTCAGCCTTGCTCACATTTCTCCATCTTCTGCTTGTTTGTGGTCAGTTTTATGTTTTCTCTCCGTTTCCGACCGCAGTCCTCCAAAACTTCAGGAGTCGGCCTGAACCGTCCACCGACCCGAAGAAGAGATTTGCTGCTGTACTGGAACGACGCCCCCTGGTGGACAACGGTTTCCAGGCCTTCTGAAGTGTTGTGTTGCTGCTACTCCCAAGGTTTCAGTTCACCAAGTTGCTGCATAGTTTTATTTTTGTACTCAGACACCTTGTGCCGCCTGCTGTTGGATGTATTTAATTCCCATCGGTGTAGTTGTGAATTTTAATGAACGTGTTTGAGAAGCGGGGTCATTCCTCCTCCTCCTCCTCGTCTTCATCGTGAAGTGTTTTTGTTTTTATTTTGGTCGATCATTTCAGTTGTGAACCTCCCAGGACTTGAAGTGCAGATTCTGTAAACTGATCTTGTTTTTAACGCTCTGTAACGCATGTTTAACAGACGCACAAACAGAAAACTGTGGACTTTGCCAAAGTCTCCTCTTAGCCAACAAAGTGCTTTATTTTCCATCATGTCTTTTAAAACCTAGATGTATATAAGAGTATTTTTGTGTTTGTGTCATCATCCAGTAATAAAGTGGTAGCTACAGCACAACCGCCATGTTTGTTTGTATCATTCTTCATGATTTACATTTTTGTCTTTTCAATGTAAAATTTGGAAAAATGCTGGATTTCACTGTGGATGAATTAGGACTACAGATGGATTTTTACTAAAACAGATATTTAACACCGTTTTTTCTCTTTAGGAAAACCATTTGAATTACATTTTCAGTTGCTGCAGTTTTTTTTTGTTGATAGAAGAAAATCTGCCAAAAAACTCTGAAGTTTCAAATTGTTAAAATCTCAAATTTTCTCAAAACAAGGAAATTTCCAATTTCACAAGTCAAACATTCGCTACAAAAAAAGTAACAAATTTTAAGTTAATCTCAAGTTTTTTAGGAAAGAAAATTTCAGACTTTCAATAGTCATAACTTTTCAAATTTGTTAAATTTACTGGATTTGAAAGACTTTCTTCAGAGGATTTTGTGTCAGTGGTTCTTGGTGAAGCGCCCCCCACAGGCGAGGAGGGGAACAGGTTGCTCAACTAGTTTGGTTCGTTTGACAGAGTGCAGTGAAGAACGGAGGCCCAAGGGGAAAGAGGACTTTGTTTTGTTACCTCGCATTAAGTTTTGCGTTGCATTGCAATAATGTACTGATGGGTTCATGCAGCATAATGAAGAAAAGTCTTACAGTGGCTGCCGTACTTTCTGCTGTAAGGTTTTTCCATATACGTACGTTAATATCTCGTTTTGAGACTTGTCTTTCTTTAGGATATAAATGCACCACAAACAATGTGCAAAATGCAAAAGCAAAGCAGGTCAAACATGGACTTTCCATCTTTTCTAAGATAAAAACAAACTTTCTGTAAGAAATAAGTCACTTGCAGGAAAACCCCAGACTGGGATTTGAACCCAAGACCTTCTTCCTGCAAGGCATTAAATTAACTCAGTTTTAATGTTTTCTAGCTGGAGACACACCAGCAGCCAGTAGAAGTCAAAATACAGCAGTAAACAAAGTCTTTTATTGAAAAAAAGGAAAAATCCATGCTCGTCTTCATCATGAAGCGTAAATCAGTTGAAGGCGCCTCGGTCCACGTACGGATACGCCAGGAAGTCTCCCAGTTTGTTCCCTTCCTTGTCGTAATGCAGCATCCGGAAACATTTATCGCAGAACAGACACGGGTCGCTGGGCGCAAACTGGTCCCTGGTGGTGTACCATCTACAAAACCCAAACACACCAGAGGTCAGAGGTCAAAGACGATGCTCCGGACGTGACCGCTGATGTTCACGGACCTGCCGATGAAGACGTGGCAGACGGAGCATTTTTGGGTCATCAAGCGGTTCTTATGGGTGAGCAGCGGGTAAAGATCCGTGTCCAGGCAGTCGCTGCGGTGCGCCAGTCTGCAGCCCAAAAAACAAAAAAAGAAATTGATTTCACATTCGTGACGCCTCGGCCGCTCTGCTTACGCAAACCGAATCAGGTTTTTGGAAATCCTTACTTCCCTTTGCACAAATAATAGAAAAGAAAAACTGTTCTGTTTCACAACAAGCCGCTGACCTGACGTCGGTGATGATGACGAGGTGTTCGCAGTCGCCTTGGTGACAGTAGAGGTACGGAAACCCCACCTTCACCTTCAGGTCCACCAGCCGCGTGTCCTCCATTTTGACCGTGCTGAACGGCGGGTAGTTGTGGGACTTGGCCCAGTCGATGGTCGTACTGGATTCCCAGTAAAAGACATGAATCAATGTAAAAATGATGAAAAAAGTCAAATTAAACAATAAAAAAGCAGCTTTTGAGCAAAAGGTAAACGGTTGGATGAGTCCTGTTACATCCAGGAACATTAGAAAATACCACAATAAATGTGATTGTATTATTAAAAATGAATTAAAGTCTCGTTTTGAGCTTTCCCTGTCGAGACGGAACAGATAAATCATTAAAATTCAGAATGAAAAAGCCATTAATGACCCAGAGGAGTGGGTCTGTACTTTGTCGTTGGGTTGGAAGCTACACCAACAGTCATGAGGATTCAACAAAACCAATCTGAGGATGAAACCAGTTCATCGTTTAATTAGCTTTACAAATTACTCCTCATCATGCCTGTTACAATAAGCAATAAATCAATTAATTTCATAATAAATTAAAACAAGTTACATTTTCATTTGCATGATTTATCATTTGTCTTCAGTCTGATGTTAAACCCTTTTGAAAGGACAGTTTAGTTTACAGAAACGTCATAATTCATTGTTTTTGTTTCAGTTGTTTTATTTTGGATAATGTCCTGCAGTTCAAGGGTTAAATGTTCATTAGAATTTAAAGTTTATTTATCCTTGAGAATGTGTTCTCACATCATTTTACTTGAAAATATTATCGCTTATCACGATAACTTCTGGGACAATTTATCGTCCAGAAACATTTGTTTTTGTGACGGTCTCTTTCTGTTTCGTTCTTGGGAGGAGATTTTGCTCCACAATCTTCTCAAGGACGCGGTCATCCCTGGTCCAGGTGCAAATCTATGGTGCAAATTAGTGCCAAAATTAAGACTACTGTGGTGGCTACTTCCTTATCACAAAAGGCCACATCCATCCTGAATCTAGATACTGATCTGATTCATGATAGGCCGACAACAGTAACCTAGCAACCAGCACCAGCGAATTTAAAGGACAATGCTAGCTAGCGGTGGTTTGGAAAGGCTAACAACTAGCATGCCTAGGCTGGTCACGACGCAGATTACTTTCTCCCTTTGGTATCCATTAGCACGGACAGGCCATCATTAGGCTAGCACTAGCGTTGGACTGGCTAGCATTAGCAGTGGCTAGGCTAGCATTAGCAGTGGATAGGCTAGTGCTACCATTAAAATGGCTACAATTAGCCTCAGACATGCTGACTTTAATCTTGGAGAAGCTAAAAACTAGCATGACTTTGGCATGCTAGTTGCTAAAGTCGCAGTTTTTCCTTTTGAAGAAAACTTTCTGTGCTGAAGTTGGCTTACGATTGAGCCTTCCGATTTCAAAAATGGCTAAAGGCTAATTTTCCAACTAATTTTTCATGCTAAGAGAAGTTCTGCTTTCAAATGATTTATGCCTTGAGTGACTTTAATTTATTCTAGTTTGAAAACTTCAATACTTGGATTTTAAACATGGAGTAGTTTATTTTGCACTAAAAGAGTAAATGAAACAATTTGTGAAAGTTTCATAAATCAAACCAGGTTTAAAATATTCTGCTTTTAGGATTTTTACTGATTCTGTTGACAGGAATTTAATTCCTCCTCACATCACTGTCGAACATAAAACTAGAGCACAAACTTGCTTTACCCAGCTAGAATGGGAATCTATTCTGACTTATTGAAATATGTTCTCATAGAAAAACCAGAAACAGACCTGCTGATGTCCTGGCACTCTGGATAGCGCATGTCATTGTAGAAAACTCCTTCGAAGAAAAAGTAGGCCGATTTGAAAAGGTCCTGAAAAAAGAAGGATGAAAAAAGAAGCATTAAAACACGACGGTTAGGTGGTCAATCGACTGGAGCGTCCAGTCGCTGTAAATGTCCAGCTGCTCACTTTGCTCATGAAGTCTGGCGCCATGTCCGGCGTGCTGCTGAACTCGCCGCACACCTGCAGGTCGCTGACGCAACAGACGGCGTCCCGGAGCTCGGCCAGGGTGTGGGAGCCGGTCATCAGCAGCGTGGTGTGGGGTCTGACGTGGTTAAACTGGGGAAAGTTTAGGAGTATGGTGGCCCACAAGGCACACACAATGCAAAGGCCACAGTGCAAGTTATGCTAGAACTGATCCGAAAAAATTAGGACAAACTTGCTAGCAAAACTTCTGTAGCATCATTAAATCATTTCACCATGATTTCTGTTTTATACAACAGAATTCATGATAATCGTGCTAACATAGCTTCTGTATTAGCATTAGTTATATTTTAGGATAAATTTAGTTTTAGGACAAAACGGAATTTGTGATGCGACACCAACATGGAAACTTCCATTTTAGAGTCACTTCTGCTTCAGCATAATTTCTGTTTTAGCATAAATCCTTTGTAAGTAGAACTTCTCTTAGCATGAAAGTAAATTCATGAAAAACTTGCTAGCATAACTTCCAGTTTAGCATCACATCGGTTTTAGCATGAAATGGATTTCATGCTAAAACCTTCCGTGTTAGCATAATTTTCATTTTACCATTACTTCTAATGTGGCTTTCATTGTGGCTTTTGTGGTTTGTTGACCCTTCTGGGCCGCCGTAGAAGGGAAATGTCAGCCCCACAGAGGAACCATTGAGGGATAAATGTGATGACGAACGATGTGACAAAATAGAGATAAATGCTCACTTTCTCCACGGAACTAGGGAAGTAGATATTGATAGTTAGAATGAGTTCGCCTTCAGGGAGCTGGTTAGCCTTGGTGTCTGGTAGCCTTCCAGCAGTCAGGCGGTCCTGGAAACCATTCAGAGGAAACAAACAAACTTTCATTCCGATTTAGAAATTCATCTCTGACATATTAGACTTCTAGCAAATCAAAGTAATTTGGATTATTTTAACTGACCTAAACCAAGAGGATTTTGGTCTGATTTAATTGTTAAGCTCTGCGTTAGTGATGAACATGAATCCTTTGTTTCACCCACCAGTTCATCTGCGTAGAGGTCATGTCTGTTTCTGGTACATTTCTGAGTTTTGTTGTTCTTCTTTTTTCTGTGTCTGTCAGTAAAAACAAACAGAGTCATCCTGCTGTGGAATCCAGACAGTAACTGGGATGAATAAATGGGAACCGGGCTTACGTCAGAGTCTTTAGTGTCGTGTTTGGAGGGACGACTTCCGGGTCGCGCTCCTGATCTCCAGAATGGCAAAGAAGCGAATCGACACTGCAACCGGAAAACAGGAATTAAAAACCTTTTAATTTGTTTCCTATGGATTGAAATACCTCTCTTCTTTATTTCTGATCATTTTGATAATTATTACAGCAAAAACCAAAACTAATTTAGGTTTAACAAAATGTTAATGGTAGCATAAATCTAAAAAAAATATTAACACTTCAGCTTGAATTACTGCATCAGTGAGTGGGATGGAGGCGATTAGCTAGTGGCTAAGTAACTTAACTTTTATTTTTTATTTGTGAACCCGGCGGTGACTGGACTTTTTCAATGTTCCTTTTTCCTTCCACTCAACTTTCCACTGAGAGGTTTGAACACAGCACTCTGTGAGCAGCCAGCTTGTTTAGCAATAACGTTTTGTCTTCCCCGTCAGCCTGTGAGCCACAACTGAACATTTATGTATTAAAAATGTTACGCTGTTATGTAATGTTCTAATTAGTGGACGAGTGAATTTGGGGTTTTAATTAGCTTGTAGGCTAATCTAAGCGATGTGAAATTGTCACATTAAAGCCACCCAAAGGGCTGTGATTGGACCTTTGATATCAGAATCTTGTGTGGGAATCGTCTGGTGTTCGGACCCGCTGGGGCCACCGACCTGCAGACGGATCTGAGTTCAGT
This sequence comes from Poecilia formosa, assembly GCF_000485575.1. Classification (NCBI taxonomy): domain Eukaryota; kingdom Metazoa; phylum Chordata; class Actinopteri; order Cyprinodontiformes; family Poeciliidae; genus Poecilia; species Poecilia formosa. The sequence goes on along the minus strand of NW_006800056.1, from coordinate 1,479,415 downwards.
CATGGTTTCCTCTCCGACCCCCATCGCCGCAGCGAAGCGAGCTTCAAACAAGTCCTGGTCTCCCGGCTGGAAGGAAAAGTCCTCCGGCTTCAGTCTTTTCAGCCACTCGTCCCGGAAAGAGCCGATGTGAAAAGGTGTGGAGTTTAAGTTCATAAATTCATAATCTGGGACGTTGCTGCTCGGTTCTACCGGTTGTTCGGACGCCGCCATGTTTTCAGCGACGAAAACAAATGCGTCCCCGGGCTTTTAAAGCAAACCCGCGCAAAGGTTTGTGGGTAATGTAGTTCTATGGTTTCCTTGCGCGCGTGTGTTTTTTTTTTTTTTTTTACAGGTTTTCAGATCACCACCTTCCTAAACGCCCAATTATCACATAGAAATGTGTTTGTTGTGTTTAATCGATTAATTCTAATAAACATAGCATGTCACATGTTAACCTAATGAAATTATTTCGGTTTAGGATCAATAAAGTGTTCTTTAATTAAATTTAAATTTGAGTGAACGCAACATATTTTAGCTCAGTGAATTAGTAATGTGATGTCTCTCTTGACCACCAGGGGGCAGTAATGTAAAATCAATCAATCGATAAAACTGCATCAAAAGAAAGAAGAAGCAGTTTAAGCCTGATAAAGCCCGCCATTTTCCGAGTTCCTTTTCGGCGTGAACTTACGATGGCTTTCGCATTATTCCAGAGTTTTATCAGTTTTTGCCAAAAGTGTGATCCCCCCCCGTCCACCCCAAAATAATCTTTTAGCAAAGAAAAAAGAGGTGGTGATTGTTTTAATTCCAAAATCACTTTTGGTTAAAAGTGACTTAGGACATTACTTTAGGAAGGTGACAACAATTGTTCGAACAAACATTTAGCTCTCGAACTGACTCTTGAACTGTGTTATTTAGAGTTCTGTCTGTAATTTCAAAGTGAGCGAAGAAGAACACAAACAGAACAATCAATCTGTATGCTCTTTGTTAGCTAGATTCTTCAACAACACTGACCTCAAGATTCAATATGGCTGCCTAACGTTTAGCACAGCAATATTTAGATTACATTATTTGCACTTCCAACTGTATCTCATCAACCAATACGGAGATCTGATAAAGCCTTTATTAGCAAAAATGGTTCAATGTGAATATACACAATATGAAGAAATTAATTCTCATTTGCTGCCACTCTTGGTTCAGTATTCATAAAATCACCTATTTGGGAATTTTTCTGGAAAATGTAGCTCCAAATTATTCTAGGAAAATTAGCCCAATCACAGATTTTTCTGTTTGTAAAGCATATCTAAAATATTTAAAAGAAAATGCAGCTTTGGAAGCTGAAATACCCACTAGTGATCCTAGCTGACATGCCATTTGTTGGCTGTTGTTTAGAAAGCAGCCAATCCAGGATCACTATTCATTTCCTTGACACTGACTGGCTATTTGTCAGCAGTTGCAGTCCCTAATTATTGTGAACATCGAGGGTCCATTATGCTAATTCTAGTTAGCCTAAATTAGCATAAGAAAGAGGCAAATGAAAAAAAAAATTCTACGCCTCCAACCAATATCTGACTCTCTTACTGCAGAATGGTCTAATTCTGGTCTTTTAAATTGAACAACCGTCCAGCAGGTGTTGATTGAGCATCAAGACCTTGTGATGATGCAGAAGACATTTAAAACCAGTCATGAACTTTTCTTCCTGGGGTTATTTTGGTCGGAAAACTCCAGCAGGTTACGTCAGAGAAAGTGCAAAGGGGACTGTGGTAGAATGAATGACAAAACCACTGGAAATAATTGTTTAGGATGATGCATCACATGCCAGCAGACAGTCAGATATTTTGGCAAACTCTAAGCAGCACAAACTTTCTGTTGCAGTTATATGGGTGATATTCAAGGGATTGGTTCCTTAAGGACACAGTTTTTCAGGGTGAGGCTTTTTTCCTCCAAGGCTTTCCATCCACTGGTACTTTTCTATTTCTTTTAATTTGTCAAGTCAAACAGCAAATCTTTAATGTGTTTTTGGTGCTAAACTGTTCACTGATTTACAAACTAACAGTATTTTAAAGTATCTGAACTACAGGAAGCCAAACAATGTGACTAAAGTTAAATGCATGGATGAGTTTCTCTAGATCCTGCTGCAACATTACTCCTTTAATCCTGCAAATGTTCTTCAGGTGATAGAAGGCCGACTTTGTAACTGTCTTTATGTGACTCTGAAGGTTCAGGTCAGAGTTCATCACCCGGATCTCTAGTTTCTAGCTATAATAAATAAAGCTTTGTGCTGACTGGATCATTTCTCTTATGTTAAAAAAAAAAAACACATAAGCTAACGTTAGCTGAAGGTTTACAGCGGCTTAGTCTTCTTCTGCCTTGGGCCGGCTCTGTTCACATGGATGCAGTTCAAACACCAGGAACATTTGAAATGAAATCTACATCAATCAGCAGATTCAAACTTTAAAAAGGTCAAAGGGTGGCATGAGGTAAAGCGAGAACACTGCAAAATAACAAAATATTTCTAATAAGTATTTTCTAATGTCAATTTCTTAGTATTTTCATCAAATACAGGAGCTTGTTTTAAGTCAATAATTCCTTAAGATTCATTAAAAGGTACCAGTTCCATAGACAGATTATTTCACTTACAACTAAACAATATCATCAATCTTAAGGAATAATTGACTTAAACAAGCTTATATTTTGGTGTAAGTTAGTTTTGTCTTTTGTCAAGTGAACTAACATATTTGAACTGGAAACTGGACAGAAATACTTGGAAATATTTTGTGTTTTTGTGGTGAGTTCGATCCTCCATTGAATTCAGCCGACCTTTCATCACAATCATTCATTTTGAGTAATTTTACGCATGTTCCCCTTTTAAAAGTCACTGAAATCTTTTTACTCACTTATCAATAGTTGGTATTCTTTAAAAGGGTTTTTCTCTGAAGCCAGAGAGCGAACCCGTCATCATCAACACCCTGTATTAACGATGTTCCATTCACATTTTATGTCTTAGACCTTTTGAATCTGCATTAAGTTTTCCTTTCTGTCAGTAATCCTGAGCAGCAGCTCCAACCTTCGCTGTGCTCAGTGGGCTGACCTTGTTGGCTGGAAGCCACGCCCGGCATCTACGATCATCATAAGAAGCTCGACTCAGACTGTTTGTCTTTCTCCCCAGAGTTTTGGCCAGGAAAGACGTCCGTCTCTTTGTTTCTCTTTTCACTCGCTCCTCAGCTCAAATGGAGATGAACAATGGTGCAATCAAGGAGGTGAGTTTTTATTTTTGAAGCTAAAATAGTTTGTTTTTACAACAAAATCAATATCAATGTTTGCATTTGCATTACTTTTGCCAAATTCCTTTAAAAATATAGCGTATGATTTCTACTTGTATTTACTGCAACTGTTTTTTAATGCTATTTTTGGTATTTTTGATGAAGAATGCAACTAGAAGTACTTTACACTGCTTCATATAATGGAGATATTAATAATTTGGATTATTCACATGGAAATCTTTAACACCGCTGGCCGAAGTCGGAAACATCCAAGTATCAGGGGTGGAAAATTAAATCTTGTTTCGTTATCTGCAGAAAAATGCAAAGTTGTTTTAGGGCCATTGTCGACAGAAAAAGAAAAAGGAGGAGTAAAATCTCAGATTCTTATTTTAGTAATCTAAGTAATCTAATCTCTAGTAAATTTCTAGAAAAACTTAGAAAATTGTAGTTAGTGAAAATTAAAACTTTTCAACTTGTTAAACTCACAGATTTCCAAGTTTTTTCTACTAAATATCTGAGATTGATCGAAAAATGTCTGAGTTTTTTTTTCTTTCTTTTTTTTGTGCAAAGTTTTGAATTTTAAAACTCAGAAATTTCCAAGTTTTTTTAAAAGAAATTTCAAAGATTTTACTATAAATTTTTGAATTTTTGGAGCTCATAAATTTTAATATATTTTCTACAAAATTTTTCAGGTTAATCTAAAAACTTTAAAAATTTTCTCACAAATTTTTGAATTTTCAAATTCATAAATTTCACATTTTTTTCTAGAAAGTTCATGAAAATTTCTCTTATAGGTATTTTACTTTTGGAGCTCAGACATTTCCTTGTTTTTCAGAAAATTTCTGAGATTAATCTCAAAATGAGTTTTCTTTCTACAATGGCTTTTTACCATGATAGAAAAAAACTTTACACCATTTAAATGCCACGTTTTGATAGTTTCAACTAAATCTCCTAATTTTGTGTTTCTCTGGGTTTTTAGATGGATGTTGACCACATACATGAAGAGGAGACGTAAGTAGAGTTTCATCTCTCCAAACGTTCTTTATTTTTTATTTTAAATCAAATATATCAACCAATTAATGTAAATGCTTCTGCTCAAATTTTGGAACAAACTAAATTCTTTATATATATTCTTTAAAGTGTTCTCTATAACCCATTTTCTATGCTCTCTGGAGTTTTTTGAGTTTTTATTTGGGCTTTAGCTGCTTTATCAGTGATTTACTAAATGCAAAACTTTCAGCCAAATATGAGAGCTTAGCTTTGGAGTAAAAGCTGTGACTAAATAACGGCTTCATAGAAACAAAATGAAGGAAAAGGATCATAAGGAAAAGAACGTGAGATTCTCTGGACCTTTGCTCTCCGGAAGGTTGTGCCTCTGTGGAAAAACCTTCAGCGTCTTTACTAACACAAATTTCCCTCTGACAAAAACAGCATCATAATATGAACATTAGATGAATAAAGTCATAATACACTGGCTCATAGCAAAACAGGAGAGAAAAAGATCAGAGAAAAATAATTCAGAATTCTGAAGAAACAAGTGAGAATTTAAAAAATATCCATCAGAATTCAGGTATGAAAGTCAAAATTCTGTGAAAAAGTCAAAATTCAGAGAAAAAAAGAAAAAAACAAGTTTATAGTTCTGAGTAAATAAACATCCAAACTCAGAGGGAAAGAGGAGGATGGAAGATGTGAGGCTGATTTTTGGAAATGTTTGATTTTCTCTGTCTGCATTTCAGAATTCTCCAGCTGGACTTGGAGACGGCGCTGGAGGAATGTAACGTCGCCCTGCATCTGTTTCTGAACAACCGGTTTGCAGACGCTTTGAGTTCACTGGAGCCGCGGTAAGTCTCTGACGTTCACTAAAATCTTTGAATAAAATGGGACTTCTCAGAATCAGAAATCCTGTTTTCAGGTCGGAAAATCTTTGAGTTCTTCTGGAAACTACATGTCAGCAGCAACTTTTAGGAAGAGAGAGGATTAAATACACTGAGAAAAGTCTGACTTTAGTCTCAGAAATCTGAGACTAAAATCGAAATTCTGAGGAAAAAAAACATAATTTTGAGGAAATAAGTCAGAATTCTTAGAAAAAATAAAATTTGCTCATTAGTGAGACTTGCCAGGCTCTTTAAATGCTATTTAATGCGGTAAAAGTTTTAGATCAACAATTATGTGACATAATCCCTGATTTTTTTATACAGACTGAAAAACTAAATCAATTAAAAAAACTAATTGATTTCCTTTGTGACAGAAAAAAAGATGCAAAAATGTAAACTTACTTTAATTTCTTACACATTTAACAATTTTACTTTTCCTTAAAAATCCCATTTGATCCTATTTTACTGAAGCGTTTGTGTCCTCCAGAAAGAGCCACAGTATGTATCATGCTATGGGCTACAGCAGCATCTTACTGATGCAGGCTGCTATGACCTTTGACCCCAAGGACATGGATGTTGCCATGGCGTCACTGAAGGAAGCTCTGCACACCTGCCAGAGGTAAAGCTAGAAAAACGCATCAGTATATTGATTGATAACAGAAATGTCCCTATTCATGTCTCATCCGTGTATTTATGTCATTTTTTATGCATTTGCCTCACATCCTCACTTTTCACGTGGTTTTTCTCATAAATTTCATTTTTATGGTGTTGTCTTTGAGTCACCAATCTGAGTGTGCAGTAAAACCAACGTGAGCGCATACGTTTGTGAACGAACAATAATTTGTGGTGTTGAATGTTAATATCTCACACTCTGTTGCTAAATTTGTGTTTAACGTCGCTGCTCCTCGTGTATGGAAGACAAATAAGGCCAAAAATGCATGAAATTTCATG
>NW_006800056.1:1456450-1469538 GCF_000485575.1 Poecilia formosa | reverse complement strand
ATTTTCTCACAAATTTTTGAATTTTCAAATTCATAAATTTCACATTTTTTTCTAGAAAGTTCATGAAAATTTCTCTTATAGGTATTTTACTTTTGGAGCTCAGACATTTCCTTGTTTTTCAGAAAATTTATGAGATTAATCTCAAAATGAGTTTTCTTTCTACAATGGCTTTTTACCATGATAGAAAAAAACTTTACACCATTTAAATGCCACGTTTTGATAGTTTCGACTAAATCTCCTAATTTTGTGTTTCTCTGGGTTTTTAGATGGATGTTGACCACATACATGAAGAGGAGACGTAAGTAGAGTTTCATCTCTCCAAACGTTCTTTATTTTTTATTTTAAATCAAATATATCGACCAATTAAGATTTAATGTAAATGCTTCATTAAAATGAAATGTAATGTAAACTAAATTCTTTATATATATTCTTTAAAGTGTTCTCTATAACTCATTTTCTATGCTCTCTGGAGTTTTTTGAGTTTTTATTTGGGCTTTAGCTGCTTTATCAGTGATTTACTAAATGCAAAACTTTCAGCCAAATATGAGAGCTTAGCTTTGGAGTAAAAGCTGTGACTAAATAACGGCTTCATAGAAACAAAATGAAGGAAAAGGATCATAAGGAAAAGAACGTGAGATTCTCTGGACCTTTGCTCTCCGGAAGGTTGTGCCTCTGTGGAAAAACCTTCAGCGTCTTTACTAACACAAATTTCCCTCTGACAAAAACAGCATCATAATATGAACATTAGATGAATAAAGTCATAATACACTGGCTCATAGCAAAACAGGAGAGAAAAAGATCAGAGAAAAATAATTCAGAATTCTGAAGAAACAAGTGAGAATTTAAAAAATATCCATCAGAATTCAGGTATGAAAGTCAAAATTCTGTGAAAAAGTCAAAATTCAGAGAAAAAAAGAAAAAAACAAGTTTATAGTTCTGAGTAAATAAACATCCAAACTCAGAGGGAAAGAGGAGGATGGAAGATGTGAGGCTGATTTTTGGAAATGTTTGATTTTCTCTGTCTGCATTTCAGAATTCTCCAGCTGGACTTGGAGACGGCGCTGGAGGAATGTAACGTCGCCCTGCATCTGTTTCTGAACAACCGGTTTGCAGACGCTTTGAGTTCACTGGAGCCGCGGTAAGTCTCTGACGTTCACTAAAATCTTTGAATAAAATGGGACTTCTCAGAATCAGAAATCCTGTTTTCAGGTCGGAAAATCTTTGAGTTCTTCTGGAAACTACACGTCAACAGCAACTTTTAGGAAGAGAGAGGATTAAATACACTGAGAAAAGTCTGACTTTAGTCTCAGAAATCTGAGACTAAAATCGAAATTCTGAGGAAAAAAAACATAATTTTGAGGAAATAAGTCAGAATTCTTAGAAAAAATAAAATTTGCTCATTAGTGAGACTTGCCAGGCTCTTTAAATGCTATTTAATGCGGTAAAAGTTTTAGATCCACAATTATGTGACATAATCCCTGATTTTTTTATACAGACTGAAAAACTAAATCAATTAAAAAAACTAATTGATTTCCTTTGTGACAGAAAAAAAATGCAAAAATGTAAACTTACTTTAATTTCTTACACATTTAATAATTTTACTTTTCTTTAAAAATCCCATTTGATCCTATTTTACTGAAGCGTTTGTGTCCTCCAGAAAGAGCCACAGTATGTATCATGCTATGGGCTACAGCAGCATATTACTGATGCAGGCTGCTATGACCTTTGACCCCAAGGACATGGATGTTGCCATGGCGTCACTGAAGGAAGCTCTGCACACCTGCCAGAGGTAAAGCTAGAAAAACGCATCAGTATATTGATTGATAACAGAAATGTCCCTATTCATGTCTCATCCGTGTATTTATGTCATTTTTTATGCATTTGCCTCACATCCTCACTTTTCACGTGGTTTTTCTCATAAATTTCATTTTTATGGTGTTGTCTTTGAGTCACCAATCTGAGTGTGCAGTAAAACCAACGTGAGCGCATACGTTTGTGAACGAACAATAATTTGTGGTGTTGAATGTTAATATCTCACACTCTGTTGCTAAATTTGTGTTTAACGTCGCTGCTCCTCGTGTATGGAAGACAAATAAGGCCAAAAATGCATGAAATTTCATGTGTCTTTCATACGCAAAGCAACTGAGTTCACAACTTAAAGCAGATGAACGACAGCACCAGAAAATAACAGATGGATCCATTTTATCCAATTAGCATATTAACTGAATGAAAAAGAACCAATCACAACCAACAAGTCAAAATACTCCAGCAAGTGACAGACATTACAAAATAAAACATTCAGACTTGATATTATAAATCATTTAATTTAATCGATTTACTGTCTTCATAGTGTTTTTGTCACTTTGGAGAAAAGGTTACATGTATGTATAGGGCTGATGTGTGATTATGGATTCTCTCTATTAATATTATATAAACCAAAAGAAAATTAAATGCAACTATGATTTTAATCACTCCATACTTTTTATTCAGTGTGCCCCTTTATGCACACAGCATTAAATCCACTTTTATTTTGTTCTACAACAAAATAATTCAGCTGAACTACTAATGAAGCAGCTTAACTACAGAAAAAAGGGTTTAAATTTAAATATCTATTTTAAGTTCAATGACTCTTTTATCCCATTAGATAAACTGTTTGAGTTGCAGTTTTGAACATTTCCTTAGTATTTGCGATGTTTTATAATCCAGTCTTGTTTCCCAACTTAGATTTAGGAGAAAAACTGGAATAATGGAGAGCTTAGCCAGCTTTTGGCATGGGCAGCCTTTTGATAATTTGACAGAAGGTGAGTCTTTCATTGATTTCTGGGACAAAATTACTCACATTTCAGCTAAATGTAATTTCTGCTGGTATCCAACAGAACATGCACCAGTTTAACTGTAAATATGGTTAACATTTCGTTTTGCGTCTGTTTGTCACAGAGGAGATGCACGCTGAGCTGTGCTACGCCGAGGTCCTGATGCAGAAGGCAGCGTTGACGTTCCTGGATGAAAGCGTCATCAGCTTCATCAAAGGAGGGATGGGAATGAGGAGCAGTTATCTCATTTACAAGTAAAATAAACACAAAATTAGCGGTGAACTGATTGCACTTCTCTGGCTGTTTACCAAAAAGTCTGCATGATACCAATTTTTTTTGGTCTGAAAAGTTAACTATAGCAACAAAGTCATAAAGTTGGCAACAGTAGAGTCCATTTATCGATGCAGTCTGTCATAATGGGTTATAGTGAACGTACCCACATGCAAGAACACAACAAGTAGAGCGAATCACAATAATAAAGTTTAATAAAGAGAAGTGGTGGGGGAGTTCTGGATACGGGGTTGGGACTGCAAGGTCATCAACTGTTAAATGAGAGGACAGATGTGAGTAACAGTCGGTAGCAGAAAGATCACGCAGAGATTAGTCGGAGAATCTTACTTGGGAAAGGGGTTGAAATGGGTTTGATTGTTGCCTGAGGTTGCTACTGAAGACGGAGGTCCAGAGCTCGCTAATCCAGCGAGCGGTGCACGTTGGAGGACGGACAGGTATGAGAGGCTGTAGCGGACGGCTGAGGCGTCAGAGGGGGTAACGGTTCCTCGGGAGGCTGGTCGGAGCGGTGATCGCTCGGAAACTTGGCTTCCGACAGATCGGACCTGAGACGACGAGGAAAACTCGCTGAAGGTTCCAGGAGACTTGAATCCACAGACTACACACTGGGAGACGGCAGAAAACCTGACGAGAGGAAAACACAACGGGAGATTACTCAGGAGAATAAACTCAGAGGGCCTAGCTCAGAGATAGTTTACCATTCAAGGTTAACACTCAGGCACCGGAGTGTTTGCCAGCTGCAGCATAAATACTCCACTTCAGCCCTCTTCAAATTAGCCACAGGTGCATCAACAGGGTCTCCACCGCATGTTCCAGGGGCTCAGCCCATCGAGGACCTCTGGTGGATGGTGAGGAAACAGCAGGCAACAACAAAACAAAACCCAAACCTAAGACTAAAAAAAAAACAAAAAACTCTGATCCCAACAGTCTGAAATCTTTATAATTTTGTAGTGTGTTGTGTTGATATTAAGACATAATGTTTTTAAACTAGGAACTGCCAGGCTATGGAAAATGTAATAGAGGATGGAGAAAAGGAGAGGAACACACATATTCATTTTCGAGGTGGCGTCAACATGGGCATCGGATCATTTAATCTGGTAAGAAGTAAAAAAAATGACATACAATTTAATTCAATATTTTAGACTACTCTTTATTTATCTGGACATACCATGCAAATGTAAATGATTGAGCTCATTTTAATTTATTGCGACAGACTTAGCTGGAACTCCGCTTGGGTTGCTAGGTGACGGGCAGAACTCTGCTGGGGTTGCTAGGCAACAGGGTGGGGTTACTAGGTGAGGGGCAGTTACATTTAGAATATTATATTATGGTAAAATAATGGCTGGATTGAAAAAAAAACTGTTTTAGAAGCAGTTGACACCCAAATTGAAGCATAAAAACATTTAAAAGATTTATTTAAGATTGAGACGTTTTGGGAAGTTTTAACTGATTCTCCAAACAGAGATTAAATGCTATGAAGCTGCATTTGTCTCAATGAATCCAGAGTAACCACCATGTTTTATTTGTTGTTTTTATCAGATCCTGTCCATGCTTCCATCCAGAGTCCTCAGACTCATGGAGTTTCTGGGATTTTCTGGAGACAGGGTAGGAGACGCTTTGGGATGTCAGTATCACCGCATTAAAACGGTTTTTTAATACGTTTCTATAATCCGCTTTGCAGGAGTTTGGTTTGTCTCAGCTGAGAGAGGGGGCAGCCAGCAACAGCCTGCGCTCCATCCTCAGCACCTTGACTCTGCTCATGTTCCACCTCTACATGAGCGTCATTCTGGGTGAGAAACTTTCCTCATGTGAAGCAGAACATCAGATAACTGGAGCCTGGAAGTGACTTTAACGCTCCTTCAGGTACCGGTGAAGGAAACCTCCCTGAGGCTGAAGCTCTGCTCAAACCGTACGCCGACAAGTACCCCAACGTAAGAAACGCAGACAAACATATAGTTTATAAAGGAAGGTTTCCATTTATGCTAATTTATTATGAGAAAAATACACCCCATAACTCAATACATTCACTGCAAAAACAGAAAATCTTGCCAAGTAATTTGGTTTAGTTTCTGCTGTAAATATCTTAGCACACATCAAATAAGGCATATTTATGACCTCAGAAATCCCCAAGTTTTTCTGGAAAATTTAAGTTTTTCTGGCAGAAATTTTCTCTTTTTTTCTATTTACAGTGAAAGCCGTTGTAGAATCATAATTTTTATGTGAATCTATATTTTTGGCACCCATAGAACTCCCACAGTAGCACTGAGAGAAATGGAAACTTTTCTTACTCCTCTTGCGGTAAAGTATTTTTCTCTGGATTGAACCCGAGGGATTTTTCCCACAGGGAGCGCTGATGCTCTTCTACACGGCCAGGATCGCTGTGCTGAAAGGGAACTTCACATTTGTGAGTGTTAACTGTCTGACTGTAAATAAAGGCCAGTAAATGAAGGCTAGTTTTCAGGGTTTTCTGGTCTCTGCAGGCTCAGGAGAAATTTCTGGCCTGCATAGCGACCCAGGAGGAATGGCGTCAGATCCACCACCTGTGCTTCTGGGAGCTGATGTGGGCGTACTCCTTCGAGCAGAACTGGACCGAGGCGTACCGATACGCCGACTGCCTCTGCAAGGAGAACAAGTGGTCACAGGTATCAGCATTCTCTTCTGCTTCTAGTTCTTCTTCTTCTTCTGGGCTTTTCTTGGCAGAAAACTTTAAATGTGCATTACTGCCATCAACTCGACTGGAGTTTGGACTGAAGAAATGCACAAAGCAAAAAAAAAAAAAAAGAAAAAAAGGGAAAGAAAAGTCTTTCTTTAGGATTAGGGTCACTAAAGAAAACTCTGACTTTTCCCTCAGAATTCAATTTTTTTTTCTTGGAATTCTGACTTTAAACTCAGAATTGAGATTTTTTTCCCCCCCAAAATTCTGACATTTTTTCTCTCAGAATTCCTTATTCTTCTCAGAATTTGGAGAAAAGTCAGAATTGTGACTTTTCTCAGAATCTGAATTGTTTAAATTATTTATGCACCGTCAGACTAACCTAGTCTGATAACTCAAATTTACCAAATGGTACTCATGCAAATATGACCATTAATCTCATAATTTTATTCACATTTTCTTTGACTTTGCTCATTTAACGTTGCTGTTTTCTGTTAGGCCACATATGTATTTCAGAAAGCCGCCATCTTAAGCATGCTTCCAGAGGAGGAAGTCGCCAAGACTGGAGAAAATGTTGTGGCGCTGTTCAGGTGAGTAAAGAAATGAATGATGTCTTAGCAGTTAGCTGCACTGCAAAAACACAAAATCAGAGTTTTTCAAACTGAGAGACTCAGAAAGTTGGAGAGAAGATGAGGAAAAAAACCTCCAAAATAAAAATAACTTCAATCCCATTAATTTTTTTATCTTAGATTTTTTTAATTGCAATTGTTGTTTTCTGTTTTTAAAGCTTTTTTTATATATAAAAAAATAAGTTTAGATAATTTACTTAAATGCTATTTCTGATGCTCATTTTCTTATAGGCTGCCATAATTCTTATGCAAAAAAACTACAAGAACAGTGAGAATAAAATAAGATTAGATGTGATTAATTTAAAATATGTTAATTATTTGCTTATAATCAAAAGAGGGGATTGTGTTTCAAAATTGCATCATCTGGTAATAAAGTCATAATATATTAACTGATAAAAATAACTGGCCACATTTACGCTAAATTAATGTAATAATTATTGAACAGTAAATAAAAAACCTTCTAAAAGTTTATGTTTCTTTATGAATTTTGAAGCATTATCTGTGGGTTTGCTGTTTCCCGCAATAAAATATTTCCACTAGAAACAAGATAAAAATAGAAAGATTTTGTGTTTTTGTTTTTGATCGGCTAAATGAGCGTCGGTTTGCAGGCAGGTGGACGGCCTCAGATTAAGAATTGCGGGAAAATCGATTCCAACCGAGAAGTTTGCTGCCAAGAAGGCCCAGAGATACGCGCCGCCGAAGCCTCTGAAGCTCGTGGTTCCTGCTCTGGTGAGAACCCGTTCAGCGCCGTCCAGTAAAAACTATAAGTCTGTTTATCACGACATCCTTCCTCACAGGAAATGATGTATGTGTGGAACGGCTTCATGGTAGTCGGCAAGCGGCCGGAGCTAACCGAAGGCATCTTATCGACTCTGGAGGCGGCAGAAGAGCAGCTTAGGAGCGATCCGGGTGAGAAAACAGAAAAAAAGAAACAAAAACCGATGAACTTTTAGGGCAGGAGTATCCAAACTTCTTCTTGACAAGTCAAAAATCTTTGCAGGTCAAAATAATAATAATAATTATAAAGATTAAAATAAAATCAAAATCAAAGAATTGAAGTTGCCTGATTTTATTGTTTAATTGTAGAAAATGTAAGAATTCTGAGAAAAAAAGTTCAAATTTTGAAAAAAAAAATCTGAATCCTGAGAAAAAAACCCCCAACAAAAATCCAGAATCCAAAAAACGTTGTGGTGAAAATGTAAACTAAACGCCTGTGTGATGTGCAGATCCGTCGGAGTTCCACACGGACGACGTGTGTGTGGTCCAGATGCTGAAGGGTTTGTGTTTGACGCAGCTGGGGCGGCTGGTTCAGGCGGAGATCTGCTTCAACTTCGTCATTTCCAGGTGAGTTCACGGCAACAGCGACATCACTGGCTGCATGAGAACATTACACTAGCATAGTGTTAGCATTAGCATATGTTATTCTGGTGAATTTAAATCATTTTGTTTAAAGCTCAGTATAAACAGATACTAGAAAAATATTAAAAAGTTGAAGAATTGTATAATTCAGAGGGAAATGCAAATTCAAAATCAGAAACAAGAAGTTTTTACGTTTCAGTGTCCAAACATTAAAAAATTCAAACTTTTGTACATATGGAAATGGTCTGCACTAAATATTATTTTGCTTTTCCCACTATGTTTACATTGAACACAATGCATTAATCAAGAATCTGAGTAGAATGAAGGTATATTGCTACAAAACTTATAAATAGAAAGAGATCATACTTGCTTGAGATGGCTTGGTCTTCAACATTTATTATTTACTGTATTAATTTTATTTTATTTGTAATTTATGATGTTCAAAAAACCTAGAAAATACATTAACAAAAACCCAAGATGAACACTAAACATGTTAAGCTCAGATTTTCATGTTCTTAACTCAACATAAAGTCTAACCAGACTACCATGACTTTGTCAAACTGCTCTGACTTTCTGCTATTATCTACAGCAGAAAGGCATTTTCTCCAGGTTTTATCAACTCAAAATTTAAGACTTTTTAAGGCCATTATGAATTATTTCTTTATGTCTTATTATGTCTTATTTCTTAAGACCCATATTTCCAAAGAAATCTTTAAAAGAAAATCTCGTATTGTGTGTAGTAGTAGTGCTAATCTTGGCCATGATAAACAAGATTGGCACTAGCAAGGGTATATCAGCAGCTAGTTAGCGGTAGCCTCCTCGAGTCAGTGAAGATGTCTGCAGGCGACTCAAACATTTGCCTGAGAGAAAAGTTTCATGAGTAAAACTAAACTACAAGTAATACAAGATTAAGTAGTCCTGCCATGAAAAATTTATGACCTCCTATAAGTTAATGTAACCCAAGTTACATTCTAGGATTAGAAATAATCCAAATTAAAGTCAATCCAAGTGATTTCTTAAAAACTAGGTTCGTCTGCTGGACGAGGTGGCAAATTGTAAAAAACACAGAGACAGCTAGATGGTGCAAAATTGGTGAGTTGTATTATTTACAATATATACAAGTTAGTCCACAATTTTAAAGTCCAAATGGGTTCCTTAAACCAAGGAAGTAAACCAGTCTTTGTTGATGATGAAAGGAAAAACAAAAAAAAATAATCCAGTTCCTTCAGTGAAGACTTGTTGGGCTGAATCTCCAACCAGTTCGGAAGAGTTTCCTCAGATAATAGGCGTTGTATTTCCGGATCCACTAACGGTTAGCTCGCCAGTCTGGTCAGCATGAAGCCAGACGATCCTTGCTGTATCCTAGACCCGTCAGCCACTCCTTGAGCGGGGGATCTGCAATACACCTGGCCTGTGTGAACAGGCCTAAATAATCAATTTACATGTACATGTATTTTCTTATAATTGCAGGAGTTTACATAATTAAATGCAACTTATGCAAAAACAGTATTTTTACACAACCGTAGTTTCGGTAAGCATTTCGATTTGAATGTGCTTTAGATCGGTGTATAACTACAACAGGCTGGGGAGGCTAGTGCTAGCATGCTAGCTCCCGAGCAAACAGTCACCAGTTCCCTCTTGACCAACCGTGATCTTTACAACGTTCGGCTGATTGATCACACGTCTGCAAGTTAACAGAGGCGCACGATTGAAGGATGTACAATAGAGATCTGAAAACCGCTTTGGGAACAGACCAGAAGCCTACCTGTACGTCAGGGTCCGACAACATTTCCTACCTAAGGTGCGATTAGTAGCCATATAAACCGTAGCTGTCAATTTAGGACGCTGACGTGCAGCCTTCACATGACGTCAAAACCGCGCGAGAACAACGTTGTTCTCGCCTGGTTGGTGTTGAATAAATTAAGAAAAGGAGGATTTTAATTAACCTTTAAATAAAAATTAATAAAATTAGATCTAACAAAATGGAAAATAAAATAAATAAACTGAATCCAATATAGAAAAATTATCCTGGTTACATTAACTTAAAAATTTCCTATGAATTTAAAACATTTTAAGGCCTTAATTTCAGATACACATATTTAAGACTTTTTAAGTCACCCTGGTGAATGTAGATATGACTCCGACTCGTCTCTTAAAAATTTTAAGAGTTAATTTCAGCATTATATATCAACAAAAAAAGCAACATTTTCAGTTCAAAAACACTTTTTGCTGCTAAATTATTTAATAGACATACGTGCTGAACCACAGATTTTTATTGTTTTCAAACTGTTATTCAGATTTTCAAACCATCAGATTGATACAAAATCCTGTTCTATCCATTCAGGTTTACAGTTTTTCAGAAACTCCTGATTATTCATGGAACTGATTTGAACAAATTCTTCTTCTACTGCCAATAACTATGCCTGTTTTTGTTTCTTTGTCTTTGCTGCAGAGAAAAGGACATCAAGCATGACACCTACCTGGTGCCATTTACCATGTATGAGCTGGGTTTACTGCACAAGCTGAAAGGGGACATTAATACGGCCATCACAGTCATTGAAAAGGCAAAGTATGTGTTTTAAAATGTTTCTTTCAAATAAACTGACCCCACGCTTCATGTGATAACCTTCCACAGAGGATAATACGCTCAATCTGAACAATGTATATGGCAGGCCAATTTAACATAAAATCAGTTTCGACTGACCATCTCTAATTATATTCCTGTGACGGCCGATGTAGATAGAAAAAAAGAAGAGTAAATTTTTACCCAAAACACTCTGAAATTTTTAGACAAATCAATGGAAGAAACATAGAAATGTCAAATTGTTTGACCTTCAAAATTCAGAAATTTCTATGTTTTTTTTTTCGAGATTTATCTCAAGATAAAAGTTGGACATTTTCTAGAAAATGTCCAACTTTTTACGCAGAAAATTCCTTGTCTTTTTGACATTTCAAACTGGGGAATTTCTATTTTTTTCTAGAAATTTTTCAAATTTGAAGCTAAGAAATTCCATGCTTTTTCTAGCAAATTTCTAATACTAATCTAAAAATTTCTGAGTTTTTCCTTGAAAATTTTTGGCTTTTTAAACTCACAAATGTTCTTATTTTCTCTAGAACACTCCCATAATTGCAACAAACGGCTAACAGGTGGTTTTATTTACAGGATGAACTACAGAGACTACAGCATGGAGTCCAGGCTGCACTTCCGCATCCATGCAGTGCTCAACACCATGGGCTCCTTTGAGGCCAAACTTCCTCCTTCTCGTACGCCAGCTTGAAAGACCAAAAATGGGAGGAGCTTGTATAAAATGGGCGGAGATTGGACCTAACATTATTTAAAAATCATCTGTGTCAACTCTGAATGTTTTCGCTTTCTTTTTTTTTGTTGAATCATAAGTCTTAGAGTTTCATTTATGTGTAATTTATACATTTTTAACTGTAAAAATGTTATTTAATACAGTGGAAACTTTACAGTGGAAATACAGTGGATACAGTGGATTTAATACAGTGGAAAATTTGGCTATTTATGCATTTTTTTGAAGAGCATATCTAAAATATTCCAGAAAAAAAAACATCTTGGCAAGCTATGAGTGATGATAGCTGACACACTATCAGGTGCTATTTGCAAAGCAGCCAATCCAGGAGCACCAAATTGATGCTGAATTGATCCCAATTAAGCATCAATTTTCCATGATGCTGATTGGCTGAATCCTGAAGAGCGTAGATGAGGATGCTAGCTTCTGCGTTAGGGCTAAAATAGTTTCCAGTGTGTGTATTCATGCAAATGAAGGTATATTTGGTGTTTGAGATATTGAAACAGGCGGCAATGTCGATGTATTATGTGACAGTTTACATTCTTAATATTTAAATTTAATTTTGTGAGTTAAGAGTAAGTTATCAATGCTTTTGACGAATACATTTATTTGTGATTGTGTAAGGCAGTGAAGTGTTTTAAAAATGACAAACTGGAAAAACTGTGGAGCTTTTCCTGCATGTTGAAGTAATTTCTTTCAGATGAGTTTTTGTTGATACTGCTGAACAATTTTGGGCTGAAACGATTAATCTGATTAACTGTCATGATTCGATTATTGTAATATTGATTATTGCAATTTGCTAAAAGAGTACCACACTCAGAGCAGTGAACTTACAACGATATATGCGTTTCATATCAGTCAGTGGGCGACTAATCAATATTTATTGATTAGTTTTTTTGTTTTATTCATCTGAAAAGCTGCCAAACTGATAGTGTGACCTTTCCTGTTTTATCCAGTTTTCACTCCACATCTTTGTTTTTTCTTTTTGAGCAGTCATGAGGAATAGTGACAAAACCTTAAACTGCTGCTGCGCCAGTTACTCAGCAGGTGGTTGCTAGGTAACCAAAGAGTGAGTGAAGCCACCAACCTGAGCTTAGCTAGCTGTGAGAGGTTGAGCGGCTGAAGCTGTTCCTGTGCCTACATCTCCCAGAATACTGTGCGGTTCTGGATCAGTGTTCAGTGAATATTCTACATATTGAATATTGATTATTCTGTCAGATGTCCTGTTGATGTTGATCATGTGTTTGTCCCAAGATGTGGCCTGATCTAGCTTTTCACCCCCACCAGACTGCTTGTGTTTAATGTAAAGCACTTTGTGGGTTTGATGAAAGTCAGATTTATTATTATTATTAAACATTGATTTTAAATGATCTAGGCTTTGTTGTGTCCTTTTTCTTTATATGTTGTGCAATTGCAATTTTGATCACGTTTAACTTGACATTCATTTTTTCTAGTGTATGAAAATGAAACATTTTATTTTTGGCTTACAGATTATGAAATGAAATAGTTCAGTATCTGAGAAAATTAGAATATTACACAAGATTAAAACAAAAATGTTTTGATAACGCACTTTTTGAGCAACCACACATTTTTCTGTCTAAGCGGAGTCCCCCAGGGCACTGTACTCGCCCCAGTCCTTTTCAATCTGTACACCTCAGATTTCCACCGCAAGTCACAGTTCTGTCGACTAAAGAAATACTAAAATAACTATCAGAAAAACTGAGCCCAGAGCAAATACATGATAGTTAACTAAAAGTAACAAAATTATGAAAAGTTGAATTGAGAAAATATTTTTAGTTGAAATAAATAAAAACGTTTCTATTATGGGGGAAGAAGGAATTCAATATTAAACAATTTTCTTCTTCAGGTCTTCAGTCAGAGGCTTATTGTGAAACATTGTAATACAGACTGCTATAGGACATCCTTCCTGCCCTCAGCCATCAGCATCTACAACTCTGAGTTCTTATATTCTTATAAAAAAATAAAGGGAACATCTCACTTTAATTTTGTGTGTGGCTCCAAATTCAGGCCT
>NW_006800056.1:1449712-1455627 GCF_000485575.1 Poecilia formosa | reverse complement strand
CCATCCTCAATATAAACGTGACGTAGCTTTCACGTGAGCGTTTTTAAAAAAGACGCGGTTAGCACCTGGCTGCACGGAGATATGTAGCTGTCGGTCTGATATTCATGAACTTTGGGACCTGGATTAAAAATGATATTTTCTGATCTGCCAAGACGCGGAATCCGGGTCGACGCCCAGCCTTATGACTGAAACTTTTGTGGACCCGATGAAATCGTGTCAGCGTTCATCGAGGCCTAGTGACACCTTGTACTTGACCTACTAGCAAGCCGTAGTGATGCAAGTAGGCCGCGGGAACGCCATGTTTGAAATTGCTGCGTTGGTTATTCGGTAAGTTATTTTTCGGAAACCTTATTCTAAGTTGTTTGTCTTTTCCACCGATGACGTTAGTAAAGCATTTTTTGTGTCTAAACAGAGCAGGACACAAGGAGAGACACGACCATGACCTCTCAGCGGCGGTTTGTCTGGTTGCTGGCGTCTCTTAAACATCTGAGGAGATATGACATTTGGAGCTAGCAGTTGATCGATTATGGATTTACTACAATGAAGCTGAGGATTCCCTTCAATGAAGTTGAGGATCGCTTCTGTCAAGCTGAGGACTCCCTACAAGGTGCCTGGCGGAACCGCCCGACCCATCAAAGGTTGGTTAAGTCAAAGAACTGTTGCAATGGCGGGTCCAGAAGACATCTCAGGGTAGGAGCTGTTGCGGGTTTTGCTACACTGCTGATGCTAACGCTGTTTGTTGAAGGCCAACGCTAGGCCTCTTGATGCGCTGGTTTGGTTTGATTCTCTGCTGAGAGTCGATGAGCTGAGAAGGATTCTGCTGTTTTAAATCCTTCTGTCTTTGGATTATTAGTGCTGTTTGAAGCAGTTGCTGTGGTCTTGTGACCTGTGGAGGTTTAGGTTTAACTAGAATCTGAAGTTCCTGGCTTAAAGTCGGTTGTGGTGTGAAAGAAAGATGGCTGCCAAGGACTTGGCAAATACAGTTTAGAGGCTGAAGGAAGTGATTCAGCTTAGGCTTTGTAAATATCACTATAATAAACCTTAACATATCTACTACTAATATAATGTGGCTATATTGACATTCATGTAGCTGCATTAGGATATTTATCTTTCCAATGAATATCAAATATGTTTTTGGGTGAAGACGAGGTATTTATATTTTAACATATTTAGTTTGAAATTTAGGGTCCATACTTTAATAGTTCAATAACTCAAACAAATTTAATTTACGTCAATTTAAATGTGAAAACTGATTAATTTTTGCGCCAAAACAACGCGTGGCCTCGTGCAATTTTGTCGCGCAATTTCGTCATGCGACTTCATTTCTACTGGACGACAACGGAGGGATCTGCTGGAGCTGCAGGTTGGAGGTCACAGAGGTAATGTTCACACTGTAATCCACCATCTTTCATTAGCAGGCTTTCTGTTTTCCTTCTGGAGAGGATCGACTGGGACCTGTCCTTCAGTGTTTGTTTGTTTTTAACCCATTTTCTCTAATACACTGTGCAGCTGGTGGTCCTTTTGTTGCAAATAACTTATTTTTCTTTCTCGTAGATAAAGCCATCAAAGCAGCTTCTACAACAACTAACCATTTTTGCCAATAGAAACATTCCTGGAGCAGCTCTTTTCTTTTTCTGTCTCTCTCTTTATTCTGTCCTTTAAAATCCCCGGGGGTCGTGACAGATGGGCTTTCATACAGAGCCAACTTCTGGTTCTGCTGGAGGGTTCTTCCTGTTAAAAGGAAGCTTTTCCTTTCTACTGTCACTGCATGCATGTTCATTATGAGGCATTGCCTAAGCTTACTTACTTTAACAAAATTAAATTGGTGCAGTGTTAATTTCTTTTGGAAAGTCTTCCTGTTAAAGCAGGAGTGTCCAAAGTCAGTCCTTGAGGGCCAGCATCCTGCATGTTTTAGTTCTCTAGTAACAACTTTTTCAGCTTGACATGTTCATCTTAGGCCTTCTAACGAGCCATCATTTGATCCAGGTGCGTTAAACCAGGGAGAGAACTAAAACATGCAGGATGCCGGCCCCCCGAGGACCGACTTTGGACACCCCTGTGTTAAAGGGATGTTTTTCCTCTCACCAGATGGGATCCTCAGTACAAGTCATTGCTTTAGCTCGGGAAGCTATGGTATATGGACCGGGAAGCTATAGAAGCTGGTCAGCAGTTTTTGTTGAGATGGAATGACGACTCTGAAGACACCAGGTGGCCTCAGACTGTGAAAGGTAGGAGTGTGAATCCAATGTCAGGAAATGTGGTTTGCTATTTCCGGTAGCCACTCCTCAAGGCTATGAAGTCATCGGATGAGTTCAAGGAATTTGGTAACGGACGAGTACGATGGGATCGATCGATTCCATGCACAATGCTTCATGCAAGAAAAACACGGTAGGTTATTGGAAAGGTAGTTCTGATCTTGTTTACAAAAGGTAAAGGTGCGAAAGTAAGCCCGATTGAAGTGTAAAGGGCTTGGGTTGCTCTTCGGTCGGGTTTGTGTGAAAACGAACCCTCCCGACTGGTAAGGGGTTGGTCGCTCTTCGGTCGGTGTTGGAGCTATTTATTCTTTATTTTCTTTATCCATTTGAATTTTGTTAGTTTATTCTTAAATTTATATTTTTTGTATTATTTATAGAACTTATTTGTAGGTTAATAACAAAAGGTTTTGGATCATCTTTGATGAAATCAAGCGACTGCTGCGTCAAGCCTGGATTGACACGTCACTCATTCATCAAACTGGTACGTGGCAAAATTGTTCAAGCCGTAAAGGAAAACGGTGAAACTACTGGAGTTTAAAGACATTATTTCACTGCAAAGACTGATGAGATGAGTTTGATGTGACAAGTTGACACCTAATTGGATCCAGACATGTGCCAACGCTCATCATGGAAATGTTTGTTCACAAGAATCAACCTCTTTAAACAAAGAGACACGTTTTTGCTTCATCTGTGGATTCCTGGATTATGCTGCTTTTAAATGTGTGAAATAATTCAAAGGATTGCTAAAAATGTCTGATGTAAAGAGCAAAGATGATGTCACAAGAGAAAAGAACCATCAAATTTACATAAAAGGGTTTGGAGTTTTATATAAAAACATGTCAAGAAAAACAAAGTTTAAAGTGTAAACAAGCTTCAAAATTTATGGAGAAAATCTCCGCATTAATGACGTCACAAGAAAATGTTTCGGAAGTGTCTTCTAACTTTGTCAAGTTTATTAAGTGCTATCAAGATGCAACTGACTTGCATGAATCCTTCTTAAGAAGAAGTGAAAAGGAAAACTGTATTTTCAGTCCAAGGTGATGGCATTCTCTGATTTTATGGATAATGTAAAGGACTGGTTGCATGAAGCAGGAGATCCATATACTGAACATAAAATTAATGTTGATCAGATTGTTGCAGATCTGGATGAAATAAATCTTGGTGACGGTGTCTCTAATTTTTCAAGTGTAAAGCCACGTTCAAAAACGTCTTCACAGCAGTCTTGGACTTCATCCACCTATTCTGCTCGCATTAAAGCTGCGGCTGAAAAGGCAGCGATCCTGGAGAGATTCGCTGTGTTGAACAAAAAACATCTGATTGAAGCTCAAGAGGAAAAACTTGAGACAAGAAAAGGAAAAATTAGTCTTGGAAACAGAGCTGGCAGCAACCAATGCAAAACTTAATGTCTTAAAAATAAATTCAGTTGCTGGCTCTAAACGATCTGATGGAATTAACTCTTATTTTGAAAGAGCCCAAGTAAAGGACACGCCCCTGCCAAATCCTCACGCTGATGAATTTGTTCCGAAAGAGAGCAGCTTCTTCATCTGACTGTCCTGTCGTCAGATCTAAGCAAAGGCAGAAATGACTTCAAATGGATCGTCTGAGAGTAAAAGTTGATTCTTCAACTCAAGCAACACAGCAAACACAATTTCAATCTCCCTCTATCTCTGAGAACTGTCAGAATGATATTGTGAACATCATGCAAAGACAAAATGACATCACTACCTTACTTGTAAAACAAACTTATCGTCTGTTATCCCATCCAGAAACATCCCTGTGTTTGATGGGGACCCCCTGCAGTACAGATCGTTTATGAACGCCCTTGAAAATGGAGTGGAAGCTAAAACTGACAACTGGAGCGACTGTTTGCACTTCTTAGAGCAGTCCACTAGGGGGCAGCCTAAAGATCTGGTGCATAGTTGTCAGCACTTGCCTCCTGATCAAGGTTATTCCAAGGCCAAAGATCTTCTCGAAGAACATTTTGGAAATGAAAATAAAATTGCTTCTGGGTATATGGAGAGGGTTATGAGTTGGATACCAATTAAAGGTGATGTGAAAAGTCTTCAATCATTCTCTTTTCCTTCAAGGATGTTCAAATCTAACACAACAAATTGTTCACATGAGAGAGTTGGACTTGCCTTCAAATATGAGAACAATTGTAATGAAACTCCCATATAAACTGAGGGAAAAATGGAGAGTTACTGCTTATGAGCTGCAGGAGCAAAATGGCCACCGAGCATTGTTCACTGATCTGGTTGCTTTTTGTAATGAAGGTCTTCATTACTTGGCGGTACAACACTTAAAATGTGTTAAATGATAATAGAAATGCATGATGAATGAAATGAAACGGATACAAACAGATTGAAATGTTTTATTGATTGTGTGTTTTATTCAGTTGCATCTCAGCTGGAATTGATGGTGTCCTGTTAAAATACAAACAAAAGGATAATATAGGTATTGTGATTATTTGAAGGCTTTGTGGGTGTGGCTTACCTTTCTCTTCCTCTGCAGGGTGTTCAGGGTAAAAGATTCCCCGGGGGCCTGAGCACCTTTTAAACGTTCCAGAAGAGACCAAAGCAGATGGAAGAGGGGGAGCAGTAGAGCTAGGCATTTTATAAATTTAATTCTCTCCATTTGAACTGCTCCATGGATGCCACGTGAGAGGACCATTAGACCTCCTGAAAGACTACTGGGAACATCCTGAATCAGCAGAGGAAAACATTGTGGCATATGTGGTCAAGATGCGACAGAGGTTGGAGGAGATGACAGCTCTGGCACAGGAGAGCATGAAGCCAGCACAACAGAACCAGAAAAGATGGCATGTCCATATGAAGTGACTCGGCAAGTGGGTAAGGTCACATATGAACTGTTTATGCCTGACAGAGTGAAAAAAACAGCAGACATTTCATGTGAATCTGCTGAAAGAATTCCAGGTGCGTCAGAGTCCAGTGCAGCAGCTCTTGATTTGTGATGTTCAAGATTAGGAGGTGAAGGAGAAGTTTCTGCCCTCCAATGAAACACAGATCGGTGTGGTTGATCTGTCTCATCTGTTAGCAGTCCAGCAGGAGGAGGTTGCAGCTCTGCTGGATTCGGAACTCTTTTCAGAGGCTCCAGGTTTTACAGACCTGGTACAACATGACATCTGTCTCAAGAAGGATGCGCCAGCTCGGCAGAAGAGTTACAGGATTCCTGAGCGGTTGGTGCCAGAGCTCAAGAAAGAGATCAACTTTATGTTGGAACTTGGCATCATTGAAGTATCAACCAGTGAATGATGCAGCCCGGTGGTTCTTGTACCTAAAAAAGATGGTTCACTGAGATTTTGTATTGACTTTAGTTATCTGAATTCTCTGTCTCAGTTTGATCCTTATCCTATGCCCAGAATAGATGACCTGTTGGAAAGAGTGGGAGGAGCAAGGTACATTACTACACTGGACTTAAGGATATTAGCAGGTGGCACTAGCACCGCAGGCCCGCAAGCTGACTGCATTCAGAATACCATTTGGTATGTATCATTTCAAAGTGATGCCATATGGTCTACAGGGAGCGCCTCCCATTTTTCAAAGACTTATGGACCATGTTTTGAGAAATGTGTCAGACTTTTCAGCAGCCTACTTGGATGATGTGGTTGTGTTCAGTCAAACCTGGAAGGACCACATGTTC
>NW_006800056.1:1391119-1449637 GCF_000485575.1 Poecilia formosa | reverse complement strand
TGTGCAATTGCCCAAAGAGAGGTGACCTATCTAGGCTACATAATTGGTTTTGGCAAGATTAGACCACAGGTGGGGAAAGTGGATGCTGTTCATACTTTCCCTGTACCCACAACAAAGAAGAAGGTGAGGAGCTTCTTGGGCCTGGTCGGATGGTACAGGAAGTTTATTCCTCAGTTTGCAGAACGCTCAGTGGTGTTAAACGACCTGACAAAGGGCAAGTCCCCAAATAAGATCCAATGGACTGAGGAATGTAACAAAGCTTTTGAAGATCTTAAAAATGCTATCTTTACAGACTCTGTTTGCACACCCCTAATTTTGAGAAGTCTTTTACACTGCAAACGGATGCTTCGGGAGTGGGTCTTGGGGCTGTTTTGGTGCAGGAAGTGGATGGAGAGATGAAGCTGGTGGTTTTTCTGAGCCGTAGGCTTCTGGACAGAGAAACCAGATATTCAACGGTGGAGAAAGAATGTCTAGCCATGAAGTGGGCCATCGAATCATTGAGATACTACCTGCTGGGACGACATTTCTTTCTGGAGAAGGATCACCGGGCCCTCCAGTGGCTGCATCGGAAGAAGAATGCAAATGCACGGATTGCTGGATGGTACCTCGTTCTGCAACCATATAACTTCATGGTTCGTCTGTTAAATGTTGGTGAATAAACACCCAGTGGGTTTGCACAGTTTCCCTGCCTCAAGTTTCCTACTTCCTCCAGCTGCTAAGGGCCATCCTAATACTTTTATAATAAAAGAAGTAAAGGTAGCATCAGATCCAGTGTTTGCAACATCTAAGACCCACCAACTGGGAGCAACTCTAAAGTTTCAAGTTCCAGCAAGCAAAGGAAGAAAGGATGCAGTTTTGCCACTAATGTCAACACAATTCCAGAAGCCAGAACTCAATCAACTGAAAACAAGACCAAGTCTACTGCTCTTCACAGCTGCTTGTTTTGTTCACAAAGAAATCGTTTATTGGAAAACTGTATGCAGTTTAAAGCTAAAGTGCATCGGGACAAGTTGACCTTCATTAAACAAAAGGGGATTTGTTTCGGTTGTCTGAAAGTTGGTCACACAAGCAAAGACTGCAGGAGTCGTTTGAATTGCAACGTGTGTCACCAAAATCATCCAGGGGTTCTTCACATAGAGCTAAAGGAGCCAGGAGCCTCTTCAGAACAAATCCAACAGACAACAAGGTCTCATGTCAACTTCTCAACTGCAACCACTCAGACATGTGGGCATATCGGGGCCGGTCATGATGACAATGCTGTTTTTTCTATTGTTGCAGTTAAAGTTAAAAGTCAAACTTATGCATTTCTTGATCCAGGAAGGGAAGTTCTGGTACATTCTGTACAGAAAGTTTGGCAAAAAGTCTGAACTTAAAGGACAAAAGGACAAATATTCTGTTGAGAACAATGAGTCAAAATAAGGTTGTTAATGTACAAGTTTTGTCTGGTTTGGAAGTCTCTGGTCTGAAAACAAATGACTTCATAGAGCTGCCAGATGTTTTGACTCAAAGTACAATGCCAGTTTCTAATACCACAGCAGAAAGATGTTGATCAATGGCCTCATCTTAAACCTGTTAAGCTTCATAACATCAATGCAGATGTGGAGCTACTGATAGGAACTGATGCTTCAAATGTTTGAGTCCTGGGAGGTGATACACTGTGTGGATGGTGGACCTTATGCTGTAAAAACTAAAGTTGGTTGGGTCATAAATGGTCCCCTGCGCACTAGAAGCAACAACAAAAATAAAAATGTCTGCACTGCTGTAAGACCCATCTTAAAGAAATGCTGGTCAAACGGTACAATCATGATTTTAATGAAAGATCATCAGAGGAGAAAACTGAAATGTCCAGAGAGGATCTGCATTTCATGAACATTGTTAATAACTCAACAAACCTTGTTGGAAGTCATTATCATATGAGTGATAATGAGTGACTTTCACTCACCTTTCAGGAGTGAAAGTCCCAGCTTGCCAAATAACATCTGTGTTGCAGAGCAGCACCTCCAGAGCCTCAGGAGGAGATTTGAAAAGCATGCTCAGTACAAGGAGGAATACACTGCATGTGTGAACAACATGCTGCAACAAGGACATGCTGAGGCTGTACCATCAGAGGAACAAGAGAAAGATGATGGACAATTGTGGTACATCCCTCATCATGGAGTGCATCATCCCACAAAAGGCAAGTTGAGAGTCGTATTTGATTGTGGATCAACTTATAAAGGAGCATCACTGAACAGTCAGCTTCTACAGGGACCCGACCTCACAAACTCTCTGGTTGGAGTCCTCATCAGATTTAGAAAAGAGCCTGTTGCACTAACGGCCGACGTCGATGCCATGTTTCACCAAGTTTATGTCTCTAAAAAACATGTCAACTTTCTCCGTTTCCTGTGGTGGCGTCATGGCGACACTTCAAAACCTGCACAGGAGTTCAGGATGTTGGTTCATTTGTTTGGAGCAGTGTCTTCTCCCAGCTGTGCAAATTATGCTCTGTAAAGAACTGCTGATGACAATGCACAACAGTTTCCAGCTGAAGTGATTGATAGAATCAGAAATAACTTTTATGTGGATGACTGTTTCAAATCTGTTCCCACAGAAGATGCAGTGCACATGGTGAAGAGCCTGACAGACCTCTGCTCTAAAGGAGGATTCAAGCTTTCAAAATGGGTCAGCAACAGTCGCACAGTGCTTATGTCAGTCCCAGAGGAGAGGAGAGCAAAAGAAATCAAGAATCTGGATTTGGACAAAGATCAACTTCCAGTTGAGAGAGTACTGGGTTTACAGTGGAGCATTGAAACAGATGAGTTCAGGTTCAGAACATCTGTGCAGGGCCACCCACAGACCAGAAGAGGCATTTTATCTGTGGTTAGCTCTTTGTATAATCCCTTGGGAATCCTGGCTCTCTTCAGTATGCCAGCTAAACTGTTGCTTCAAGAACTTTGTCAACAAAATCTGAAATGGGATGAAGTTATTCCCCATTCTCTGTCTAGGAAGTGGCTTGATTGGCTGGAGGATCTCCAGCTGATATCCAGTTTTAAAGTGGAGCGTTGCGTCAAACCAAGCTGCAATAGAAAACCAGACAAAGCACAACTCCATCATTTCTCTGACGCAAGTCAAGACGGCTATGGAACAGTGTCGTATGTAAAACTGGAAAAGAATAACATCTCGCATGTTGCTTTCATTCTAGGAAAAGCAAGAGTTGCACCTATGAAGCAAACAACAATCCCCAGGTTGGAACTGACAGCTGCTGTTCTTGCCGTCCGAGTCAATAAACTGCTGCAAAAGGAGCTGCAGATACAGTTGGAAAAACCTGTTTTCTGGACTGATGGTACAACGGTACTAAAATACATCTCCAGTGAAACCAGAAGATTTCACACCTTTGTTGCAAACAGAATCTCTGTCATCCAAGAAGCAACAGATGTGAATCAGTGGAGATATGTTTCCTCCAAGGAGAATCCTGCAGATGATGCATCCAGAGGTATGAGAGATGAGGAGTTCCTCAGATGCAGGAGATGGATAAATGGGCCAGAATTTCTCCACAGATCAGAAGAGGAATGGCCTAAATTGGATGTGGATCACCATGCAATTCCTGCAGATGACCCAGAGGTCAAAAAGGACCTTACAGTAAGTGTTGTTGTGAAGGAATCACAAAATGCTATGAACTGATTCATTATTTTTCATCTTGGACAAAACTTAAAACCTCTGTTGCCTGGTTTCTGAAGCTGAAAAACATTCTGATGTTGCTGCAACAGAAAATGAAAGAGTTTGCTGCTGCAGACCTGAATAAAAATGATCCAGAAAATCAAAAGAAAGAACTAGAAAAGCAGATGGACAGATTCAAGACAACTCTGAAGAAAGAAAATCTGACTCTTGAAGACTTGGCCAAGGCAGAGGTATCTATTATTCAGTTTGCACAACAACAGAAGTTTACAACTGAAATGGCTTTAATCACCAGTGGCCTTAAAGCAGTCTCCAAGAGAAGTTCTCTATACAAACTTGACCCAGTATTGGATGCTGGGGTCCTCGGAGTGGGTGGCAGGTTGAATAAAACAGCCATGCCTGTTGAAGCAAAGCATCCTGCAATTTTAACAAAGGATATGTATGTGTCTACACTGATTTTACGCCACATTCATCAACAGTTGGGACATGCAGGAAGAGCTCATATGATGTCAAGATTAATACAAAAATACTGGATCATAAATGCTAACTCAGCTGCCAGAAAAATCATTTCTCACTGTGTTGTTTGCAGACGTAACAGAGGAAAGTTTGTTGAACAAAAGATGGCAGATCGGCCAGAAGAAAGAGTTCTGCCAGCCACCGCTCCTTTCACAAACGTTGGAGTTGATTACTTTGGTCCTGTAAGTGTTAAAAGAGGAAAAGGTATGGCGTTCTCTTCACTTGTTTCACCAGCCGAGCAGTACATCTGGAAATTGCATACACCCTCGATACAGATCCCTGTATAAACGCAATTCGCAGGTTTATCTGTAGACGAGGCCCAGTTTCCACCATCAGATCTGATGATGCCACAACCATGATAAAATTCAAAATGCCTTTGTGCAGGATGGCATCAAATGGAACTTTAACATCCTAGCAGCCTCTCACCAAGGTGGAGTTTGGGAGCGCCTAATTCGTTCCATAAAAGGTATTTTAGTCTCTGTTCTTAAAGAACAAGTTTTAGATGAAGGACTTGAAACAATCTTTTGTGAAGTTGAAGCCATATTAAATGACAGACCCATTACCAAAGTTTCAGATGACTCAAATGATCTTGAGGCACTCACACCCAACCATTTGTTGTTGCTGAAAAACAAACCAGTTTTGCCACCAGGATTGTTCCACCAAAAGGATCTTTGTCAGGAAAAGGTGGAAACGGGTGTAATACATGGCAGAGCTGTTCTGGAAAAGATGGCTTTCTGAGTACTTACCTCTGATGCAGGAAAGACAGAAATGGACAAGAACTAAAAGATGTCTCATTCCCGGAGATGTTGTCTTAATTGCAGACTCTACAGCTCCAAGAGGATCATGGATGATGACCAAAGTCTTGAGTGTAAACCAGGATGCCAAAGGCTTGGTGCGTTCTGTGCGATTACAAAGACCAGTGTCTTGGAAAGACCTGTGACCAAACTTCTTTTGCTACTGGAAGTATCACCCTGAGAAATCAAGAGCATGTTTGAGAGAATAGCTCTTTTTCCTTGTTAAAGTAATTGTGACATTATTCACAATTGGGGGCAAACAGGAAGTGAGGTGGGTTGGTCCACTTTCTATAAGTGTAGGGGCCTGGTAAAGGACCAGCAGGCATTTGGGTTAGGGGCCTATGGTTTTTACCAGTGCAAGAGAGGTAGCAGAGAAAACAAAAGGAAGTTTGGACTTTGTAATTGTTTTTTGCAAAGATGTGAAAAATCTTTGCAAAAAACAATTACACTTGGTCTGGTGTGAAAAATAAATCATGAAGAACAATTTACAAGTTTGGATACTGAACCTTCTTTTGCCTGCGTTGAAAAGAGAAACTTGACCCCAGTGCCTCAGTGGCTTAATGGAACTTTTGTTGGATGTTTGGTTTGACGAACAATCGCCACCACATGAGGTTTGTGTGAAAACAAACCCTCCCGACAGGGTAAAGGTGTGAAAACTAACCAACCAAACTTAGATTCTTAAGTCAAATATGTGTATCCATTGTAAAGATTACTAAGAAGGTAGCAATAAAAACATCGCAGTGATGACAAAACCAACTCCTCAAATGACCCACCCACTCCCTGACTGCTCCTGACAATGACCGACGGAAACGGCCTTCATCACCCCCACCGCCCATGGATGACCTCAGTGACCCTGCCATCAGGCTCATAAGTCTTCCTCAAGAAATGCTGCAGGTATTTTACTTAAGAGGACTTGTGTTTTTGAAAAGTGATGATTTCAGAGTCGTTAAAGGGTTTGACCTTGAACCTGCTCCAGTCTTGTTGTCTTTCTGTCCTGTTGTCCTGCAGGAATCCTCTTGGGTCATCTTGTTTTTCGTCTCTGATTTCGCCCTTCATTGCCCCCCCATGGGCCGACAGGAGAAAACGATTTCAGCTTAGCTGTTTTTTTTTTGTTTTTTTTTCTTGTTTTTTCCTACCAAAAACTGGATAAGTCTTCAGTCTGGTACTCTGGCCTCATCTAGGAATTGTTTTTCTTTTTTTCTTTTCTTTTTACTGGGAAATTTTGTTTAGAGACTTCATAATTAATTTTGTTTTATTTATTTTAGATATTTAAAATGTCTTCCAATGTCAGTGTTAAATGTTAGAATTTCATGTTGAGTTTTGAGAATGTGTTTTTGCATCATTGTAGCGTTACCATGGTTATGACATTGAAAAGGTTTAGACTGGTTTATTGTGATCTGTCTGTATTGATGCTTTTTGTCATTTTCTGTTTCTACTGCATTATTTATTTCAACTGTTTTTGTTTTCTCAGTTATTTTTCTCTACAGATTCTACACTTGGTCTGGTGTTCTGATTGGCTGTGGTTTCTTCCTGGAAAAGGGCATTGGCTGACATGATGCTGCCATCACCCAACCGTTCTCCTCTCCTTTTCATTTCCACAAACATGGAAAGTTCTCCTGATCAGTTTGACCTGTTGTTGTGTCTCTGCTCCGTCTTCTCTCAACTCCAGTCGGTCGTGGCAGATGGCTGCTGGTACTGGGCCCGATTCTGGTTCTGCTGGAGGTTTCTTCCTGGTAGGGGGGAGTTCTTCCTCTCCACTGTCGCTACATGCATGCAGTGGATGAGGGACTGCTGTAAAGTCAACAACTCAACATAAGTGATATGCTGTCGCCTCCTGCTGGTCAGGAGGAGTGAATGCTGTAAGTAATGACTCCATACAATCTGCTGGGTTTTGCTTGGAACAAACTTTTTAAGCCATTTTCATAGTCAACTGAGCTTATTGTACTAGCAATTGGAGTACATGTGATTTAACTAAAATTATTTCAAAGTGCATTGAGACAACATTTGTTGTGAATTGGCAATATATAAAATTTAACTTTCAAACTAACAAATGAGTCCCCCAAATAAACAATATAAAAAAACAAACAAAACCCCAACAACCAATATAAAATAGTTCTAAACCTCAAAAGTAGATGCCAAAATAGTCAAAATCCCAAAAGAAGATGTCAAAATAGTCAAAACCCCAAAAGTAGATGTCAAAATAGTCAAAACCCCAAAAGTAGATGCCAAAATAGTAAAAACCCCAAAAGCAGATGCCAAAAGGTTCAAAGCTTATAATTATAGCATTAATTCACAAAAATGTTGTCGAGGCATTTTACGAAAAGTCATTTCAATTTAGTTGGATTACTATTGATCCAAGTTATCGATTCATTAGGTTCAGTTAATTATAAAGTAGTTGAAAAAGTTTTTATCAAGTGAAACCCAGCAGATTATATGGAGTCATTACTTGCAGCATTCAATCCTCCTGACCAGCAGGGGGCGACAGCAAATCGCCTGTGTTGAGTTGTTGACTTTACAGCAGTCCCTCAAACACAGCATGCATGTAGCGACAGTGGAGAAGAAGAACTCCCCCCTACCAGGAAGAAACCTCCAGCAGAACCAGAATCGGGCCCAGTACCAGCAGCCATCTGCCACGACCGACTGGAGCTGAGAGAAGACGGAGCAGACACACAACAACAGGTCAAACTGATCAGGAGAATTTTCCATGTTTGTGGAAATGAAGCGGAGAGGGAGAACGGCTGGGTGATGGCAGCATCATGTCAGTCAATGCCCTTTTCCAGGAAGCAACCACAGCTAGTCAACGCCTGACCAAGTGTAGCTTCTGTGGAGAGAAAAACAATTAAAGTTTCTAACTAAACTTCTTATTTAGTTGGAAACACCAGAGCGCCACTTTCTGGCCTCTCTCCAGATCAGTTCAGGTCAGAGAAGGAACTGCTGCTGGCTTTGTTTTTCCCCTCCGTGGGCTGCCACCTTATCGTGGTGGAGGGGTTTGAGTGTCCCAGTGATCCTAGGAGCCGTCAGAGGCTTCATGACTCTATTTGGGTCAGGTCTGCCAGGGCAAACGGGTCTTGGGTGAGGGATCGGACCAAGAGCAGCCCGAAGATTGCTTAGATATATAAACACAGAGTGTTCCTGTTTAGAGATGGCGATATAGACGGGGTTCCTGCTTACAACCTGAGCGATAGAAGTCAGTTTCTCCTAATGTTTTATCAGCCTGGTGGGCCACCAGGCTTTATTTGGCCCCCACCAGGCTATGGTTTATTTTAAATGAGGATTTTTCTACGTCAGTGACTGTAAAGACAGATTGACCTAAACATTTATAGTTGAGGCATTGATCTGACTGAGGAGATGTGAACCCATCGGTTGCCCATTTGCTTCACACGCTGTTATTTCTGAGTTTGATGCCTTCTCCTGCTCCTCCGTCTTTCTGTAACTTGACATGTTTTAACCCAAACAAAGCAGACTACTGATGGACGATCCCAGCAGTTCTTTCACCTGGCTCAGCAGGTTTTCTGGAGGAAACCGTGGAAGCTTTCCCAGGTGATGCTTCCTGATTGTTCTCTATTTTGACTTGAAACTTTCTTACAATCTTCCCTAAGGAATGCCGCTGGTATTTTGCTGTTTAAGTAATATTTAAGTGAGTTTTTGAAAAGTGGTTTCATTCTGAGTTGTTAAAGGATTTGACCTGGAACCTGCACCTGTCCTGTTGTTGCCTTCCCGTCCTAAATTTCCATTTGCATGATTTTTTTGTTTCTACCAAAAACTGGATGACTAAAGTCTGGTGTTTTGTAGACAAATTTATTCTTTAAACAGAGGTTTTGTTGAGACCATAGACTTCATAATTCCTTGTATTTCGTAGTTTCTGTTTTAGATATTTTCCAGTTCCAGTGTTAAATGTTCATTAGAATTTAAAGTTTGAGAATGAAGAGGATTCTTCCCTTCGGTCCTCCTCTCAGCAGCTTATTTCTTCCCAGTTGGGTTTTTAAAGTTTGATCTTTGAGAAAATGTTCTTGCATTATTATGCCATACCCACTGTACTAGCTGAAATCCCTCCATCCATCCTGGTTTCCTTCCATTCCTGGGAATTACAGAACCATTTTGATTTCTTTACAGGGACGTTCTCACAATCAGTTAAAATAAAAATGAATAAAACCAGAAAATACTTGCAGTTTCTTTGAATGTGGAGATTTGACATGAAGATTCCTTTGAGATGACAGAAAAAGAGACAATATTAAACATTGGGGAAAATGTTATCCCCAATGTTTACAATTGTCCAGGATGTTTAGCGTTGTCCCTAATTCTTGGTTATGTACTCAATTTTTTTTTTCTGTCCTACAGATTGCTTGTTTTTAAAGACCTGTTTGAAATAAATGAAATATTTGTTAGTTTGAGTAACCTAGCAGCACTTGCAGAGTAATGCTGCTATAATTGTGTGCTGGAAGTGAGCTAAGGTGGAATAATTTGTCGGGTTGTAAATATTCAGTTTGAAGCGGATCAAAGATAATTCAGTGGAACTGTTAATTAATGGAAATGCTCATTGTTTCTCGTCTCATCCTCAATGAAGAAAAGCCACAGATTCATTACTTGGTGTGCTAAATAGAGCATGTTGACTCTATTTAGCATTATGTGAGACGTTATGTGAGATATTGAAGCTGCTTAATAGGGGTGTAGTATTACCGTATATTAAGTATTTCCTATCATTTCAGTGGCCTGCTCTGTTCAGTGGCTGCGCTGCATTTGATAACAGACATGCAACGATTAATGCGCTAAAAAGTTTGATCTGTATTTGCAGTGTTTAATTTCAATAAAAACTTGTTTCCCCTGTCTGATACTGTTTTATTCTTACAAACGTCTCTGTATTTAAAATATTTTCTAAGAGGATTAGCGTATACAACTGCGATAACTTTTCATTTTTAAACTGATAGAATAATCTGAAGGAAGTGATATGTTTGTAGTTTTGACGTGTAAATTGTTCCAGTGATATGCTGAGGATAACTCGTAAGCTTCGGTCTCATCGCTCAAAAATGTTATCCAATGATGATATTTAACATTAACACAACGCGCTTTAGTTTTCTGTTTCTACGTGACGGTAGAAGGTTTAGACGGCTAGCACCGACAGATAGACATCTATCAGTGCTACGGTAGGAAAATCTGATGAGGTAGCACAGACAGTCAGAACACCGCCTCAGTTTACCTGTCAGTGATCACGTGGTTTGAGCTAATCAGCTGACTGCCGGGGGAGGAGGAAGAGGAAAAAGAGAAGATGGAAGGGAACAGAGACGAAGCCGAGAAATGTATCAACATCGCCACGAAAGCCCTGGAAGCAGGAGACAAAGATAAAGCCTTGAAGTTTCTCAACAAAGCGGAGAAACTGTACCCGACCGACAGAGCTAAAGGTGAGGCCAGGTTAGCCGGGGAGGAGGCTAGCTTAGCTCCTTCCGCCGTGTAAATCTACCTGCCGTTAGCATGTAGCTAATGTTCTCTATCGCCATTCGCGGTGAGAACTCCCTCTGGATGGACTATAATTACCAAACATCCGTTTGGGTTCATTTACTGATAGAAAGTTACTTTTATGATTCTGGTCAATTTGGTAACAAAGATTCCAGTTAGCCAGTAGCTGAGCTTTTGGCCTAACCTAGCATAGCTAGTGCTCAATTTAAAGGGAAACAGTCATTTTAAACTGTTAAGTTTCAATTCACTTTCCATCTTTAATATCTGTCATGCAGAAGAGGATTAGGTCACTGAAAACGGAGATTCTGACTGTAATCTCAGACAGAAATCTCAAAACTGACTTTTTTCTTGTTGGTTCTGACTTGATGGAGGAAACATTTTTACCTCTCTATTCTTTATTGGGGACTTTTTCCCCTCTTGAATTAACTGACTTTTCCCATATTCATTTTGACTTTTCTATTAATTTTTACTTTATATTTAATTTCCCTTTGGGATCAGTAAAACATATTTTTTAATGGATTTGTATTTGCATAAATTTACTTTTTTCACTTGATTTTTTTTTTCAACTTTAAAAAAAAAAACGGACATTTTTTAATTAGTTTGGACTTTTTTCCTATTAATCCCGATTTTTCTTTCCTGTTGACACTGATTTTTTTTCGCTGCCTAAATTGTGAATTTCCCCCTGATTGTTTTGACTTTTTTCCTTATTAATTCAGATTTATATTCTCAGAATTGAGAGAAAAAAGTTTTGTTTTTCCTGTGGCTCTAATCCTCTTCAGCTCTGGTTAGTTTCACAGCAATAACCTAATTATTTTTTATTTACCAATCAATCCATCAGGTCAGAGGCTAAAGTCTGTTGGCTTATTAAAATGGGTTTAGATCTAATTTCACTTTCAGATACATTGGGGTCATAGTGCAGAACCAGCAGGTTTGGTAGCATGCTAGTGGTTAGCTTTAGCCAGGAAGGAGGGCAATCCTTTAATTGAATGATTGGTCCACTGAGCTTTGGTAATTGGGACACATGGCAGGAAAGTCGGCAGGCTACCGCAGGTAAACACAGACTAACACGTCCAGGTGGATCAAATGTCTGCATGACAACATGCTACACTAATAATCTGTTACTGTAACATGTTGCTATGCTGTCGTTTATCTTGCATAGACAGACTGGAAGATTTTACAGGTTTAGATGAGAGAAGAACAAAAAGAAAGTTTGAATGTTTCCGTTTCCAGGAGGAATTAAAGAAAAAAAACAAAGTATTGTAATGCATCCATCCATCCATTTTGTTGCATTGCCCCAAACTTGACAATTTGCTTCACTTTATTTTATTTACCAGTTCCTCTTTATTGTAATAAAACATTCCAGTAAAACAGAAACTGATCTTATTAATTAAAAACTTGAAGATTTTGCTGTTTCTGCAACTCGGTGGATTAAAAAGTATTTACACCCTTCCTGTTCTCCTGTTTTATCTTATTTTTGCATATGTTTAAATGAAAGTGTTTATTATTAAAGGAGAAAAAACCCAACCTGTTCCTGTGTGAAAAAGTTATGTCCAGTTTTAACTCTTCCATTAAATCTGTATCAACATTTGATCATTTTGAAGCTCTGCGCCTCACTGGATGCTTCGTTTCATTTTATTTCACCCGTATTCTTCCCGTTTCTGGTTTTCTCCAGCTCTGTTGGACTCGTTAACGAGGAATGGGAGCTCGGCGGGTAACGGCGCATTTCGCCGGCGGCCCAAAGATCACTCGGAAACGTCGCAGGCAGGAGGACAGAGTCAGGAACCGGCAGGAGGCGACTCCAAAAGCTTCACAGAAGAGCAGGTGGAGGGGGTCCGCAGGTGAGACGGGAGGATCAGCGCAGAAACGCTTTTAATATGAACCTTGAACCCCGCCTGTGTGGTGTGAGTGTGTGTAGCTGTTGCCATGGGAACCAGTTTATCTTTGACTCTTCCCATGAGGCGGCGCTGAGAGACGCTAACGGTGGAAACCAGATAACTGAAATGAACATTAAAATAACAGTGATGGATGGATTACACCATGTTTCATTATATAATCCAACATTTGTTCTGTAAAGTTCCACTGGAAGATTTAATAAATCTGTTTTAAGAAGAAAAAACAAAAAGGTGCGTAAGCTGCTGAAGCATCTTCTGATTCAGCTTCAGGATCCATCATTTACCCGGATCCTGATTTTATAAAACTCAAACGCTCTGTCTGGAAAAAAGCGTCTCCAAATTAATGAGATTATCCACAGACTTCTGGTGGAAACATAGAACGGCCGATCCTGAACTTTAACTTTCTCCTGAGTCTTCAACATCAACAAGATGAGTCAAGATTATTTAGAGGACAACTTAATATGAAAATAAAGTCAATATAATACAAGGATAGAGTTAAGATAGTCCAAATAATCTAAAAATAAACTCCAAATCTTACAAATATGTAAATATAGACTTAAAATATGAAAATAAAGTCAAAATAATATGAAACCAGCCATTACAATAAAGTCATATCACGAGAATAAATTTGTAGCAATGCCAGGATAATGTAATAATGTAAGAATAAAGTCATACGGCAAAGTCAGAATAATACAAAAATAGTCATTATGTGAACAAAGTCGTAATAAAGCCAGAGTAAAGACACTGTTGGTGTAGCTTGTTGTTTTTCTGTTTCTTATCTGTGTTTGACGACCACCAGCTGTTCTCTGCTGCAGCACATGAACCTGTTTTCAGAAAATAACCAATCAAGGCAGAGAAACACGCGAGTTCTGCAGATGATCACAGAGGTTTAAACGTTTGGATCTTTCTCTCCATGTTTCTGTCCTGCAGAATAAAGCGTTGTAAGGATTATTACGAAGTTCTGGGTGTGAACAAAGAAGCCGGAGACGACGACCTGAAGAAGGCGTACAGGAAGCTCGCTCTCAAGTTCCACCCAGACAAAAACCACGCGCCAGGAGCAACGGAGGCCTTTAAAAGTAACTCGCTCCAGACGCGCTGGAGAAACTGTTTCATTTGTTTCCTACATGCAGATCAGCTTTTGTCTACTTTAATACACATTGTTATAACGCTTCGTTGGAAAATTGGAGCAAAATTATGCATTTTTAATTTAACGTTTCACTGATAAATGGATTCATAATAAAATTGTAAAGTGAAATTTAAATGATATAGATTTATAAACACATTTTACTTGTTTATTTTTTTTTTAATTTCTGTCATGACTTGGAAGCAATAAAAACCCAAAATTTTGATTCTGAGAAAACTGCAATGTTACATCAGGCCAATAAAACGTTACTTTTAACATAGAAATGTTAAAGGGACAACTGTTGAGCTTTAGCCATATGGAAAGTTAAGTGGAAGGATAAACTGAACACCTGATCTTCATTTCACAACTGATAGAAGAATAAATCTGTTCTTTTTTCTTCCTGGTGACCAGGTAGTGTCACAACCTCTAACCTGCTGGATATACACTGCTTTCCTCCCTTCAGAGATTGGGAATGCGTATGCGGTTCTGAGTAATCCGGCAAAGCGGCGGCAGTACGACGTGACGGGCGGGGAGGAGCCCAGCAGCCCGAGCCAATCCCACGGCGGCGGCTTCGACTTCCACCGCGGCTTTGAAGCCGACGTCACGCCTGAAGACCTCTTCAACATGTTCTTCGGCGGCGGCTTCCCGTCCTGTAAGAGAATAGTCCATGAACGCACCGTTGGTCTCATCGTTGCTACGGAAACACAATTCACCAACATTAACCTCTTAATGCCTGAATTTATATCCAGTTTTACAAAAACAATCTAATACTTGTTTTTTTTATTGGACATTAATTTGAACATTGCACCCACCATTAAATTTAATTTGGGTTTGATGCTAATTAGATCCACTGGGCGTTTAAGGAATGAAACGGTCTTTTCAATCTGAGTGTGTTGATTATTTCACTGATGCTGCTTTTGTTCAAACAAGACTTTGAAACTGAGTGAAAATTTAAGCAACCGTTGTTTGTTTTTAATAATTACAGTGTTTCTAATACAGATAAATACCACCAAGTGTTCCCTTTACTGAACCATCCTATAAGCTTTTATCCCCTGTTCCACTATAAAAAGTGTATGATGATAATTCATCAACATTTATCTATTATTTCTTATCCTCTACAGTAATCTTTTGATTCCAAGTTGCATAGTCAAAAATAAATGTGGTAATTACAAAGTAAACGTTTTTTTTAAGTTATATTTGATAAATGACTTTAATAGCACCCCAGGATAACACAATAACACATAATTCTGCCTGTTTAACATTAGATGTTGCATCGGCCCAGATTTCCATATCGGTGCATCCCTGATTGCCAATCTAGGAACAAATCTTTTGTTTCCCTCATGATTTCTGTCAGGATGGTTGTTAGATATTTTATGCTAACATAGAGAGCTGCTGTTGTCTGGACAACATGGCGGCCGGTTTCTGACCCCAGCTGTGATGTTCTGTCTGCAGCCAGCGCCCACACGTTCACCAACGGCAGGACGAGCTACAGCCATCACAATGACTTCCGCCAGGAGAGGACCGAGGAGCGAGGAGATGTATGCCGACTCATTTCAGATTGGTTTCTGTCTCAGGATCGCCTCCATCTTACAGACGTCGTCTGTTTCTCTGCAGGGCGGCTTCTCGATGTTCATCCAGCTGATGCCCATTGTGGTTCTGATTTTAGTGTCGATTCTGAGCCAGATGATGGTTTCCCCTCCGCCGTACAGCCTCTACTCCAGACCGTACGTCTACACACAACTCTGTTTCTAATCTAACTTTTAAAATGTCACGGAAAAGAAGATGGGAATGTTTCTGTCTACTGGGAGCGAACCAGTTAGGCTAAAACGTGTAATTTCATCAGATGCTACGCATGGCTGTAATAAACAGAAACTAAGCTGGTACAGAAGCTGGAGCGGGCCATATGGACTTAGTTTCATTACGATATTTTGTGCCACTATTGAGATAATGATAAATAAGAACTGAAACACAAATACTCCGTCATGAAAACTAATTTTGCTGGACAATAAATTGTCCCAGAATTTCTGTGATAAACAATATTGTTGTTTATTTCAATTCGACACAAAGTTGAGTTGAAATAATCATTCTGTATATTTTTTATTTCAAATATTTTGTTTGAAATTATGAAATAATTTATTTTGTATGTTCCAGTAAAATATAATTTTCTGTGTAACAAATACACAAAATACAATTATTTTGCATATTTCTAAAATAAATAAAACTTATTTTGAAAATTAAATTTTACAAAATATAATTTTGAGAAATTATAGAAATTATAGTACATTTAAATATAGAAATTATATTATTTTTATTATTACTAGTAGTTTCATTGTTTTTATAAAAACTGAAGGAATTTGATACAATGTGAAACCTTTAAAATTGTTTTAAGTAAATGTTAGATTTGTCTACATCATCTTTTCCTATTGTCAGTTGCATAATTTTAACAAAATCTCCAAACCGCTTCAATAGAAAAATTGGTTTCTGAATTAAAAATAGTTTCTGAATTCAATCGTGACCCTAAAAGTGATAATCGACTCACTTGACTCCGACAGATTTGCATCTCTATTGTCTGGTAAAAAAAATATGCTTTGTGCAAACATCTAAACATATCGTAGTGTTTTAATTAATGGAGTTTTATAAGTTAAACTAAATATTTTTGTGTTGTCCTCCATCTTGTTCCAGGTCGACGGGTCAGACCGTGAAGAGGCAGACGGACAACCTGCGTGTCGATTACTACGTCACCCGGGATTTCAAATCGGAGTTTAAAGGCTCGGCTCTGCAGCAAATAGAGAAAAACGTAGAAGACGACTATGTGACGAACGTCAGGAACACCTGCTGGAAGGAGAGACAGACGAGTCAGTAACCGGCACTTTGTCCTCCAACGTCTCCTTTGTTCTCGCCATCTTAACGCTGTTTTCTCGTGCAGAAACGGACCTGCTTTACGCGGCGAAGGTCTACAGAGACGACCGCATGCGGAAGAAGGCGGAGCTTATGACGATGGAGAACTGCAAGGAGCTGGACAGACTAAACAACCTGTTCCGAGGCGGATGAGATTGTAGAAAATGTGAATATATGAATAGATGTATACGTTTGTTTTTTTTTAAAACAGAGAGGCTTTACGATAGGAGCAAAAGATTATTAAATTATTTAAGGTTAAAAGCGTCTTATTCTTTGCGAACGGCTCTTCCTCCTCATTCCAGCCTGATCCCAGGAATCGCCTTGTTGCATCGTAACGAACCGGTCTGCACACTGACCGATACTCCAGACTGATTTTTATTGAGCCAGAAGAACCCGGACGTCTGGTTGTAGATTTAACGGTGAGATTTCTGCGTCGTTTTTGAGACGATCTTCACTGACATCCATATCGTGAAGGAGCAGCAGAATCTGGATGTTTTTTTTTTTTTTTTTTTGTCGAGAAAATTTGAGTTGTTTGATTTTCTTCTGCAAAATTGAATTCAGGTTGAAAGTGGGAATTGGCACACAACACCTTCATCCATTAATGGTTGTACACTTTCATTTCTGAATGTTTAAAAGTTTTGGCACTTAAGTAACTCTAGAAGAAACTAATTTTCTCTTCAGTGCTGGCCTGATGATTTAAATAAAGTCAAACTGGT
Source organism: Poecilia formosa (assembly GCF_000485575.1). NCBI lineage: Eukaryota > Metazoa > Chordata > Actinopteri > Cyprinodontiformes > Poeciliidae > Poecilia > Poecilia formosa. The sequence continues at coordinate 1,432,593 of NW_006800056.1, read as the reverse complement.
ACTGTAGTCTGGATTTAAAGTGTTTCTCTGCTTCTATATCTGTGTGGATTTTCCTGGAGTTTGATAAGAAGTGATGTTTTTTCCTGCAAATGATTGGATTCCTCGAGGTTAATAAGGATACGAAGAAGCATTTTTATAAAGCTATGTTTATCAGTGGGATTAAAGTCAAATTTCTGATTTTCTCAAAAGCTAAAACCAATTGGTCTGAATTTATTTTCAATGTGACATCCGTCCAGCAGGGGGTGCTGTAGCACACTTTTTACACAGAGAAACAATATTTTACCTGAAATATTAAATTTTGCAGGCGGAGGCAGCTGAGAGAAAATGTTTTGATTAAATATATTAAAGTTATAAACCTGCATTTTAATGCTAACGCTTGCTTCTTTTCCTTATATTTAACCGTATGTTATTTGTCTAATATGGAAGAGGACGAGCTCTGGGATGGATGGGAAGTCAAATTTTTTTTCCTCAAATTTCTAGCTTTAATCTGAAAATTTTGACTTTTTATAATGAATTCTAATTTCAGATTTCCAGCATATTTTCTCAGAATTCTGACTTTTTTCTAATTTTCTTCTAATTTTTGTCTTTAATTAGAGTTTTTATTAATTTCAGAACTCAGGGTTTTTTAAACTATAATGGCTTTAATCTAAGCATTTTGACATGTTAAAATTTTAAATTCTGACTTATTTCAGTTTTTTTTTCTTTTTAATTTTTGTCTTTAATTTCAGAATTCCGACTTATTTTCCTCGGACTTCTGAGATATAAATCCCTAATCATCTTCCATACTTTGATCGTTAAGCGTCAGGATTTTTGCGCCGCTGTGAACTTTGGGTAATGTAGTTAGTGAATAACAACCATCAACAAATAACCGCTTTTAAACACAGTTACTGTTAAAAACGTTACTCTGATGCAAGACGGGAACTTCTCTGTGACGATTCCCAAAGTGACGACATTGTTTGTCCAGGATCACGTGACATTAGATACCCGGAAGTAATGTCACAACTGATAAATGTCTGATCGCTGGTTTGTTTTTAGCTAAAACATGTCGGACCAGAGCTGAACCGTGATATGACAGTCGGAGCGGGAGGTCAGGCAGAACTTCAGCTGACATGATGGGTCCAGGTATGCTTCTGTCCGTCCCGGTTCTGCTGCTCGGTCTGCTCTGCTGCTGCTGCGGACGTTTCTCAGATGTTTCGGCCTGTGATAAAGAACCGGAGACCCCGGACTGGAGGATGACTCTGAGAACCATCCGAAACGGGATTCACAAGATCGACACGTACCTGAACGCAGCGCTGGACCTGTTCGGCGGAGATGACGGACTCTGTCGGTACAGATGCAGCGACGGTGAGTTTGAGGACTTCACGGCCATTTTTCTTTGGTTTCATGCCAGTGTTAAACCAGTTACGAGTGCTTTTGTTTAAAAGAGTTCAAAAAACATAAAATTATCAGTGAGCTGAAACCCGGATTTTCCGTTGGCTAAAGCCAGCGGTGTCCAATGCCTGGTCGGAGAGCCTTTTGCCATCCTTGGAATCATTTTGTGTGAACCTGGACATTTTTTTTTTTATTAAGGCAAACATCTGAGATGTTTTTTTTTTTCTACGATTATGATTTAAAGTCATTGTAAAAAGAAAAAAATGAGTACATTTTTGCCAGAAATCTCAGAAATTTTGATATTAATCTCAGACATTTTGTAGAAATCACATGGAAACTACTGAGCTACAAAAGACAAAAATTGGTGAGAAAAAAACTCTGAAATTTTTAGATTAATCCCAGAAATGTTCTAGAAAAAACAAGGAGATTTCTCAACTTCAAAAGTCAAAATTTGCTAGAAAAAAAAAGGAAATTTTCTATTTTTGAAATTCGGATTTTTCTTATTTTTCTAGAAAGGTTTTGAGACTAATCTCACATTTCTGAGTTTTTTTGTTGGAAATGTATTCTTTTTTTTCTTCTAACCGTAATGAAAATGTGCTATATAAATAAAATTACCTTACCTTACCATAATTGCCGTTTTACAATGCTGTATTTTTTGGATATAAAATAATTTTAACTTTTCTACTTTACCTTAAAATATTGCATGTATGATTTTTGAAAATGTATATAAAAAATATTTAATAAAATTATTTAGCAATTCTAATTGGGGAAAGATTATGCAGATCTGTGTATAATTTCAATTTGCCAATAAAAGTCTGGACACCTCAGGGTAAAAGACAGAAAACAGCAAAAGAATTTTGTAGATCAAAGGTGTCAGTCAGGACAAGGAAACAAAAAATAATCCACATTATTCTTTACCATGGTATAAAGACAGTGATTACTATTTGAACAAATTCTGTCAAGCCAGACAAATATTGAAAAGTGAATTTATTCCAGTGTCTCATTTCAACGCAGCAGCTTTTCTCCTTCTGTGTGTCAGGATTCAAGCCGACGCCTCGTCCCGGCTACAGACACCCCCCACCCAACGGATGCGGCTCCCCGCTTTTTGGATTTCATGTAATCTGCTTCAAATACGCTTAGTTTTCCTGTGAGTCCAGCAAACCCAGTGACTGTTCTGTCGTTTCCAGTTCGACCTGGGAATCCCGTCCATGACCAAATGCTGCAACCAGCACGACCGCTGCTACGACAGCTGCGGCCACCTGAAGCATGACTGTGACGATCAGTTCCAGGACTGCCTGGAGACCATCTGCAGGAACGTGCAAAGGACTCTGGGATTGGCCCAGACGGTCCAGGGTAAGATGTCGGCCTGGAGGTCGCCTTCTGCTGCCATCAGAAAACTTAAAGCTGCAGTTTGTAACTTTTATAAAAATGTGTTTGTTTTTGTTTTTACATATTTGTTAAAACAGTTACCATCTTGTGACTGTGAAAACATTTCACATTCTGTGAAAACATTGATCTCTTCCACCTGTTCCTTGAGCTATTGCTGTCTGAAGAAATGCACTGCTCCCTCCAAGCAAATCAGAGCCAGGAGGCGGGTCTTATCGCTGTCAATAATCCTCAAGTACTTACTGCAAAATGTGCTAATGGCGAAGAAACAACTTACAGTTCAGGAAAAGTATTTCTGAACTGTCAGTGCTAACAGGATCTGCTGTGGGTGATTGTCAGCGCTAAGACCCGCCTCCTGGCACTGATTTGTTTCTAGTTAGCACTGAGAGAAGGCAGAGGAGACTGATTATTTTTCATAGATTTGTTTCATAACTTGTTTTATGATATGGTGATGGTTTCAACAAATATGTAAAAAAAAAAGATGTATTTGTTTTTGTAATTTACATCTCTGATCATGTTGAATTTTTAGTTCATATCACAATTAAGGAGCATGTTTTTGTCTTTTTTTAAAATCACATCTTTTTTTTAGTCTCATAATTATTTTTCTTGAAAATTTCAGATAATCCAGTTGTTTATAACATCTGTAGAAACTTTATAATAAACTTTCAAACTATTTCTTGTTGCCATAGGACTGAAAGCTGCAGGTTAGTTTTAACTCTTGCAATATTGATTGTGGCCACTAGATGGAGCCAAAACTTTATTTTAAATGTCATCAGGTTCTTATGAGCTGAAATTCAGATCTAACAGCCAGATATTTTTTTTGTTGTTAAAAAATATTTAAAACTATTCAAGGAAGTATTAAATTATTTAATACACTTATCCTGAATTTTCTGCTGATCCTTCTGCTGTTTTTCTGCAGCGTGCGAGTCAGCAGTTAAGCTCCTCTTCGACGCCGTCATGCACCTGGGCTGCAAGCCGTTCCTGGACAGCCAGCGGGAGGCCTGCGTGTGCCAGTACGAGGTGAAGAAGGAGCTCTGACGCCTCTGCAGAAGAACACAGACTCTGAAATCCGATGCCGGATAAATAAACTTTTCTGAAAATGTGTAGATTTTTCTCAGGGATGTAGCCTCTTTGGCTAAAACTAAACACTGCAATGCAAAGTGAATGTAAAATAAAAAATAGTTTCTTTTAGGTGGTAGCTAATATTTGTCCCTTTGCAATCCACTATTTATATATGTATATCTGGCTATTGTTGTAAAGCCAGAGGTTTCTGCGGTGAAATTAAAACTGGTTTCATTCATGTTTTGACTGGACACTACATTTTAACAAACAGTAAAAAGGGTTTTACAGGGTTCAAAGGTCAGCAATAAAGCACACACCAATTTTCTGCAATGTCTCGTAGCAAACCGTGTCGCTTTTCATTCTGGATTATTCTCGCATGTTGCATCGTTCTTGTAATCTCTGTGAATTTACCATGGGGTCAATGCTCAAATGAATTAGAAACACTGATAGGTGGGTGGTATTGTAAGACATTTAAGACAAAAAGATACTTTTTTCAGATTTTTTTTCTTGATTTTGAACAAAATAGCAAATGAGCAGAAAATCAAAGATTAATTAGGAAAAACATATAGAAATCAGCCAAAGGCTCACTTAACATTAAATAAATATTGTCCTGTTTTTGTGTTTCATTCTTTTTTGATTACGCTTCTGTGGAAAACAGAAAAACAACCCTGTCCCACCGTTGGGTAAATAAAATGAAAAGAAAAGCAAAAGCCATGACTATTAAAATATAAAAACTTTGTATTCCACCAAATATTTTGTATATTAAATTTTCAAATAAAACAACATGCTGTGTTGCTGGCCAAATATATAGCATTCTTGGCTTCACAAAATCAGTTAAGCTACCACAATCTGGTCCCTGAACCCCGCTTTGGAGACCCCTGCTTTAACTGAATGGATATATATGGTGAACTGATGATATTTTTAAAACTCCAGTGTCGCTGATAGATTTTTAAGCCCCGTAAAACGCTTTGTGCGATTGCGCCAGTCGCTTCCGTAAACCTGTTGGTTTTTAATTCGAGATAACCAATCGTTCTCTCCTGTTTCAATTAACAGCCAATCACATCGCGGGGGCGGGACTAAGTGTAAGCTAGTTTTGCTGGGTGTTTGAGGAAGCAGCTTTTAATCTCCCACTCCGAGCCAAGACGAAAAGTCAACATGTCAGGTAACAATGCAGGTAAAAAAACAACTTTATTACATCTTTATGTCTTAAATCTGAAACTATCTAAAAAACTCAACTTTTTGGTAACATTTAAAGTCATAAAACCCACGAAACTACGTTACATTTACGCTTAAAATGGGTTCCCAGATGTTTACTGTGCTGTTTGGTTTCATGTTTCAGTTCATCTCAGCATGTTGTAAAACACCAGTCAGTCACAGAAATAACTAGTTTTTGCCGCATTTTAAAAAGAGTTTTACATGTTTTTTTTTTCTTTCTCAGTGTGTGTTAAACAGGTTTAGGAATGTAAAACATTTTTATGAGATTTGTTTTTCCTTCCTCACCAGGAAGTGTGTCCACAGCCACAGACAGCGTGGGTGAGCAACCACTACATGAATGACCTCTTAAAAATAAAAGCAAAACTAAAATATCACATCAAATAACTTTTATTAAACTTGACTGACTTTTTATGACTTAATAAAGACAATGACATATTAGTGAATTTCACAGATTATAAAGTATTTTATCAGACTTTCAGAAGAGTTTTTATTGTGCTGAAATCATTTATGACCAAATTAAATGGATATTTTAACATACTGACAACACATACACTGCAGAAAACTGCACCTATTTATTAAAGCAGGATCTGTTTTTACTTTTTTCACTTTGAGCTAAATCTGTGCAGCCGTGCAGATCACTGTCATCTTTAACTCACTAAAACTGAAATGCTAATCCAGTAAATCCTGATTCACTGGCACTCTGTGGTGGAAGTACCTCTGTTCATTGCAACACAGGGAAAACCAAACATCTTTACAGGATAGAGGTGGAAAGCACCTGAATGTTTAGCTGTAATAAATGCTGTTCAGATGCAGTCACCCTTCTGCAGCAGGGGACGTGCAAAAACATGCATGTATATGAAAACACAACTGTTTTCTGTTTGACATCATGCTGCGTTTCCACTACAGATGTGCACAAATCTTTGTCGATTTTCTGATAGTGTTGACAAAACACAATTTCACATTTGCAGTGTGTTGATTAAATAAATGAATAAATTTTATGTAAGTTCATAAAATCAAGCTGTGCCAATGACATCGTTATATATTATATATAGATGATACTATGTCTGTGCTCATGATCCTCCAACTGCTTCCTGCTGTCGTCGTCTTTGTTGCTTGCACCAGTGGCAACATCCGGTTGTTGCTTATGTGACAATGTGAAAAAGTGTTTCAGTTGGAGTTTTGAGAAATACATATATTTTCAGACTGCTGAAAAACCACACAATAGTGCAAAAATATTTATCGATAAATGTATTTGTTTTTTTGTTTTTTTTAAATTGGCGTGTTTCCATTAAGCACATTTATTTTTGTAATTTCAATTTGTACAATTTTACAGATAATGGAAACGCAGCTACTGAGTAATTGTGGGTATGGAACTGAACTCCTTCCTCAAAAATGGGACTTATGTGAAACATTTAAGTGTAAGAAAAAAAACTAAACCTTTATTACGATCAGTGACTAAATGTGTTGAGTTGCTGCAAACTGCTGATTTAGTTGAATTTGAAAGTTTCCGTCATCATTTCTGCATCCCAGCGACATTTTCTGGATTAAACCTGGTTTTAATCCTCACATGTGATTCGACTTGCAGGTGAGATTGTCAAGCGAAAAAGTAAAGTTATTATCCGATTATTAAACAATTATTTTCCCATACGGTTGAAATAATTCATTCAACAATCAATAATTGATTGATTGAATTCAAAAATACTTTATTTATCCTAAGGGAAATTAAATGCTGTAACTAATATCATCCAAGTTGATGGATGATATTAGTTACTGATGCCTACAGGACACTGTAGGCATCAGTATCCTGCCTACAGCCAGATACTGATGGCTGTAGGCAGGAAAGATCTCCTGTAGCAGTCTGTATTACAGGAGATCTGAAGAAGCCTCTGACTGAAGACATTTAAGCTTTGATTAGAAAATTCACTGGAAACTTAACAATAATAATAATAATAATTGGAGGCGCCTTTCAAGCTACCGAAAGAGGAAAACAAGAACAGTAAAAGAGAAACTAAATAATAAAAGATATGAATAGAATCAATCGCAACTATTGGTATAATAAATAAGATTAAAAAGAATATGTTTCTACATAAACCAATAAAGTTAGGACTGTTTGCTGATAATAATAATAATAATAATAATAGTGAAGTTGTTATATTAGCAGAGTGTTTGGGGCATTGTAGACAAAAAGAAAAACAAATTTTCACCAAAAACTCACAAATTTCTAGAGCAATTGTCATATTTACAACTTGGATGCTCTCTTACTCTCTTTCTAAGAAAAAAACACACCAATTTTCCCAGATTAAAGGCCTAAAGTTATGATTTTAAAACCATCATTCTCTGACATTATTAAGACAGAAAGTCGTATGAAAAACCCTCTGAGATTTTAAAGTCGGATGTTTATGATTGAGCCAAGCAGCCGACCTCGTAGAAACGGGAACCACTGGAGGAAAGAGTAATAATCTAGACATTTTGGAGTATTTTTGGCCAAAAGGACTCTTGCATCATTTCATTATTTAGTTTCTTTCATGTATAATGAGCTGAATACTCCCAGAGACAGATTAAAGCCTCGCCGCCTTGCTGCAGATCTGCAGTGGTTTTGCAGCACAGACTGGGAGGCCAGCCAGCAGGGTGTGACTGGAGCCGAGGCGTGTCGACTTTTCTTTCTCTTTTTTATTTTCCATTTGGAGTGTTATTAATTTAGAAATGTCTTTTCATTCTGCAGCAACTACAGAGAATTTAGCAGAGACGGATGGTTTCTACAGAAGGTAATCACTTTTTATTTTGTGTTTCTGTCAGCTGCAGATTAACAAAATGCAATTAACAATTATTTTAGCGATCAATTTATTCTATTGAATAAATTAATCAGATTTAAAAGAATTGGCTGATTTCTCTTTTAACCACTTAAGCTTATTTTATGCAACACTAGAAATGCATAAAATACAAACAAATAATTCAGCATGTGGAAACTTCAGGTCTTTCTGCTGAACTTAGCATGAACACAGTGAAAGGCTGATCTGTTATTCTGATTAAGCGATTAATGATCGAGTAGCTTAAGAGGTTTTTATCATTTTACCCGGGTAAAACTAAAACCGCCTCTAGAGGAGTTCTGTGTAGTTCCATGGAGTATTAGAGCCGCACTAAGAAAATAATAAATAAAATAATAAGAATATTTAATTCCAAGAATAAATTTGTAGTATTATGAGAATGTGATAATATTGCGACTTCATCATCATGTGTTTATGTTTATTATTTCAGTACAACTTTATTCTCATGATCTCGACTTTTATTTCTTCTTTTAATAAGGGAAAAGCTACATATTTTTGCACAGTTTTGGCTTAGTTACTGCTCTGAGTGTTGTTATTTTAGAAAATGGCCTTATGTTTAGTCTGCATTCTCCAGTTCATGATTAATTGATTGCTATATTAGTTGACAATTATTTCAATAATCATCAAAATTAATCCTATTAATCGTTGCGGCCCTACTCATGTGCTGATGTTTCTTTGTGAAGCAGCCCCGTCGTTTTGGATCCTGCGGAGGAATACACGATGACCAGAAAGCGTCGCGGCGTCGCTCTCATCTTCAACCAGGAGCGTTTCTTCTGGCGCCTGGGCCTGAACCCCAGAAGCGGGACGAACGCCGACCGCCACAACTTAGAGAGGAGGTTTGTCTTCCTGAAGCAGGAAGAACCGGTCGCTCAGGTGCAGCAGCTTTATCTGAGCCCATTCTGTCTCCAGGCTGCTGGAGCTGAACTTTGATGTCAGGAGTTATGATGACTACAAACTGGTGGACGTCCTGGAAAAAATCCATGAAGGTACTGGAACCCCCTGTCTATCACAGTATTTAGTTTATTTCCTTGTTTTAAATGTAAAAGTCTTCAAAGCTGCAGTAACTTTTATTTAAAAAATGATAAAAATCGAACTCCTGCCTTCTTCAGTTCTCCCAGTTCTAAGTGGAAACAACCAATCAGAACCAGGAGGCGGGTCCTCCTCAACCCCACTAGCTCTCTGCTACGTTGCAGCTAGCATAGCTTGTCATGAATGCTAATGCTAGTTAGCTTAGCCCCCAAGCGATTTTCCTGTAACGGTAAGTTGTTTCTCTATCATTATTACATTTAGCAGTATGTTCACAGTATTGATTGACAGCACTAAGCCCTTCCTCTTGGTTGTGATTGGTTGTTTTCAGTTGGATGTGGTGCCTTTCCTTAGATCAGAGAGAAGGCAGAGGGGAGCGATGTTTTCTGATAAACTTTCACGACATGGTGACGCTTTTAACACATTTTTTAAAATGAAAGTTACTGCAGCTTTAAGGATGTTTTCATACCTGATGATCCGTTAGACTTGATTCGATTGGACACCAAAGTTGCAACATTTGTTACATTTTCAGCTGGTACAGTTTGATTTCATGCTGCACCAAGAGCCAAACAAATTAAAAAACCTGTTCCCCTCCTGGCCTGTGGGGGCGCTGCAGCAGAAACCACATGCCTTGCGCTGTAATCCACTTCCTGCTTTTGGACCAGTCTCCGGTCCACTTGGCGCTCACATACAGAACAGAGAGCGAGGTTTGTCGGCAGACCAAACGAACTGGACTTTCTAGACAAATGGACCGGAGTTTGACTAAAGTGGACTAAACTGGGCTGGTGTGAATGCATTGTGGGACAAATGAAGGAGTATTCTCTAAATGATCTTTATCTGCTGATCAAACCTTCATTTTGTTCCTCCAGCTGCCGAAGACGATCACTCAGATGCCGACTGCTTCCTGCTCGCCTTCCTTAGCCACGGCGAGAACGATCACGTCTACGCTTACGACGGCAAGATCAACATCCAGGACATCACCGCCATGTTCAGAGGAAACAAGTGCAGGAGCCTCATCGGAAAACCCAAGATCTTTATTGTGCAGGTAGAAACATCACAGTGAAGCCTCTGGGTTTAGGAAACAGCAGAAGGTCTGAACATGAATGTCTCCATGTGTGTGAAGGCGTGCCGTGGGGAGCAGCATGACGATCCCGTGACGCCCTGCGACGCCGTGGACAACGTGACAAATGAGACGGTGGTGGACGCCTGCGCCATCCACACCCTCCCTGCCGGCGCCGATTTCATCATGTGTTACTCTGTTGCTGAAGGTGAGCGGTCCGCGTTATCAGGAAACCTGTTTCCGGCGGTGATGGAGGCGATAGGTCAGTCCAACTGCAGCCCGCCATGTTTTTGTGTTCAGAAATGTTCAAAGTTGACGAGAGATTTTAAAATATGACAAGGTGGGGGTGCTGTGGTGGTACAGGGGCAAAGCACAACCCATGTATTGAGGCCTTAGTCCTCATGCCGGTGGTCGCAGGTTCGATTCCCGGCCTGGCGACATTTGCCGCATGTCTTCCCCCTCAATCATAACCCTCCTTCCTGTCAAACTACTTTCAAATAAAGGCCACTAGAGCCAAAAAAAAAACAAATAAAAATAACTATGACAAGGTAGTTATGTGCTATTGGAAGAAATTGTTAACACTTTTAATGAGCCAGTGGATCTTAAAACAAGCTATGTAATGTAAAATGAACTAAAAGAAATGTTGCCTAAAATGATGAGTCAAAGTGTAACTAACCCCCCTGTGAAAGCATAAGCCCCGCCCCCTAAGCAAATGTAGAAAATTCCAAAGTGGGCGGAGCCAAGAGGCACTGAGGGGCGTGGTCAGGTTTGACGATGATGTGGTCAGAGGTGAGTGAGGCTGTGGTCAGGTCAAAAGTAGCACTGCTGCTTTCTTACAGACCCGTTGAAATTATTGTTTACATTAGGAAATTTTGCACATGCGCACAACGCTGGAGGGCAGAAAAGCGATTCTTTTACTCGCCATCTGTAGCCATGCTGCTGGGGTACAATAATCACATTAACTACATGACGCCTGGAGATGTAGGTATTATTAATGTAGTGTGCTAGAGGGAAAAATAACGCAGAAAAACCGTCGATACCAACACTTTCTGTGTTAGGCGTGCTACAGACAGACCCGTTGCCATAGTAACTGACAACAATGTGGCAAATGTATCATAATTCAACACAGATATTTCCAACATAAATATCAGAACATTCAGTCCGTTACAGTTTTATGTTTTCAGGGTTGATGTTTATTTTGTGATTATTAATAAGTGATTGGTGTGGTATATTAGCTATCGCTATATTAGCTAATCTATGTTAGCTAGCTACCCCAGTGATGGCTGATTAAACATCTGGTCTACTGATGATCTGTCAGAGTTCATGTGTGTGTCGCCTTTTTTTGTTCAACTAAACCGAAACACAGAGAAATCTACATCAAATCCATGTTACGGTTGTTAAAGTCAAGCTAGCAAAACTGACCCACTTTCCTGTCTCACTATTATTTTTTCCTGACCTTGTTATATCTAGATGTTGTTGATAATTAGTAGCAAAGCACTGTGTCCCTTTGTCTTTTATATATCATGCTGACATTTAAGATTTAGCTTGCTATTTTGATCATTTGACAGCTAAAACCAATACTAGTCATCGTTGGTGAGCAGCTAGTTCCCCTCCAGCATGGAGATGGGGTTGGGATCTTGCGCATCTTATGCTGCAAAAGTCTATTTACTTTGTTGGTATATGTTTCTATAACCATACCCTGTAGTAGGCCTCTCATGTTTGCTGCTTTGGTTTTCAGGTTTCTACTCCCACAGAGAGACCATCAACGGCTCGTGGTACATCCAGGATCTGTGTGAGTTACTCCGGACGTACGGCAGCTCGCTGGAGTTCACAGAGCTGCTCACGCTGGTCAATAGAAAGGTCTCGATGCGCGAAGTCGGGAACTGCAAGGACCTCAGCGCAATTGGCAAAAAACAGGTACCATGCTTCGCTTCGATGCTCACCAAGAAGCTCTACTTCCGGCCGAAGAAATGATCAACGGTTCGATTGGTTGGTTTAAATCTGAGCCTTTGAATCTCAGCTGGTACAGCTGATCCGCTCCGCAAAGATGAGAAAAAAAAAATAGTTGTTTTGTTTCTTTTTAAGTGTTGAAAACATTCCTGGCAGATCATTTGCACAGAGAAGCCTTCTGCTCATAAATCACTGTATCTGATAAAGTTGAAACTATCAGGGAGTTTTTAATCTTAGTCTTTAAATTTTTTCATAGTTGGGGTGTGCTGTGGTGGCGTAGGGGTTCAGAACAACCCACATTGGAGGCCTCAGTCCTCGACGCAGCTGTCGCAGGTTCGATTTCTGGCCTTAGCGACCCTTGCTGCATGTCTTCCCCCTTTCTCATTACCCACTTTCCTGTCAATTAACTATCAATTAAAGGTCACTAGAGCCAAAAAAAAAAGATTTTCGTAATTGATCTTGATTGGTGAGTAGCAGCATAATATTCAGAAATAATTCAGGGGTTTTCTAATCTCAGGTATCTCCTCAGAGGCGCCATTGATCCAGGCTGCCTACTGGACCCATCATGCAAAATTAACTTTTTGCACATTTTTATACTTCCATTTGGGTTTCCATTTGGCACCAAAGTGCCTAAAACACTCAGACAGTTTTGACAATAAGTTGATGTCTTTTGGTGTCTGTAAAATGACGTGTTTTGAATGTAACATCACAAGTTAGCAGGCACTGTGGCTGTTGGGTTGTTGTCTTATCCAGTTTTTGGTTCGTCTCTCAATGCAGGTTTGCACTCAAACTGTCAACAAACGCTAACATGAAAACCTCAAAATGTTTGTTTCTTAATGCTGTACAAGGGAATTAAATCACTATGAACTGTCTTAACAATCATGTATTTCTGTGTTTATGAGCTGTGAAAAAATAAAAACATTTTTAAAGCCATAAAAATGTTTTGTAATTTATTCTGAATTTGGAATGGAGAAAAAGTGGTAAATCCAGTTTTATGGAGCAAATTTGTTTTATTTTTGCAAAAATGGGCAATGATACAAAAAGTGTTTCTAACTTTTCTTGACCCCTGGAGTTAAAGATCAAGAAAAATAAAGGCAGAGATGAACATGAAGCTTAAAGTGATTTATTAATCACAGAAGTTTACATCACAGAGTGTCAGCTTCTTCAAAATCTTTTTCTGATTTCTTCATTGAAATGTAATTTTGCAAACAGCCAGGAAGAAGCATGCATTTTATTTAGACCAGAGGTCTCATTCTCGCGGCCCGCGGGCCAATGTCTCGTGGCTCCACCGTGATATGAAAGTAGTGCGGCCCACAGGGTGAGGGGCCTCTGGAGGAAGTCCGGCCCGCCGGTCCTCGTCATGGCTGACATTCGGTGCTAGGCTAAGCTACACTGACTTCATGCACACAACGCTTGTAACAATAGTGCGGCGGGTGATGGACCGGTCCGGTACCAGTTTCCCTTCCCTACAGTCGCCATTCCGGTACTTCCTACCATTAACAAATGCCAGGATCAAACGCAGAGAAAGGAGACTGGCTGCTTGAAGCGGTGATGACGTCACGCATCGAGACGTTCTCCATACGTTGCTAGCTGGCTAAAGACTAATGTGAAACTTAGAACAAGAGCGACGCCAAGTGGAGTAAACAAAATTTTGTCACACCCTCATCATGTCTTTGTCAGTCCAAAGCCTGCAGTTCACGTATTGGATAAATAATTAAATGTTGATGAAATTTGAGGATATTTTTAAAATGTTTTTTGTGGAATCAGCCTCACCCAGACTCTGCCTCCAGCAGCCCCCGGGTAAATTGAGTTGGAGACCCCTGATTTAGAGAGTCATTTATTCTGGATTTATCTCCAGTTTTTCTGAAAGGCTTAAGTCTTCAAAGCATTGATCTGATGCGATCGATGTGGACTCAGCCGATCTAACCGATAAGTTGGAGATTGTCTCCATCAGAGTCTGGATCACAAACTGGGTGGGGACGTTTCAGACACCTCTGAGGATGGATAGCAAATCTCAGAAAGTGACCTTGGACCTTCTCAAGGTGGATGCAGAGCGCCCCGCCGAACCGCTCGTACTGAGATACGGCCCGGTTCATGTCAGCGATGCAGGTCCAGTGTGTGTTCTGATCCTTAGCTACGCACCACTTGGAATGGTCCACTTTAGGCTTCCACATCCACCGGTTACCCACTGCTATGTCTTCGACATTAATGACTGAAATGTCAGTGGAACAGTAGGAGAGGGACCGTTTGGGCTGGCAGCCCCATGTCTGGGCGTAGACGTCGCTCCTGATGTCCTTGGCGATACTTAGGTAGAGATCTCCAACTGGAAGAAGAGGAGGCAGCTTGTTAGGGTCCATTTAAGTTGGTTTCCCTCTTTGGTGAGTTCGTTGTGTAGTTTCAACCACACAGAGATCTTGATCCTATGCGTTAAAACACTTTTCTGTAGCAAGGTATGTTGCATTGTGGGATATGGACATCTCAAATGTGGAGCAAACTTCCAGAAAACTGCAATACAGCTGAAACGCTGACTTCCTAGACGAATAGAATAAATAAACCAATGAAAATCTGTGATACGTTCAGGACATCTTCTCAAAACCTATTTGATAAAAGTTCTCTGATAATTTAGCCAATAAATAGACTGAACATCCTCCAGGTTCTGGTTCTGTTGGAGTTTTAACCAGAGAATATTAAAGAACAACGAGAAGAGGACGATACTTACCCTCTTCATCTGCATTGGCTTGTTTAGCAAAGACTTTAAAGCCTTGGTTCCTGTTGGACGTCAACAATGAGACCTCAACCTTATCAGAGATGTACGGAGAGCCTTCTGTCCATTTCACAACATTTTTTAGTTCCTCGTGAAAATTATCTGGGATATAATGTTCAAATGGAAACGCATTGATGTACTGCAGATGTGTTCCTGCAAACATTAAACAACATATTATTAAAGATAATTAATCAGCAATAAATCCTACAGCATGCTGTCTGAACTCAGACCTATTGTAGTGAACTGGTTGTAGTTGAACGTCACACAGATAAATGTCTGAGCGTGTTTATTGCCGCTGTTTGGCCAGAAGTTGTTCTGGTCCCTTCTGAAGGGGAACCGAGGGGTGCTGTGTAAGATCCAGACTCCTGTACCGGTTCTGTCCACCATCACAAGTCCTGCGGTTAAAAACAAACATGACTTTCATTATCACACAGAATGGGAAATGAAACCCATCCTGTGACATCAAACATCACATGGGTCAAAGGTCAGGAATTCTCAAATATGAAAATAAATTAAACTGTTTCAGAAAAACAGATGAAGCAAAAATGGGTTTGATTTCTTGAAAGACTTAAGACTCGGCCTTGGAGTTGGTATAAACGACCTAAAATCTGGGAGTAGTGATGAACTCTGACTTGAACCTTCACAGCAACATTAAGATGGTTACAAAGTCGGCCTGAAGGACACTTACAGGATTAAAGGACTAATGTCTCAGTGAGATCTACAGAAACTCATCCAGGTGTTAATCTGCAGGCGAGTCTTCACAGGTCTGCCTAAAAAAATCAATCCTCCTGCTGATCCAGAACGCTGCTGCTGGCGCTCTGACTAAAACGAGGAGGATAGAGAACATCACCCAGTTCTAAAGTCCTTCCACTGAGAAAATAGACTTTAAAATACTTCTGGTTCTGGTTCTGTCTGCTCTGCATCCCCAGAACCAGAAGTAAACCTGGAGAAGCAGCATTCAGCTTCTATGCTCCTACAATCTAGAACAAACTTCCAAAATAATATTTATTGATCCTTTCATTGATCAAACAGTGGGAAAAAAAATAGTAAAATTAGCAATCCTGACAATATAGATAACCCTCAGGTTGTTATTCTCATCCAACGAAAGCAGAGCGCCTCCCATGATGGCTGCAGCCTCAGGCACCGTCTGCTCATGTCTTATGTTGTTCTTTGGACGGGCTGTACATCGCACTTCTGTTCAATGGCAATAAAGGCCGATTTTGATTAAATATCATCTATCGGAATTTATTGTGACAAAAAATAAATCAAAATTCTTGTCATGGTAAGAAATTTACCACAATAAAAAATAAACGATACGATAAATGCCCGACCCCACTGTGAAGCACTTTGAACTGCATTGTTGCTGAAATGTGATATAAACTTGGACAGGAAGCCACCATCCTGATCAGATGCATTAACTAACCGCTCTTCATCAATATGGCCACTGCTGTATTAGCTGAAAGGTGTGGAAAGATATGAGCAATAATCCTGGCGCCCATCAACATTAAAACGATGAAATGCTTCCTCTACCTTTGCTGTGGCCAAACCTCTTTGGATCGGCGCCACATCCTGGCGGCTGATCACTGTAGCTGATGAACCCGAAGGTCTCCTCCTGCAAACACAACCTTCATCATTCAGAGTTTACAGGCTGCAACGTTTCTGCTCAGGCACTGAGGATTAAATACTTAAAATAGCACAATTTACTACTCATCCGGCAGAAACAAGTCGACAGCCATTTAATGCTGCTTTTGATCCTAAATGCTTGACCCAATCTGAAACTAAATGATTGTATGCTCCAGGCTTTTGAAAACTTTCTTCTGACTCATCGTATAATATGAACTCTGCAGCTCCAGGTAGCTAGTTACGTGGATCGCCTCGATGCGGGTAAATCCTCAAGATTATAAGAGAAGTCTCTTTTTTTACCGAGATAATACGGATCATATCCTAAATATACGCATATTTTTTTTAGATACCTCGGCTGTTCCAGCCGATTTAGGGCATTAGCTGCTGTTGTGATCAACATTGCTTTGTTTTGAACCGGAGAAATCCCCTTCCGGCCCTCCATCTGAATTTTGCGCGTCATCCGGGTCATGTGTCTGAAATCTTAATTGAATAAAAATGCTGCAGATCTTTTATTTAATATTAGAAATACATTAATAGATTTAAATAACAGTTTAATTCCTTTTTTAGATAAGAAAAATACATTTTGTTGCATATGATGCAATAATGTGACATTATTTCATGTATGCTAACCAGGTGAAGCTAAAGCTATGTAGCTTGAGTTCTGAGTAGAACATATTGATAAACAATTTTAAATCTAACCCAATCAGTCTTAGCTCACCAGGCACTGATGATCGGTTATGATTATCAAATGTCTGTCTCAGAACTCGGAACGTTCTGAAAAGGGAAAATCAGGGAAAAAATGGTGGCATGTGAACTAGGCGGGCAAACCAGCATGCAGAAGCTTTATCTGATGGTTCGATAGATAAAGCAGAAGCTTTACCTGACGGTTCGATCGATAAAGCAGAAGCTTTACCTGACGGTTCGATCGATAAAGCAGAAGCTTTATCTGACGGTTCGATCGATAAAGCAGAAGCTTTATCTGACGGTTCGATAGATAAAGCAGAAGCTTTATCTGACGGTTCGATAGATAAAGCAGAAGCTTTATCTGACGGTTCGATAGATAAAAGGCCCCGCCCACCGGGCCGCAGTGAAACTATGAACCATTGGTTGGGGACCAGTGATCTACAGAATATTACTATGAGCTATAGAGCATGTTAGGGCTGCAGCTAGCAATTAGTTTAGTAACAATTATTCTGATGATCAATCAAATAAAAAAACTGGAATTTTTTTTAACTACTTAATGTTATTTTTTACAATATTGAAAATAGATTAAAACATTAAAAACAAGTTAATTTCTTTCTTAGATAAGAAAAAAATAATTTGATTACTTATAATACCACAGTATAGTGTGTCACAGTTCTGAGTAAAACAAAAGTATAAAGATGATTTTTAAATCTTAAATGCAAAGCATGAAAATTCTTTGTACAGTTTTGTCTTAATTTCTGCTCTGAATGTTTTGTTTTTCCAGTAAGTGCTGCCTTTTTTTGAGTTTCCAGTTAACAATTAATCGATTCCTAAATTAACTGATGATTATTTCAACAATCAATTAATCATGATTAATCGTTTCAGCCCTGGAACATGTATGTGGATTGTAGAAAATGGATGTGAAGAGCAGACGGTACCATGTTTCTAATGGGTCTAAAGAGAGGCCTCAGCGTATTTCCCAGAACGCCGTTCGGGCTGTTGATGTTGCTCAACTCCTCGTTCCTGCCACTCGAGTCGATGTAGAAATACTCCGTTCCAGTGGTGGAGCCACTGGAAATGTGGTCCATTCTGGGGATCTTATATAAAATGTACCTGATGAAGAATAATAAAAAACTAACTATTTTTCAAAACAATCAAGTTGACTTTATCCATCTTAGATTTGGGTTTATTGTGAATTCATGACCATGGTGTTACCATGGCGATTCATTCTGAGCCTGTTTCCAGTCCAGCCTCTAACAAATTGTTGCTCTTTGATTAACAGAGATGTTGGGTATTTTCTCACCAGTCCACCTCGGCATTGAGGTCGTTTTTGCAGGTCACTGATCCGTGAGATCCCCAGCAGAGGAGCCCAAAAACCAGCAAGAAGCTCCACATCTCTCACTGAAACACACAGGAAGTTCCAGCGTTGCAATTATTCAGTCAAATTTTTAACATGTTTTCACTTAATTTCTGCTTTGAGTTATTTTCCTCTGTCAGTCATTCTGTAAGGTCCGGATTAAAACAGTTTGCCTGGATTAATGCCATATCCTCCATATATAGTTCACAGACTGAACACTATTATGTTCACAGTAACTGAATTTTTAAAATAGTTTTAGAAGTGACTTACGGTCATAAAGGACCCAGAGGTTTCAGCGCTGCGCCGGTTTCTCTCTGCTCCTGAGTTCAGCTCTTGTTGCTTTTATTCCCCTCTGGGTCCTTGACCCAGTTTTTCTGGGCTCACAGTCACGTCCAAAAAGGCTGAAAACAGGATTTTTTATTGAATCTTTCTAATCAGGATGAACTTTGCCTTTATGTACTGAACCAAAGTTCTGCTGCGTTTTAATAAAACCTGATCAGAAACTGATATAAAACTGATTTTTGTGTAATGAAAGTCTTGAAGTTTTGCTCCTGAAATGTCTGAACCTTTTGTTTACATCTCGTATAAAACGTTTCCATCAACCTGATGGTGCTTTTCACCTTAAGACTGCTTGGACAGATCCGCTGTTGGCAGAATCTCTGGAACGAACAGCAGAAGTTGGTAAACCAGCGGCGCCGACCGGGACGCAACGCTTCCCCGTTCTACCCACTCGTCAATTCTTCAGTCCTGGGATCCACAATGTCAAAGGTCATCAATTAATTCATCTCATGACCCTAAATCTACTTTAAGCAACCAGGGTTCAAAATCTCCACCCTGCCCAGGACTGCATGATATTAGAAAATGATGCTGTGGCAAAGATAAAGAAAATCATTTCAAGAATAAAGTTATATTGTCAGAAAAAAGTCATACAACAATAAAGTCATTATATTACCAGAATTAAGTCATAATAATTATAATAAAATGATATTACCAGCATAAAGCCTCAATAAAATGAGAATAAAATTGTAATAATCTGAGAATAAAGTTAATATTACCAAAATAAAGTTGGAATATTAGAATGAAGAATTAATTTTATGAAAACTACAATGAAAAATAATTTTAAAAAAGAAGAATGGTGATCATTTTGTCAAGTTATACTGTGGTATTGGTTGTACATTTAAGAAATAAAAAATAATCTTTGAGCATGTAAAACATAATAAAACTTGGAATATATTAGCCAGTAATTATTGACTCCAAACCAGTTCTGGGTTTTTCATTATAATTTAGCTTTATTTTGTTGTGACTTTTGTCTAATTTTGTTACTTTTAATTAGTTTTTAGATTTTGTTTGCTAATCTACTAAATATTTAGTTTTTATTAGTTGTAGTTTTAATTTTTCATACTTTGGTAATTTTTTACATGCAGAATTCAAAAATATCAAAATATTACGATTATTTATACATTGATTTTGTAAAGAATACTCCACAGAAGATACAATTTTCAAAAATGTATATATTTATTTAACCAACTGGTGTTTTCTCTTGCTGCCGCCATTTAGCCACCAGGGGGCGTATGGAGCGCCGTAATTTGCCGACAGCTGACGTAAACTGCTTGTGTTGGGACAAAAAAATCCATTTCACATAATTTCAAAGGATTAATAAACAAACACCAGAAGAAAGGATATTTATATCTATAATTTCAGAGTTTTACAAATGCACAATATAGTTCCAGTTACAGTTTTTCCCCATTTATAACCGTTTTTATTTATTTCAGTTAATGAAAATATTTCCTTCCATTTCTTTATTTTGTTGTTTAGTTTTAGTTAACTGTAACACCCTTGCTCCAAACATTCCTTAGCAACATAAATATTAAAAACACAGATGATGACATATCTCCATGTTTATCCATCTTATTAAAAATGCTGACAAGAACAAAAATACACAACCTGACAGACAACAAAACATGTTTCAAATGCAAACTTTAATTATCAATGTTTGTGAATTTGTTGGGGGTACAATATGGCATTAACATTAAGAATGCAGATTTATATGTTTTAAGGTAAAAATATGGCATTATCAGCATAAAACAAACATTTGTCTCTGAGTCTCAGTCCTTCCAGTCTTTCACGGCTTCGCCTGGATCTGTTCCAGCGGCAGCTGAAGCTGGTTTGGATATTTCAGACGTCTCAAGTCCTCTTCCACCTGAAAACACATCGCAACATTTAACTGTGGTTCTTAAATTCAGAAATAAGAAGTCTAAGTAAAATAACTGAGTCACCTGTTCGAGTTCATCCTTCAGTTTGTTGTATTTTTCCACGTTGAACTGCTTCTTCTTGGCGCCTTTATAAAAGTAACGTAGAAACTGTCGGTCCTTCGCGTCTGGATAAACGTAATCCTGATGGAGAAAAAAACCCCCAAATGATTCAGTTCAGATCAGCTCAATTCTGGAGAATCTTCCACAGAAATGAGTCTTTTTACTAAAATACAAACATAATGACTGAAAATTAAATAAAACAACTAAGAAAAATCAGTTTTTACTAAGTTTATGCAGACATATTTTATTGTTGTAGCATAAAATCACAAAATGCTTGGAAAAACTGAATTTATTCCTCTTAGGCACTCCTCAAAACAGCAAAGACTGGAGAACAAGAATTTGACCTCAACAGGGTCAAATTTGTGATTAGACAACATGTGCAGGTACAACTACGATCTACAGCGATGCATTCTGGGTACAGATTCGCCCCTTCAAAATAAGACCACGACTGTATACAGCTAGCTACTTCTAGCTAGCTGGTAGAATCCTTAACAGTTGATAATCAAAACTTTAAAACAAACGTCTAAATTTATTCAACCAATAGTTTACAAAACAACCAAATAAATTAGTAGTTTATAACATATCTGGACAAATTAATTTAGGGGAAGCAAAGTACGCTAAACGTAAGTAAGTTAGCAAAAACACTAAAGCACTAAATGAAAATTTAGCAGAGGTTTTCCCACCTCTGATTAAAACTAATTGTTGGGCAACATAACAGAAATAATTATTTGTTTTCCTGCTGGGCTTTACAATTTAAGTGTGAAAGAAATCCAGTTTATTTCCAAACATAAACATCAAACTCCTGAAGCATCAAATCTGTGAGTCTTGCCTGCTTGGTGAGGATGTAGTAGGCGAAGGCGGCCATGCTGGTGGCGTAGGTGATGAAGTACGTGACGGGCTCCATGACGTCCCATGAATACACCCACCAGGTGAGCCAGCCCAGGGCGCCGCCCTGCACAGACAGCAGCGCCATGCCGGTCCAGAGAGCCCTGGAGGTGTGAAACTCCGCCGTCCGGCTCAGCTCCGCCTTCATCTGGAAGAAACCGCACAACAAGAAACGGAAAATGTAAATAAATTACCTTCAGTCTGCTCACAAATCCTGCCTGTGCTGTTATAGAAATTAAATTAGGAGTATTGTAATCTATTTTTATGAGAAATGAACCGATCCGATTATATCTGCATCAGTTCCAATATTGAAAAAATTCTAAATCGGGTATCGGTGATAATGTTCCCGATCCATAATTAAAATGCTACTAGTTATGAGATTACCTATCTTCTCAGACTTTGGTTGCCTAGCAACAACCTGCTTAAGGTTTTTCTGCTACACCTCATTACTGCTGACAAATAAAAAGCAGCGCGGCGGAGAGAAAACTGGATAAAACAGGGAAGGTTTCGACACCAGTCTGGCAAAATTTCAGATATTTAAAAACTAATCAATAATTAAGAAAGTTTATTTTTACATGTTGGTCAACCGGTTGTTTTTGTCAGTTATTGTTAGTTAGTATAAATGCCTATTTTAAATAGGCATTTATACTCCTAATTATTCTGACTGAACAAATTAAAATAGTTTGTATACGTTTGACCAAGTTTGTGAAGTTATTTGTGAGTTAAGTGAGCTGCATTGGTGCAGAGTTGTTAAATAAATTTGTAATTCAGTGTATTTATGTCTGCGTTTAAAAAAAGAAACATTTTAAGTCACGTCAGCGATGTTTTTCTGCATTGGATCAATGTCTGCCGATACTAAAACTCAGATATCGGAAGAGTTTTAGCGACTGTTTTCAGAGGGATGCTGATGCTTTTCGTAGACACCTGGAGCCCGGTCTGACCAGCCCACCCAGCGCTCAGGTGCTACCTGCTCCAGAGGCGACAGCTCCTGCTTGATGTTGTCCATCCTCTCCAGCAGCTGGCGCTCCTGCAGCAGGTGATGCTCAGGCAGGTGCAGCGCTGCGTGCAGGAGATGCACCACGTGCTTCATGTCCTCCATGTCCCTGGCATGCTCACTGGAGGTGATCACTGCAACCACAATGAACCATTTACAACATGGAGTCACACATGTATGGCAAGCCGTTTTAACATAAAATCACTTTGACCACTCTCATATTCCAGATATCTGACATTGGCTCATGACTAGTTAATAATTAGTTAATAAATCTCTAATTACAATCTGACTTGCATAAATTATGTCTATTTACCATTAAGTTGCATGTAGGTTTAAATTCACTTTGTCTGAATTATTGATATTTTAAATATCAATAATTAAATTATGACTAGTCCTAAAGTAAATTTAAGATAACTAATTTTTGTTCCAACTGTTGTCAGAATTCTAATTAAATATATTTTTAGATAGGAGACCTAGTTTGACTTGTGCATATTTAGTTGCAGATATCTTGAAAGCAAATAACGACTTATCAAAACTAAATATCTAGTTTTGAACTTAACTAGAATTCCTTTTAAGAAATCTCCACATTAATTAGTTTTTCTATTTAATATTTCTTGTGTTAACATTCTGATGACTAGTCAGAAAGATATTAATAAAATCCTGAATTAGTATTCTGTCTTGTCAAAACATCACAGATTTATGTAAATTTCAAACAAAAAAAATAAAAATTAAAGAAAATATTTTTAAAATGCTCCATTTTCAGTGTTGCACACTTGTTCTTTTTGTTCTTAAATTTTAACTGCATTGTAAGTGCATTTCAAGTGCAAATAAATAGGAAATAAGTAATTTCCTATTTATTCACTAAAAAAGTGAATAAATGGGAAATTATTAGCAGATTTCTGAAGCAATCTCCAAATTTCTTGCGTTCTCTGTAGCTTTTTCTACATTTTGTCATTTTCTGCAGGAAACCCAAAATTCTGCAGGCAAATATTTGGACAGCTCAGTTTTAATTCAGATATATATGTAATCTCGATGAGACATAATTGCGCTCGAGGTTTCTTTAATTGTAATTATGGCTTTTAAATGATTAATCTGGTGACGTTTTTTGAGATTTTTGAAAAGGAATTTTGAACCGTAAGATGTAAGATATCTTCAATTAGAATATCTTAATTTACCATTCACGGTGGTCAAAATGTAGTTGTGTCGAGTCAAAATGATCTTTTTGATATCTGGAGTGAATTATATGTTAAGTCTGCCTGCCATAGGCGAAGTGGCGTTACCTTTCTCAGGTGCGCTGACATTGTAAACTTGATTGTTGATGACGAGTTGGAAGTCCGTCTCTAGCAGGGCGTCCAACAGCGTCGTGTTGGCAACACGTTGCCCGTCTGGAAGAGCAACGACTCAGATTTAAACTCTGAAAACAAATACTGAACCGCTCAACCATACTTTCTGCTGCTCCGAAATGAAACACCAGAAAAAAGATTAACTCTGTTAAACTGCTGAGCCTCAAAATATTGTTACTTCACTGAAAAAACACAAAATCTTACCAAGTATTTTTAGTCTAGTTTCTAGTTTTTGTGCACTTCAAATAACTAACTTAAAAGTAACTTTACAGAAAAATGAAAGTGCTTGTTTTAAATAAAAAATTCCTTAATATTGATCAAAAAGTACTAATTCTTTTTGATGTGTGACTGGCCGACTGTTTTAAGTGAATTGGATGGATCTAGTACTTTTAATCAAAACTAAAATAATTATTAACACACTTCTATATTGAGCTGAAAGTTACTAGTAAGTTAGTTTTCTGAAATGTAGCTTTTTAGCAAGATATATGAGCTTATTTTAAATTAATAATTCCTTAATATTGATACAAAGGTTTAGCTCCACTGGTAGATTATTTCATTAGTAGCATGGGAAAATATCTTGCTATAAATTAAATAAACTTGTAGTTTTTATCGGTATTAAATAATTTATTGACATAGAACAAGCTCCTATATGTTGCTTAAAAGTTTCTTGTAAGTTAGGTTTGTTTTATTTCAAGTGAACTAAGATATTTGCACCAGGGTTTGGAGATTATGGCTGAAGAACGTATCACAACATAAACGCTTCATATCAGTCGATATCAATAATTATTGATTAGTTTTTGTTTTTAATGTCTGGAATACAGCCAAACTGGTGCTGATATTTCCCGTTTTATCCAGTTTTATCAACATTGTTTTGTATTTTTAAGCAGTTTAACGTTAATGAAACGTTAAACTGCTGGTGAGGCAGTTACCCAGCAGGTTGTTGCTAGGCAACCGAAGATTGAGTGAGTTGCTAGGTAACCAAAGAGTGAGTGAGTGCGTTGATTCCATCAAGCTAGCTTAGCGGTGAGAGGTTGAGCGGCTAACGCTTTCCTCTGCCTACATCTCCCAGAATGCTGTGCAATTCTGGATCACAGTTCAGTGAAATTATTTATTGTGATAGATAATATGTCAATAAATGTTACTGATTTATTGCCCAGCCCAGAAACCAGACTAAAAATACTTGGTAAGATTTTGTGTTTTTTTGTAGCGTGAAGAGCTGAAACGCAGAACTTCCTGTTCTTTCTTCTGACATCTGAGGAATTTCTCCTTGAATCCAAAACTGGTCCTGTCCAACTGGTCCGTGCTGCTGCTGGTCTAAACCCGGTGTGGCAGTCCGGACCGACGCCGGGCGGGCTCGGACCTCGTCTCACCTGCAGAGAGAAGGGAGGCCGCGGCTCCGGAGTCCTCTCTCTTCAGATCGGCGATCAGGTCTCCCACCGTCATCAGCATGGGCCGCAGGAAGAACAGACAGTTCTCGTTCCTGGACGGCAACGGCACCTCCAGAACCAGGCGGCCATGTTTGTGCTTCAGAGACAAGTCTGCAGCAGAGAGAGAGGAAATAATAATTAAGTTCACATCAGGAGCTAGAAATCCACAAACTGCAGGGAACCGTCTCATGTTTTGCCTTCAGTGAATTTTACTGTTAATTCATGTTAAATATTAACACAAAGCGGTGTGAAACTGCATGATCCTTGCCCATCATGAGAGATGGAAGAGATGTTTGAACTTCGTTCTTCTCTCTCTGCTCTTCATCCATGAATATAAAAACTGAGATGAGAGGTAGCAGCCTAGTTAAAGCCTGTCGGTATAATGGTGTCTTAGCTGCTTCACGCAGATCCCAATAAAACACTCTGCAGTTTGTGGTTGGATCAATGCCGCTAGCAAGCCACTGTCATAATAATCATGTGCATGCAGTGAGACAGTTTTACCACTAGAGGGAGCACTGGAGAAGAAAGCTGGACAGTTTTGCAGTGACGGATGTCGTGGATGAACCTAAACGGAAAGAAATGGGAAGGTTAAAGTGACAGTATTATATGTTTTCCAGGCACATGGTTTAATTTTATAGCACAATCAAGTAACTACTGTATGTTACTTTCAGTTGTTATAAAAATATTATATGTATCAAATATTTCTGAAAAGAGACTTTACTTCCTATTTTAACACAATTAAATTGGGTCTCTGTCTCTTTAAAACTCCTGCTCTCTCTGAAGCTCCGCCTTCAGGAAGTCATCCCAACATGGATCCTCTGTTATCCCTTTAACACGATTTTACCAGCGTTGCTCTGAGTTGCAGTTCCACCAGGTGTTCGCTAATCGTTGCTGGCTAGTCTGAAGGAGCTGAGTGGGGAGGAGCAGCGAGTCGAAGGTGGGGCTAAGTCCACCCAGGCGTTTTGCTCAGCTGAATGGTTGCCATGGAGATTAAAGGATTTCTCAAACAAGGCATCACTCCAGGAATGTTTTCTATAACATGATGTAAAGCTCATTGAAGTTGATTTTTCATGACACTGCCCCTTTAATGAAGGCGGGAGTTTGTTCTTGGTGTAACCAAACGGCCTTCCTTCGGTAAACTGATGAAGAGCAAACAGAAGGTCAGCGCCAACAAGCTGCTTCTGCCAGTTCTCCCTCAGCGTTTCCCTCCTGGAATCTCTGATATTCAGCTCCGGATTCTGGTTCTCCTGCCGCAGGAATCGGACCAGGTGTTGGTGCAGACTGCCTGACTGACTCATCGCCTTCCTGTTAATTCATTTCAGGTCCTCTGTGGGTTCTGATGGATGCCAGACTGTGGCTCAGTGAGAGCGGACCCTCAGGAGTTTCCTACGCCGCTGATAATGATCAGAGCATCGATAAGGAGCACGCAGACAGAGATTGTAGCCTCTTCATCCTGCGCTTGGTATTCACTCAGCGTTGCCCTGTCAGTTCAGATCCATCCACTTCTGCTCTCCGTTTGACCCGACTCAAACATCTGGATCCACCCAAAATGTGTGAATTTATGTCAGCAAACCAACACAGTATTTAAACACTGTTAAACTACCTTCACTTTCTGATAACAGTCATGATATTACGCCTTAAATTATTTTAAAAACTACATGAATTCAACACTAATATAGTTCCTCTGGATTTGTTTTTCACCTGATATCCTGGCTCTCTCTCTGCTCAAGCGATACATCATTAGAGACGACCAATGGAGCCGTCTGTGAAGCAAAGCTTGAAGCAAAGGGACTGAGCAGAGGCGGGGTGTGCTGCCCTTTCCACTCCACTGGTGAGGAGACGGAGTGTGTGTGTGTGTGTGTTTGTGTGTGTGAGAGAGAGTGAGAGAGCAAGAGCGAGAGAGAGAAGCTTTGGTTTAGAAACATCTGGTGTTGGAACCAGAAAACGGCAGTCAGGAGTTAAAATTTAAGTTTTTAAAATTTGGATTAATTAATTATGTACATTTTAAACGCAATTAATCAATGTTTTTCTTTTTTTATTTTACACACAAAGGTCTTGAACAGGAACTTTTCTATTTCTGCGTTTCTGGTACAACTGTAAATATGATGCACAGGTGACATTCGTTAACAGCGATCGATGACAAAGCTGCTACTCTTGGCCCACCGGATGTTAATTTCTGCTTCAAAAAAACGATCTGGTGTGACGCTGGAAAAGACTGTGTGTTCAAGTTATGCTAAAAGGAGTTAGCCTGTTAGCAAAGCCACTCTAGCCTGAAATAACATCTCAATGCTAACCATGTAGCAGCAGCACAGATGCCCACAATGCTAAGTTAGCATTTACAGTCCACATTTCTAAAGAAGTTCCATGAATGATCAGGGTTACCTGAAACAATAACAGCACTTTGCTCCAGTCTGATGGCTGAATAACCTGAATAACAAATTAAAAATTATAAATATTGTTGCTGTTGAGCTCACGTCTACTTCCTAAATGTGGACCAAAGAAGCAAACTGGTCTGCCTACAAACTTCGGTCTGGGTCTGGTTGAAATGAACTCTGGTTTCGGTTTGAATGCAGGTTGCTCAAAGGCTTTGGATTGTTTGAGTCAGAGCAGTGAGAAAGGACAGAGAGACTGCTGTAGCAATAAATGACCCTGCTGTCCATTAATGCAGACAGAGATATTAGACATTACAATTTGTCTCCCAGAAAAACAAACCCTTATTCTCCCACCCTAGTATGCAGATTTCATGCAATCACAGTTTGTAGAAACACCAGAAAACATGATTCTGCCTGAGATTCTTGGTTTCCAGTTAACAAGAAAACCCCAGATCTGAAACTAATCATCAAAGGTCTGTGAGGCTTTCTGACTTCTTCAATGTGAAGCACTTTGTGTTTGTGATTTATCACGATTCAGAGCCAATTCAAAGCCCGCCTGCCTGCAGGCTCTGTGCATACGCTGTGTGCACATATTACCAAGCCCATTGTAAATCTACAGACGGTGGCTGTTGTGACAGATAATCATGAGAGCCGGGTGATGAATAGCAGCACACTTCCACGGCTATGCTTCTGGTTTTCTAGCATTACCGGCGGTTCCGACGCACTGCGCTCTAATCACAGGTTCTTCTGGTAGCAACACCAGAAGACCTTGTGGAGCAGGTCGTTTAAAAATGAGCAGTAACGCTCCTTTAAGAGGAATTGTGTTTCTGAATGCTAAAGCTTATTGGTGTCCAGCCCTGGTAATTTGTTTGGTCCCCTTTGCTGGGCCAATAACTACGGAGGCCAGCGAGGGTCAAATGTGGGAATGAAAACACAAGCTGGGGAAATCTTTTTCTTCAGGTTAATAAATCTGCTCAGGTAAAAGTGCGAACAGGTAAAGATTGCTCTGTGTGTGGGCTGATTTATGAACGAAACAATGTTTATGTAGGAATCCCAAATTATCTGAAACATTTGTCATTAAGTCTGGAAAGAAGATGGCTCTGCTGCACTTGAAGTAAATGGGAAAAAAAATTATATCTCCACATTGTTAGATATCTAGCTAGACATCTGTCTATTTACTTAGCTAGATATCTAGATAACTACCATGATCTGACTATATATTTGCTTGTCTATTCTAGATAAGCGTGTAGCTTATCTATGAAACTAGCTTTCTAACAAGCTTTTTATCTAGCTAGAAAGTTAGTTATCTGACTAGTTAATTGCAAGCTAGCAAGATAACTAGCTTTCTATCTAGCTAGTAAGCTAGTTATATAGCTACCCATCTAGCTAGAAAAATAACTAGTCAGATAACTACCTAGCTATTTGCTTATCTATCTATCTATCTATCTATCTATCTATCTATCTATCTATCTATCTAAATTAAAAACTGTTCCAGATATGTCATATTAAACCTGTTTGGTGAGCTGCTCTTTACAATCTGAAACTTTATTTTTTAAATATTAATTGCTCAGCTGCTGTTTTACATTCCTGCACCTGTGAGGCGCTCGGTGGGCGGAGCCACAGCGCGGGACATTTTCTGTGTTTTTTTCCACACAGAACAAAGTTTTCCCTCAGGCTGTTCTCTGACAGAGACACACCCCTGCATTGCATGACACTCCACATTCAAACACACTCCGGCTTCCTGACTGCAGAGCCTGAACAAGCCCAGTCATCAGGAACATGCAAACAGCCAAACAGGGAAAACCAACGCAGGTGACTGACTTCCACAAACATGGCGGAGCAACATCTGCCCCTCATTATAAAATGATTTCTCCCAGCTGCTGCTTCACGCAGCACTCCGCTGATGGCGTGTTTACCCCAACAGCCAGTCATCTGTATGCAACACCACCAGGAAAGGAGGAGAGAGGGGAGGGGCAGAGATAATCTCCCTCCACAGGCGGGACACGACTTCCTACCACAGTGTACTGCAAAAACACAAAAAATCTCCCCAGTGAAAATATCTTAGTACACTTGAAATAAGACAAAACTAACTTACTCCTATTTTCAGAAAGAAATAAGGGCTTGTTTTAAGTCAGTAATAATATATGCAGACAATACATCTGATAGGATATTGAATAATTTCACTGAGCTCCGATCCAGAACTGCACAGCATTCTGGGGGTTGTAGGCAGAGACCTGACAGGAAAACAAATGTAGCTGGACGATAAATTGTCCCAGAAATTATTGCGATAAACGATAATATTGCTGTTTTGAGATTGTTATGGTGCAGCAGCAGCTTAATGTTTCACCGCTGTGCCTCATAACTGCTTAAAAATAAAAAACAATGGCAAGGAGAGGAAACTGCAAATAAAACAGGAACGATCACACCAGTTTAGCTGTATTTCAGATATTTAAAACAAAAAACTAATCGATTAGTTTCAGTTAGTGTTCTTGTATTTCAAGTAAACTAAGACATTTGCACTAGAAACTAGAACAAAAATACTTTTTTGCAGTGTAATTGTGATCAGCTGCTTGGAGACGTCCTGAAGGAATCTGCTCCCACTTGGAGCCACAGGCTTCGTACCGTCACAGCGAGGACACACCGGCTCGACTGGAGCTAATAGCAGAAAAATAACTCACACGACTGCAAGCAGAGAGAGAAATGTTGAGTTATTACAGACTGAAGACTGGAGTGAAGCAATAATCTGCCAGGAGGAGAAACCAACTTAGCTCCTGTCAGCGATGTGATTGAGAACAGCCATTATCGCCCCATCATGAAAGTTATTTGCTTTTGGTCATTTTTTTCTCCTTCTCTTTCCAGTTTAATGACCCAATTCAGTTATAAAAACGATCAGAGCAGGATGCAGCGTGCAGAATGTGGCTGCAGGAGCGATACGGTTACAAGGCAGGAGAACCAAGAACTAAAGCTGCACCGATCACACCAGCCCCGTTCAGTCCGCTTCAATCCGACTCCGGTCCGCTTCCGTCCGACTCCGGTCCACTTCCGTCCGACTCCAGACTGTTTGACTAGAAAATCCGGTTTGTTTGTGGAGGTGTGAAAGCTAATTGAACTCTGGTCTGCCTACAAACTTACATCGATTCAGTTAAAGTGAACTCTGGTTCAGTTTGAGTGCATATGTGAACGACAAGCAGACTGGAGACCGCTCCAAAAGCAGGAAGTGGATTATAGTGCAGGGCATTCTGGGTAAATACAACTAAAACAAAGGCGCTAGCCTAGCGCTAGCCAGAGAAATGGCCTATGATCTTTGACTAAAACAAAAAAGAAATCCTACAACCGCTCAAATCTGATGCCACTTCATTTTTGTTTACATTTTGTGAAGAAGGAAGTTGCGCTTCAGTGTCTTCAGAGGTTTTTGTGTCGTGTCTTTCAGTGGTTCTTGGTGCAGCGCCCCCACAGGCGAGGAGGGGAACAGGTTTCTCAAATTGTTTGGTTGGTTTGACTCAGTGAAGCGAAAGAGAATGGCAGCAGCTGAAAATGTAACAAATGCTGAAGCTTTGGTCCAAAATCAAACCGAGCTACCAGAGTACAAGGTGTGAAAACATTGTAAAGCTGCGTTCACATGGATCCAAATCCGATCTTTTCACCCCACACATTTTGGGGTTTGTGCCTCTTCTACATGTGGAACTAAATTATATCTGATCATTTTCAAAGTGTCTGCAGTCTGAATGATCATGTTGCATTTTATCCGACTTTTATGTCAGACACGCATCATAATTCTGCACCACAAGAAGCCAGACGCCGTAAATTCAGATATAAACAATGGTTGAAAATTATATTTGTGAATTTGTGAAACCAGTGTGGGTCAGTGAAACATCATAATCCTGGTTCTGACTTCATCCAAACAGGGTTTTACCGACAGCTCTTATCAAACAGCCACACAGGAAACACTGGGTGTGCCACAAACCTCAACAGCCAGAGTCAAACTTTAAAACTTTATATTCACCAATCTATAATCCATCGGTTAAACAGCTTCAGGGCTTCCTCAGAAAGCCTGGAGAACAAAGTCTGGCTGCAGAGATGGAAGTTAACTTCATCATTTCAATAAATTACCAGATAACTTCATTCTCCACAGCAGCAGCCTCAGAGATTCAGAGCTGAACATTTCTCTGGTGAGCGAACAGAAATTCGCTGACACGGACCGTCTGATATGGCTGAAGGTCAACTGGCACAGAAATGTATTTTTTAAAATTGCCAACTGTGACATTTCTTGTCAGCAGCCAGTAAAAGTCCCTTCACAAATGTCTCCCTCCTTTCCATCTCTTCCATTTTCTGCTCTTAAATAGAAAAGAAATGTCCTTTAACAGGGGAAATTCAGGCTTGCCAGCAAAATGTTAAAAAAATATAAAAACTGAAAAATAAGAACAAGAGATGATATAGTAAGGGCAAATTTACAGCTGCTATTACAAAATATCATACTCAGATTAAAAGAAATGTGCAAGTAAATTAATTCAAAAGGAAAAATAAAATACAAGATCTGTGTGAACATGTGCATAAAAAACAACAGACTGGAAGTGAAAAGACCAAAAATACCAGCAGGGATGTAAATAATTATAGAGTTTGTTGGGAGTAGTGAAGGTTATCTAACAGCTGCTGGAGGAAGGATCTACGACAACGCTACATTTTGCACCTTGGATGCAGAAATATGCGCTTCGAGTCACCATAAAATTGTGCAAATTGGAATTACAAAAATAAATTTGCTTAATGCAAACATGACCATTTGTATCAAAATTAGTGTATTTCATAAAACTACAATGGAAACACTTTATTCACATCATACGAGTCACGTGATCAAGAACAAGATGTTACTACTGGTGAAAACTACAAAGAAGACGACAACAGGAAGAGGTAAGAGGATGATGTCACAGCATTTTTTAAAATGACTTTTGGCATAAACAAACATATTCATGTGTGATATTTGCGTTTTTTACTTAATGGAAATGGTGCAACTGTGAAACATCAGCAAGATTAGCAACATTAGCGGAATATCAACAACATTTTGCACATATTTGTAATGGAAACGCTGAAATGTTATTTTATGTTTTCTTACGCAAAAATTTGTTGAAATATGGAGACAAATAATGAAAATGTTCAAATGTCAGAAATTTAACGCCATTGTGCTAAAATATGTAAAGATTTTTTATATTGTACGTGTTGATTTTTTTATAAATAAGAAATCAGGAGTTCAGGAGCATGAAAGGGCAAAGGTGTGAAATTACAAAGAGCAAACTCAGAAGTTCAAGTTACGCTTTTAAAGCATGAAGAAAAAAATGTAAACTGATATAATGTGACATTTATCCTGTATAATACAACAACAAAACAAACTATTCTGTTTGCGGAAAACTATGCAAATTACAAAGGGAGCAGGACCTGGTTACACAAGTTTGCACACCTTTAAACTAGAAATGCACCAATCTAGTCAGAGATCAGAACTGGGACGCTATTAAAATTTGACACGTCAAATACTGAAAAATCTAGTTTTCCATACTTCTTTGTAGTTTAATAAGATCTGACAAATGTTCAGAAGGAGAACTTTGGTGCATTTATTGGCAGAATTACGTTATGCCTTCACTCTTTGCTTTATCGTCTTCAGAAACAATAATCTGAATGGACCAAACTTCAGGAGAGATCGTTGCATCTCTGCTTTAAAATAATAGTCTCTTCTAGCTTGAAGCAGGGATTCATAAAGTCTCCTTCCCTCCAGTGACCTTTGACCTTTCCTCTATCTCTCAGTGATCGGCTCCCAGGTTGGCTGATGTTGGATCTGTGCAGCTCGCCTTTAATCGTGTCATAAAACTCGGTCTTGTGTTCTGTAGACTCTGAAATCTGATCGCTCAGGACGTCTCCTGGTCTAATAAATGGTTTTTCCAGCAACCTGCTGTTTAATGTAGCTTCCCTTCTCATTACAATAATAATTCAGTCCATTTGTGATCAGGAAAATCTCCAGGCTTCAGCAGATAAATTCATATCCAGCCTCCCAGGTTGAGAGCACTTCCAGTTTTGTGCAAGAACCAATCTGAGGACAGAACTCATCTTAGTCATTGTTGCACAAGGCAGTGAATCATAATGACAGCCTGACTGTCAGTCCTGCAGACCTGATATAAATATTCCCTCAACAGACAAACCATATTGCATTTATCTCAGTGGTGCAGCTTTCAGGATCCTGCAGCTCAGCTGACTGCTGCTGTTCCCAGAAAAACATATTAAAACTGAACAAAGGTGAAATAAATCTACATACAGTTTGGTAATATATGCAGCAGCATTACTCTCCAGCTCTGAAGGGTTTGGTGCAGAAAGTCATTCGCTACGCTTCATTGAGAGAAGGAGACGGACATGATGAATGATACTCTTTCCTTAATGATGCGACACAGACAGAAAATCTGTGATAAAAGTAAAGATTTTTGGGTTCAGTGACACCTAAACCTGAAGTACAGAGAGAAATGATGGTAACACATTTAGCTGCATGATAAATTGTCCCAGAAGTTACTGCGATTAACTACAATGTTGTTAATTTGAGACAATTTTCATGGCATAATGCAAAAACACATTCTCAAAGATCAATAAACTTTAAACTCTAATGAACATTTAACACTGGAACTGGAAGACATTTTAAATATCCAAAATAAATAAACAAAACAACAGAAACAACAAATAAAATGAATTATAAAGTCTCTGTAAACAAAACTGTCCTTCAAAAAAAGAAGCCAGTTGAGACTGAAGCACCAGACTGAAGGCTTCATCATCCAGTCTGTGGTAGAAACAGAGAAACGATAAATCATGCAAATGGAAATTATTGAGCTTGTTTTAATTTATCGTTTAATTAATTGATTAATTGTTTTAATTAATAGTTTATTACAAAGAAGACAGGGCTAAGTTTGTATTTTCCACACTTTGTCAAGTTGCAACCACAAACTTCAACGTCTCTTATTGAGATTTGATTAAATAAACCAACACAAAGTAGAACGCAAATGTGAAGTGGAACAAAGAATATATATAATATTGTAAAATTAAAAACAAAGTGAAAAAGGCGTAAACTTTTTCTCTTCAGGAGTCAATATCTAATAAAGCCCTTCTTTGTGCAAGTTCACCAAAATGTAACTTTTTAGTTTACATATAGTTGGCTGAGTTTAGGTAAATCAATTCTCCACATCACCCTGCACACACCATTCTGATAGTGGAACATGGGGGAGGCAGCATCATGCTGTGTGGATGCTTTTCTTTAACTGTTTAATGCAGCAAAATACTTTGAGCAGAATATCAGAAAGTCTTAGGAGAAAACAGTGACAGATCTGCCAAAGTGCAGCTTTTTTCTTTTCATCACAAGCGTCACATGATTAACAACCGGATGTTACTGCTGACAGAAACCACGAAGAAGAAGACAGGAAGTCATCCTATGAACTAGTTCTTATCTGATGAACAAACTTATTCACTTGTGATTTTATTGATTTCTTATTTAATGAAACACCACAAACGCAAAATTGTTTTTCTTTGACATCTGTGAAACATGACAAAGTTTTGCACATTTGTAATTTAAAAGCAGCTACTATTTTCTAAGAATGCTCTTGTGGTTGGAAAAACTGCACACCACACTTTTCAGATAGTTTTTGTTTGTTTTTAAACCCTTTGTTTGTCCTACTACTTCTGACTTATCCAGTTTGTGTTATTACATCCAAGGTAATTAAAACACATCGATGTTTGTTGTAACAGGACAAAATCTAAAATAAAATAAAAACATTGAAGGAGTATGAATAGTTCATCTCATAACATCCGAGTTTAGAGCAGGAAACCAGAAAACATCCGAACAACAAACCCGCTTCACGTTACTTCAGAACACACTAAACCTGCGCTGGAATTGGAACAACAATGTTTTTGTTTTTTTTTACCTTGTGAAGAACTGAAACCGGACGCAAAGCTGCGAAACCGCCCTGAAAACGCTGAAGACTTCTCCAAAGTCCCGTCCCAACTTCAGCGGCCATCCGAACCGAAGCCATCTTCATCAGCCGCCTCAGCTCCGGAACATTCCGACGGATGGTCAACAACAAGCCCGCCACCGGTTCACTTTAAGCCGCCAGCTGGTGGTGTGGATCCCGGGTTAGGTCGGAGCTCCGCAGCATTTCCTCCCGTCAACATCCGCAGCTCCGCAGCCGAACTCTGCTTCCTTTCTGCGGGGTTCGGAGTGTGTCTGGGTGGAGCAGCCAGGCCCAGCCCAGCCCGGGGTGATCCGAGCTCCCGCTGCATTCACGTCACGTCCCGTGGGTTGAAAACTCAGCATTGTTTGACGAAGCAGCACTGCAGCAGAGGCGGATAATAAAATAACGCTGTCCAGGACAGAAACGCATAAAAGCCCCCATTGATCCCTGTATTGCATCTGATAAATAAATATCAATGAAAAACATTCATGTGATCACATGTATATTTTGGGATTATTCAGTCGTTTTTTGTGTACTGAAAAATATTAAAGGGGCAGTATTAGGTATTTTCCAGGCACATAGTCAAGTAACTATGTCACCTTCAATTATACAAATAATATATAATAATGAATAGAATATACAGAAATTTGACTTCTTATTTAATGCTTTGAAATTGGGTCCCTGTCTCTTTAAAAAAAAACCCACCTTCATCACAACATGGCACTATTAACCCTTTCACAACATTTTACCAGCGTTGTTCTGAGCAGTAGCTCCTATAATGAGCTCAATTCCACCAGCTGTTTCCTAATTGCTGCTGGCTAGTCTGAAGGAGCTGAGTGGAGAGGAGTTGCGTGTCAAAGGCGTGGCTAGGTCCACCCAGGCGTTTTGAACTGAATGGTTGCCATGGAGATTAAGGATTTCTGAAACATGCATGAAAGAATCAAAGCAACACTGCAGGAACATTTCTGATGAGGGAATGGCATAAACATGATGTAAAGTCACCAACTGTAACTGGACTGAAACAGAGTTTGATATTTTGTTTGGGTTGTATGAGTTAAACAGTTTAATTTCTGAATGATATTCTGAATTATTTAGGATGAACTTGCTATATTTGTTTAAAAACACATTGGTGTTTTAAATGAACACTCAAGAATAATTCCCAACTCTGAACAAAATGTAAATCTGGAGAAGTCTAATCTAATCCATCCATTAATATTTAATCCTTTAATGAGAAATGAAGCCTGGTTAATCAGATCTGCACTGTGCAACAAGCCTGAATCAATTTAATAGGCACATTCTTCTGCACAGTCGGAAATACTCTGGATTAATTTGATTATCCAGGTTTTACTTTCTGCTAGACATTGTGGATTTAATTATTTGCTGTTCGTTTTTAGCAGCAGTCCCCAGAGCTGCAGGCATCGGCAGCTGGATGTGATCAATACTCCGCCTGTAGCAAAACGATTCCTTCTCCTCAGACTCACCAACATGGCTGATTTAAAATTACATTTGTTCAACTTTTCCCCAACAATCAATGGTGGGAAAATTCAGTGGATGCACTGAAGTCGTCAGGTGGCAGGAAGAAAAGATTTACTGTTAATAAATAATTTTCTTCCTCCTTTTTCTTGTTGCTTTCCAGGTGATTTATCTTCTAGTTTTCTTGCTGAAGGAAAAAGATTAAAGTCCTGCTGATTGAGGTGATATATAGGAAGTATTTTTCAGCAATGACTTGGCAGATGTGCTTTAGCTAATTAAGAAAGCAGCACTTTAGTATAAAACAAGTCTGCTTGCATCAGCATCAAGCTGAAACACAAATATCTAAAGGAAACACAGTAAGATGAAACCAAGATTTTCACACAAATTACACCAATAATAAAAACATAACTGGTTAATGAAAAGTGGATTTTTCACTGTAATGCAGAGTTTTTACCCAAAAATGAGCTAAAATAACCTAATCCTGTTCTGAGTGTGTTTCGGATGATGACATCACAAGAGGCATAATAATTAAGCACATCAGTTGGGATTAATCTACTTGTAACAGTTTTTAAAAATCTTTTATGGTTTCCATTTAAGTTGGGCTAATTCACAACACATACAGGTGGAGACATGCATCAAAATGCTCTGCAAACAAACACAATAAAAATACATTTCTGCAGAAAAATGCTGCAAATAAAAAATACTGCAATCGCAGAATATAGAAGAAAAAGGAAAATAGCAAAAACAACAAGTGGAATAAAACTTTGTAAACGTTTGGCAAAAAGAAGAAGGAAGAAAAGCTGTTATCGGCAATACGATACGCCGAATGTGTGTGATAAATCTACAAAACAAAGTGGTGTAATTCAAATATTGGCTTCATGAAAAACACAAGACATCCCTCTAATTTATTCATGTCAAAGATTGAAGCACACTGAGGTAGCATCCTAATTTTAACAACAGCAACAACAGCAGACAATCATACAAAATGTGAAAACGGTGTTACAAAGTAAGAAAAGAAAGAAAATGGAAGCAATAATCTTACTGAAATAAATCCTTGTGTAATTACTAAGAACTACCGTAAAATGAAAGCTTGCATTATAATTGACATCACAAAAACAAATTAATTTGAAAATAATGAACGTTATTTTCAAACTGCCACAAAGGCAGCCATCTTTGAAACTTTCCCTCATTTGCATGTTTTTGTTGAGCAGCAGCAGCATTTTTACTTCTGTCTTCAAAAATCTTATTTAGGTAAAACCTCAATAATTTGGTCACTTTCTAATGTGCTCTAGTTAAAGTCCGTCATCTGAAATGATTGAAGTACTGAAAGTGTTGGTACTTGAACTTGAGAATTGATCTTAAAGCATAAAGTTTTGATATTAAAGGTATCAATATTTCAGTATCGATCCTCACACCATTAAAGTCCAGAAAAAAGATGGAGGAAGAAAGAAAAGCAGTGTTATATTTTATGTCTTTTACATTATAAAGCAGCAGCATATCTATGTAGGTAATATTAGCTACTCCAGACTCCCCCTAGTGGCCTGGAGGGCTTCGGTTTTGTGGACCAAATTTTCAGAGTTTTATACAGTTTTTGCAACATTTTCCATTTTTCTTATACTTCCTGAGGTTGTGGGATTTTCTTTAGCATTTGCTTTGTTGATTGAAGGTTTTTGCTTCTATTTTCCAGATCTTCTTTGTTGCATTTTTGTGTGTGTGTTGGAGTTTAGTTTGCACCCTTGTCATGTCAAAGGACTTTACAAAACAGGTAAAATCAAACCACTTATACAGACCGATTCCCAGTCAAGTATATCAATTAAAACTGATGCAAGACATCAAAAAGTGCAGCAATTTCAGATGAAGCACATGGATGCAGAAGCTCATTTTTGATTTTTGTTGGATTTTCCTGAGATCTGGTTTTTATCTCGCTGCAGAATTCAAGCAAACACAGTTAAAAGGACAAAAAAGACAAGACACGTTTTAGCCGACTTACTCAAAAAAGCTGGAATTTTTTTTAATCCAGATTAGAAAAACATTTAAACAACAAAATAGCCAAATAAATAGAAAAAGTTAAAACATTATGTTCACAAACTCACAGTAGCCTTTTTATCATTTATATAAAGTAATAATGTGTTTCAGGTTCTAAACATTGCTGAGGTTTTTAGAAAAAGTATTTTCTCAGAATGAAAGAAACAATCAATTACAGCTGATTCGCCCCATCTAGTGGTGAACAACTGGTAGTGCGTTCAAAATTTATTTATCAAGTCAATTTAATTCCTGGGTTAGGGTTTCTCCGTGGTTCTGAACTTATTTGAATTTCTGTTGTTTCATCATTAGTGACCAGTAGTAGCCTGATGTTTCTGTTGTTTTCTTGGTTTGTCGTACTTCATGTCTGATGGACTTTTCTCTCTGATGTGGTGAAACTTGTGAGCTCCGCTGTTGAGGGCATGTCTTTGTTGTAAAGCTAAATTATCATGAGTTTTATTATATGGGTCCGGTCACTAGCCCCGACCCCCGGCCCGATGCTGACTTGTTCTGCTACTGCCCAGTAGACTTTGTTCTTGGGTAAAGCTAGTGGTAGCCTAGATGCTATTATTATTTTTAGCTTTTTAGCTAATTTTGGCTTTTTCATTGGTTTTTCACACTGCATGGAATATTTCTTATCTTTCTGCAAATCTTCAGCAGTTGGCTTCAAATGCTTTGCCATTTTCACCAAAAGCACTCAGCATTCACACTTGCATTTTCGCAAGAAATGCACACTTTCTAGTTAAACCTGTTTGCTGCTGTTTCAGTGCTGATGGAGGCGGTCCGGGCCGCGGAGCTGAGGCTGATCCGGTGCGACGGACCGCGATAATGATGATCATTTCAGCAGCACATCGCCGCTTTCAACCCCCCGCCGCTCGCCTTCACTTCTCACTTCGCCCCTAATTGACCAGACTGCGTCTCCTGGGCCCCTTTGTTATTATTTATTAATAATTCAGATATAAATAATTCACACCCCTGGAACTGCACTGTGTTAATTGAGCCGGACGGGGTGGCAGTCGTGGTGGGTACGTGTCTGTATCGGTGTATGTGTGTGTGTGTGTGTGTGTGTGTGTGTGTGTTTAGGATTTGTCCGTCTTTGAACAGAATGTCGCAATCTATTGTTGTTGTATGAAAGACGACATACAGTAAAATGTGATTTACATTTTTTTGTTTAAGCTGCACCATCAAAAATAACTAGTAAGTATCAATGAATAACAAAAGTGTTTTTCTCAATAGACAACCTGCTGAGACCCATAGAAGTCAAACTAAGATTCAAATGTTGCTTAGATATGCGTTTGGTTCAGAGTCACAGATCTAATCTCTGCTACAACTTTACAAAAACTTAAGGCTCTGACTAAAAACAAGTTTTAATAAGTAACTCCACTTAATAAAATTCCTCAAATATTGATTTATTGCAGTGATTCTCAATGCAAGACATGTGTTAAATTATAACTTATGTTGCTTTAAACTTTTATTTATTTTTCATGTTAAAACCTATAAATATGTAGGAATTGAATATTTGGGAAGTATCATAACTTAAACTTAAAGGTCAGCACCAGAGTTTTCTAGAAAAATATTCATTTTATTTTGTGGTTTTTAAGGCTCTAAGTTGAAGATGGTAAGAAATAAAGGAATACTTTATTCTTTTACTGCCAGCTGCAGTCGCCCCTCTGCTCTCGGCTCCCATACAGAGCTATCGGCTAATGCTCTGCCGCTCCCTCCAGTTTCAAACTCTTCTTATTAAAGTAAGAGTTAGAGAGCTAAATATAATTGAAATATTGGCTGTATGACAGCTGACCCTACTGTCACACAGACCTGAATGTGACCTCAGTTTTTGGGCCCAATTCTTCATTGTTTGATTATTTTTGAACTTTTTTGTAATAAATTAAGATTATTTTTGAATTCCATTCAGCGTCTCTCTGGCTGGTTACTGTGAGAACCCTCACAGGCTGCCTTCGATAGAAAAAGGAGCTAAGTCTATGAAAGCAATGTAGCAGTTTAGCTCGTTTTGATTTCTAAGGCATAAGGTGTCAGTTTATCCTGATTCAGCCAAAGTAATGAAATAATGAACTGTTTATTGTCAATGTGTTTCTTCCTATTGAGCAGTGAAAGTAAATAAAATGTGTAGCATGTCTTTTGCTTTAAGTATTTACTTACTGGAGGGTTTTTTGTTGGTGCTGCAGAGCCACAGCTAACAGCTAGCTCCTCACACTGCATCCTTCAGCAGCGCAGCTGTTGCTCCTTCTACACTTTGGACTAAACCATTGTTCTAACAATAGTGGGGGGGACCTAAAAATTCTTATTTTTTTCTTAGATGAATGGGGAACAATTCTAGACTTTTCCAAGATATTCTCTA
>NW_006800056.1:1347889-1390971 GCF_000485575.1 Poecilia formosa | reverse complement strand
CAGGGAGAGAACTAAAATATGCAGGATGCCGCCCCTCGAGGACCGACTTTGGACACCCCTGTATTAGAGAGAAACTGAAGACAAATTACCTGGCTGCATTTCTGTAAACATCTAGAAACTAAGACAGTGGTATCTGAAGTCTGCATGTTTTAGGCTGTTTTCACATCTGATAGTTCAGTAAACAGTCAGCTGTGTATTTGGGACCGAAATTACAACATTTGTTCCTGTTTCAGTTGCTGAGTCGCTGTGCCAAGAACCATTGAAGGAAACAGCAAAAAGTCCTCCGGAGAAGACACTAATGCAACTTCCTTCTTCACAATGTAAAGAAAAATGGAGCGCTG
The DNA here is from genome assembly GCF_000485575.1 of Poecilia formosa. Taxonomy (NCBI): domain Eukaryota; kingdom Metazoa; phylum Chordata; class Actinopteri; order Cyprinodontiformes; family Poeciliidae; genus Poecilia; species Poecilia formosa. The sequence goes on along the minus strand of NW_006800056.1, from coordinate 1,390,630 downwards.
TCAAATTTTAGTGGTTGTAATAGTTCATGAAGATGCAGTTTAATAATCCTGATGCGGCCAGCAGAGGTCAGCATCATATCACTCCTCAAATCAGCGGCAGTTCAGGTTCTTTCAAAGCTGCAGTTCATCTGAATTCATGCTGAATTATTCATGCCACCTTTCATTAACAAGCAGATAAAACCCAAACTGAACTGAACTGTGTCCTGATTTGTAAAACCAGCAGAATTTTAAAAGGGTTTGGTCATAAATCCCTTTTAAAACGTCTGATTTTCATTTGTTGCCTCTGGTTATCACCGAACATTTGATTTTAATATTCCTAAATGAGAAAGTTTTCTGTCTTTTATGACTTTTGCGACTCAAACTTCTTTCCTTTGAGTTTTGACTTGTTGCTGAGTCTCTTTTAAGCCGAGCAACATCCAAATATATCAAAGCAACTCTGAAAACAGACATTTTCCAAGGAGAGGAGGGGTGCTGGGAGAAACAAGTTTATGAAAGGCTAAAAAAAAAAAGTCTCCCCAGCTTGTGTTTCTTTGGGGAACGCTTCATCTGAGGTTCTCGTCGGAGTCCGTACGAGTCTCCTGCAACTACAAAACATCCAGAGTGTCTTTTCATGGCGGTTTGGGAGCGCAGAGGAAGGGCCAGCGGAGAGGAAGAGCGTCGTGTATTTTTGTAGACATCGCTCCAGACTTCACTTAATCTAAGAGTACATCAAAGCACAAGCAAAATCCTTCTCTGCTGCTTATTACCAAAGAGCTCATAAAAGCCTTTGGGGACCTAACGGAGAAGTAAGTAGACAAATAAAAAATAAACATGTTTGCTTTTATCTTTCAAATAACTGTTTATGTGGGAACAAATGAGCATTGTGAGAGGAGAGATGGTTGAAAATAGACAATACCGTAAGCTGGTTGACATTTGTCCAAATGTCATAATTAAAAACAAGCTGGCTTTTTTTTTTTTTTGGAGAGGATTCAAAAAGCGCCATGTGAACATAAGATTTACAAATGGTTTCTGTTTTTGATTTGCGTTTGAAAGTACAGCGACTGCTTGTACGCGCAGGGCCGGAGAGTAAACAGGCTCTCAGTGGCGCAGGAGTGTTTCCGTCAGGACGGAGCGCGTAACCCCGTGGAGATCCCGGGGAGTTCTGAAGCCAGAGATGGTGAATAATAGAACAAAGTGGGGAAGGGTCCGCCGAGGCCGCGCTGCTCTTCAGCAGCCCTCCGTCGTGCAGAGACGGGATTTGTTTGCATGGGGAAGAAGAGATGCCGGAGAGCTGAAACTTTTTCCTGCAAACTACAAAGACGAAGCTGAAGTTACCTGAGTTGGTGTCTTTCTTTGGGTTTGTTGGGAACACATCAGAGGGGCTTTGTTCAGAAAACAGCTGTAACTGTGACGTCAAAGAGAGCGTTCAGAGGACAGCTTCCGGAAAAATCCTCTCAGGACTCTGAGCTCCTTCACTTCGATAATAAAACCGCTGCATTCCAGCAGGTTTCAGGCCACATTTACTCAATCAACTTTATTTGTGTGGCACTTTTCAGCAGCAAGGCGGTTCAAGGTGCTTTACATAATAAAAACACAAAAATACAAAGTTATAAAGAAAACGCCACACAGTCAACAATTGAACAAACATTACAATTTGATGAATGCTATCATCAAAATCATCAAATAAGTTGATCAATGTTCCAGTTATTATGGTTCAAAGGCAACTAACAGGTGGGTTTTAGCCTTGTTTTAAAGGAACTCAGTGTTTCTGCTGCTTTGCAGTTTTCTGGACGTTTGTTCCAGATTTGTGGTGCATAGAAGCTGAAAGATGCTTCTCCATGTTTGGGTCTTGGGATGCAGAGCAGAACCAGAAGACCTGAGGGATCTAGAAGGTTGGTACCACAACAGCAGATCTTTAATAAATTCTGGCACAAAGCCGTTCAGTGTTTTAAAGTCTTTTCTCTGAGCTCAGGGAGCCAGTGGAAGGACTGTAGTACACTTATCTTTTCCAGCAGCCATTGTACAGTGCATAACGTGGTAAAACCAGCCGACCAAATGTGCTGGAGCTCAACTTGGGTTGCTAGGTAACAGCACAGTGCCTGCTGATTTGTGCCTTAACAATCTTAAAGTTTTTGAAATGACTAATTTTCCAGACAGCAAAAAACATCAAGCTATTGCCAAAAATCGACTGAGTGTTTTACTAAGCGCTTGGGTTGCTTTTAGATGCAGTTTGCCTGGATTCACTGTGTGAAACCAGCCGAAGACACATTTATCCAGATCAGCTTTTAATTAATTTTGTTTTATGTCACAAGCATGCTGTTTATTTCTCTTTGTGTTTTTATGTGTTGTATTTTGTAAAGCACTTTTTGGTTTCTGACTTGTAAAGGTGCTATATAAATAAAGTTTACTTTATTTATATTAAAGTTTACTTACTTGAGACCCAAATGGAATCAATCGATCTAAAAATAGGGTTGTGTACAGTTAGTCTGTTTAGCGTGGTGTAGCCTAATTGTAAGAGTGTAAAAATGATCCTGTGAGTACTTTTACATGCTGAACAGATCTGTGTGTTCAGTTTTGGTAAGTAAATTAATTTGTTATTCAGGTTTAGACTCACTGCTCATTGTAATCTAAGCAAAGCATTTAGATGAAATTACAATTGTAGGCTTTGTTCTCACTGCAGGCCTTAATTCTGATTTTTTTGTTTCTGGTTTCTCTGTTGGTGAGTGTATGTTTGTTGCATATATTTGGAAATGTAAGCAGCAATGCAAAAAAAAAAAAAAAGAAAATAAATAAAAAGAATGCACAAAAAGCCTTAAATCCTGCAGCGTTTGGGTCACATTGTAAAAAAACGTTCTACATTGCTCAGACTGTCATGTCAGTTTCAGGTCGCAAAAGGGCTGCAGAAGAACGTAGCCTTCGTGTGCCACCCAAAACAAACCCAGACACGCCCCTGACACGCGGTAATCGGAGGAACATTCAAAGGCAGGCTGGGGGCCGCCGGCTCCCCAGGGGGCCCCTCTCTTCACCCCCTCGCCGCTGAGAGATTCAAACTCTGCGGACGATTGAAGTTTGGCGCCTTCTCTTGAGTGGTCCCTTGCCCAGCGATGGCAGACTTCATTAGCGCTGTCAGTCAGGCCCCTGCGACGGGGCAGCGCTGCAGGGCGCCCTGAGGGCCCAATCAGCTCCGGGGTCCCCAGAAAGGGCCATCAAACGGCGACGCTGTAACCCCGTATCGTTGAGATTCATGCTCATCCCCCACTGATCACATGATTAATGCTTCAGTTCCTCACTTTCAGCTTTGTGTTTTTGAACTCTGAAGCGAAAGCTGCGGTCTTGTATTTTTAATCAGCAACTTCCCATTGGCTCGGTATGGAAATGAGCCCGTTGGAACCCATACGGGCGTCTAATGATGAGGGAGAATCAAACTTTCTCTCAAAACAGCAGCTACAGCAGTGGGAAACAGGAGCTACTTGTTGGTTTTTTGTGTTATTGCACCTTTTTGCAGCCTGCTTCTCCCACTGCGTTCCAGTTACAATGAGTCACGTGACACAACGAAAATAAATGAGCCAGTGGGCGCTTCTCCGTCCAACAATCTCAAATCCTGGAACAATGAGATATCCACGAAATCACGGAGCACAATTCAAATGCGGGAGCAAACAAAACCCAAACAAAACAAAGCAAGCGTCTTTGAAGAGCGAAAAACTCAGACTGGCTGAGTTCCTTTCAACAATATACACAGCACAATATTCTCAGTACCAGCATGTTATTCAGAGCGTTCCTCCAAATATTTGGAGAGAAGGAGGAGAGATGAAACGGGGGCAGAACAATGGGACTTTGGCTGTGTTATGGCGTCCGTGCGCCTCACCCCGCCAGCCCTTTGTAGTGGGCTGAGCGGCGTCCGTGTCCCCTGATGGTTTCCCACTTGTTCTACGTCCAGGTGGAGCCTCAGGCCGGCCCAGGCCACACACACACGCACACATGCATGCATGCACACACACGCGCACACACGCTTATATTTCTACCCATATTAGGATTTTGTATTGATTTCCATTCATTGACCTTCTTAACCACAACCTTAAAGGGGCAGTAAAGTGTGAAACTGACTTTTTTTGTCTTTAAATCATGTTATAAAATTATTCTCTCTTCACACCTGGAGTGCCTTGATTTATTCAACCTTTAATCAGTGCCTTGATTAAAGATTTGAGAAATCCTTTAATCTCCTTGGCAACCATTCAGCAATGCAAAATGCCTCTTTGGGCCAAGCCCTGCTTTCTCTACCCAGCTTCTCCCCAATCAGCTCCTCCAGACTAGCCAGCAGCAATTAGCAAACATCTGCTGAGCTCATTATAGGATCTACTTCTCAGTGAAACACTGGTAAAAATGTCATTTAAAGGTGGAGGATTTTTTAAAGAGACAGAGGCCCAATTTTAAGATGTTCAATTACAAAGCCAAATTTCTTTTAAGTCATATTTGATATATGTTGCCTTTTTATAACAACTGCTATTAAATGTCACAATGTGCCTGTAAAATACATAATACTGCTCCTTTAACCAAACGTAATTCATAACTTTTCTCTAAACACTAACCTCTGACCCCAAACTGTATTAGAACCAGACTGTGGTCACCATAAGAGCCGTCGGTTTTCAGAAAGCTAGTAAATCTGACAGAAACGATTCTAAATAAAATACTTTAAAGCACACGAGTCAGTCAGGATTATTTGTTTAGCACATTTTAGCAACAAGGCAGTTCAACGTGCTTTACATAATGAAACATCACAGTGACAAGTCATGAAACATTACATTTTGTCAAATGCCATCATCAAAACCATCAAGCAAATGCTCATCGAATCTGTTGATCAGTTCCAGTTAGTAATCTTAGTAATCAATGCGACTAAGGATAAATACATGGATTTATTAATAGTCAGTAGTCCTCTAATCCTGGAAATGTTCTTCAGGATGAGAGGACTACTAATCCTGAAGAACATTATTGCACATAATTGTGCCGAACCTTCACATAATTGTCTTTATGTGAAGGTTCGGCTCCTCTATTAACCCTTTATCACATTTTAACCAGTGTTGCTCTAAGCAGTAGCTCCTACAATGAGCTCAGCAGTTCCACCAGGTTTGCCAATTGTTGCTGGCTAGTCTGAAGGGGCTGAGACGGGGCAGGGCTGCTCTGCTTAGAAGCTGCAGCTCGAAGGTGCTGAATGGTTAATATGAAGATTAATGGTTTTCTCCAACATGCATGAAAGAGCAGAATCAACACTCCAGGTTTGTTTTTGATGAAGGAATAACATTAAAACATGTTGTAAAGCTAACAAAAAGTAAATTTTACATGATACTGCCGCTTTAACAATGATGTATTATAATATTTAATTTTTGATATAATGCAGTACAAAACAATATATGATGCAAAAACTGCTTTTTCATCTTACTTAAGTCAGTTTTTCATCCAAGAGTTAAAATCATAAAAAACATGAAGCCTATTTTGTTTTCAGCTCTGCCTGTGTGGAGAAGAGGAGCGCTTCCAATCTTAACCTGACTATAAAGTAAATTACCCGTCCATGGTGGAACAACACTGAAATATTCTCTTTGATCCGATTGCTTCAGTTCAGTCACATATGGAGAGATATTCTGAAGATAAAACAAGAAAAAAACTCTTTACAAAGAACATGAATGTAATTGTGATCACACTCAAACAGAAGTGGGGTTAGTGTATCTCCATCATGTATGCATTTTATTCCGGTCATATATTATTGATCATAAACATGGTGTCACTGGATGTGGAGGGATAAAGGCTGATACTAATTTACTCAGACTCCCTTTTAATGAAAATGGGTGAAATATTCTCTCCGGACTGTAACAGTTAACTCTGGGAAAGTTGTCTGGAAAGTTTTCCCTCATTTAAAATGCATTTCATATTCGAAATGTTGCCCTTAAAACCCCCCATAAGCATCACTTTTAAAAGTGCTGGGATATCAGTTTCATTTTATCTCAAACTCACATCAAATCCGTGCGATAAACTCTGCTGCATGTTTCCTCTGCAGGGTGCAGTACCCCACAGCGTCCACTGGGTGCCGCTGAGGCGCGCTGCAGAGGAAAATAAAGTTGTTGAGTCTGGAATAAAGCAAACAAGGTAATGATTTGTCTGTCAGATATTTAGCTTTAGGTGCTGCAGACTTTTGGGTGATTATTATCTGGTACCAAGCTCTATGGATTCATTTTCTTTTCTTTTTTAGAAATCAGATCCAAATAATAAAAACAGTCGGAGCTATTTTCATTCTGCATCCAAATCCCACATGAATATCAGGTACCGAGGTATTATGCATCCTTCCAGCAATACAGGGTGCCTAGAGTGTTTACATTTCATCTAAACCAAATAAAATCATTCTTATGAATATTTCTTAACCCCGGAGAATGCAGTCAGTTACCCCCTTCTGGCCCTGTGATCAATAAATGAAGCAGCTAAATATTAAACCCGGTCCTGGACCCCCTGCTGCTCCCCGTCTCCCTGCGGGGGCGTCTCTGGTCAGCGTGTCGGGGGGCTGTGTCTGGTGGCGGTAATCCTCCGTGATCTGCCCTAATCTGTCACAGATATGCAGCTGAAGTGCGGAGAAGCTGCTGGAGACGAGCGGAGAGGGGGAAGAGAGCCAGAGAGGGACGAAAACTGGATTATGGCACTTCGTCTACATTAACTCGCTGGCCTTATCTCTTAAATGCTACGCAAAAACCAGCTTTAGCGTGTGTATGTATGTGTGTGTGTGTATGTGTGTGTGCCCACTCGTAGGCATGCTTCATGTGAGTCGGGCTCACTTCATGCCAGCAGTGAAGGCCTGGAAATGAGCGTCCATGTTGCACAGAGGAGCACACGCTGTTCTCTGCTTCCAGCTCACATGCCAATATTCTGTCCACTTACAATTCATGGCTTTGCACCGAAAGCTCTCTAAAGTTATTAGTCACATGAAGATCAAGGCTATTATGTTTAAAACTAATGACACCGAAACTGAGAAAACATTTTGTTAACTTAAATTTATAGGGAAAAAGTAACTGGAGTTTATAAAACTAAAACATCCTGAAATCATACATATCCTGCGTTTTTATGAATCTAGTTATTAGCCTTACGTCCTGCTGTTGAGCCTCAGGGAGATATAAAAACGATTTCAGAAGGGCACTTCTTCTGTTCAGAGGAAAAGCAAACAGTGAGAGTTGATCTCCTGACTGTTAGTGTTTTATTTCACTGATGTTGATTTTCATTATTAAAGAGAAAATGCTCCTCAAGCCAACTGGAGTGAAGAGATAATCACCCTAAACCTTATAAGTGGCTGTGCCAGCTAACCTCACCGTGCCATCCAATCAGATCAAAGGAATCTAACGCACTCCTACACTTATCCAGACTTTGACTAGGCCACCCAAACCCTTCATTGATTCTTAGAGCTACTGAGAGGGGGGACTCTGTCTCTTTAAAAAAATCCTCCACCTGGTGTTGACTTTTGCCCTGCTGTTTAGCCCAAGTTGAGTTTGAGGTCATGAACTGATTACCAAACATTGTTTCTGTATTTTCTACCAGAGAGCAGAATTATTGGTTCCCTAATACAGCAAACAGTAGTTTAACCAGATGGTTACCTCTGACTGCTGTTTCTTTTTCTGAAATGCTGTTAGTTTTTCACCAGAGGAAGCATCTTCCAAAACGTTTCTGTCTCAGCTGGTTCCAGATTAATTTCATTAATCCAGCATCAACATTAAAATTCACTCACTCCTTATCCAAACCACAGATGTAAAGTAAGATTCATAAATATATTTTATTTTTTCCTTTCTTGTCTGAAATAAAGAATAACATTAAAGTAAGACGTATAAAAGAAAGGAGGCAGGATCATATAAGTTTGTGCCTACATCCTTTTCTAAATATGCATTATGATATTCAAACTGTAAATGTGAAAATGTTTGAAATAAATAAACTGATGAGAAGTGAGACATAATGTTCATCACCTCCTCAGTATTTACACCAGTAGTTCCAGGTTTCCAGTTGCTTCTTTTCATTTGTTGACTTATACCCGTTTCAGTAACTACTCCTCTGCAAAAACTGTTTATTTTTAAAATAAAAAGTATTTTTAGTCTTTAAAACATGTATTTCCAAAGTCCTGCTGCTCTTAAACCACAGAAACATCAGTTTATATCTGGGTGTTAAAGATGCTTCTTTCAGGGTAGAAAATAAAAAATGATCTTAGCATGAGAAATATAACATTCACATTTTTTAAAATTATTTTAAAGGGGCACTTTTATATATATAAAAAAATACTTTTTGAGCTTTCCATCATGTTGTTTTTCCCTCATTGAAAACAAACCTGAGTGTTGCTTTGATTCTTTCATGAATGTTTGAAAAATCCTTTTATCCTTTAATCTCCATGGCAACCATTCAGCTGAGCAAAACACCTCGGTGGACCTAGCTCCGCCTCCGAGACGCAGCTCCTCCCCACTCAGCTCCTTCAGCCAGCAGCAATTAGCAAACACCTGGTGGAACTGCTGAGCTCATTATAGGAGCTTCTTCTCAGTGAAACACTGGTAAAACATCGTTAAAGGGTTAACAGAGGAGCCATGTTGAAGGTGGAGTTTCAGAAAGAGCAGGAGCTTCTTAAAGAGACAGAGGCCCAATTTCAAGATGTTAAATATCAAAGTCAAATTGCATTTTTATAACAACTGAAGGTAAAACTTGATTATGATATATAAATGGTAAGGCTTTGTACTTGTCTAGCGCCTTATCAAGTCCAGAGGCCCCCAAAGCGCCGGACAACGCATAATTCTGCCTCTTTAAATACAAAATGGTGACTTGTCACTTGTCCCATGTTCATTCCCAGCAGATCCACAGATTCTCTGGAGGATAGTGCTTCTCCTTTTGTCTCGTATCTATGAGCAATTTGTAGCTTAATTTTCTGTTGAAATCACAAGCAATTACACCTCCCATGCTTACATATGTAGAAAAACATTGAGGATGAAACCCTTCCTGCACTGGAAAACACACACACACGCACACGCACGCACACGCACAGACACACACAAACCTTAAATCAAAAACCAGTTCACAGATGCTTTCTCACACACACCCATGAATACTCTGGAAATCTCTAACACAACTGTTATAAACCTGATATGTTGATTGATACGGTGACTCTCAGTAACACAAACAGCACGCACGGCCCCCCGCACGCCCGTACCGTCCCTGGCCTCCGGTACTGGGAGGGTCACGCCCCCCCGCCGCCTTGTTCGGCCCTGAAAGGGAGAGAGAGAGAGAGAGATTGTGTGGATGCTCTCATGTTTATGTTTGGGAGATTAGCAATGATGAAAGAATGCCTTTTCAAGTCTGGGCGAGAGGGGCCCTCTGTTCAGAGCTCCACCCTTTCACTGCGCGCACACACACACACACACGCACACACACACACAGCACACAGTTCCTTTCAGACACAAAAACACACACAGACCTGTATCTGAAGCCGGCTTACTGTACATTCATCCTGATGTTTAACTGAGAAGGAAAAATAAAAACTGAAATGTGTTTCTGCTCTGTTGTCATCATTAAAGTCGCACTGCAAGTGGCTCTTCATCATCCTCTCCTCGTCCTCCCTCCATCAGTCAAACAGCCTTATTGTCCTGCTTTCTGCATGTGGTCGCTTGCAGCCAGATGCTTCCTGTCGTTCGGCGTGACTTCATCGTCTTAAGGAACATTTTGTGATATTATGTTACCCTTCCAGACCCAGGTTGCTGTGGTGTGTGCCTCAGGACTCGTCTGCTGTGCCTCATCAGGATTACATTTCAACAAAATATACATGCGACTGTTAAACTGCAAAGTTTATCTATAGAGTATATTTCAGAGACAAGGCTTCACTTGATAAAAACGTAACAATACGTAACGGGTGTGAACAATTATTTTAGTAACAATCAGATCAAGTAATCTATCAATTATTCTGACAATTAATCAAGTAATCGAATAACAATCAGCTAACCTCTGAAAATAAATATATTAAATAGAAAATGCTCGTAAGAAACAATTTAGTTCTTTTTTAAATAAGAAAACTTTTTATTTCTTAAAATGTAAGCATTAGCAAGCAATTAGCAAGCAACAACCTATGCTACGTCACCAGTTTGGCAGTATTTAATTTAATATATTTGAAACAAAAAACTAATAAATAGCTATCGATATCGACAGAAATGAAATGCGTGCTACGCTTTTCAGCCACATCACCCAGCCTGACAACAATCTCAGATAAAAGTTAACAGTGTTTTTGCAAAAGGGAACAAAACCATCACCTGTTAGCAGAATTAGCTTGATGCTAGTAGCGGCGTTTCCTGCTGATGAGATCAAGGATCTGCTTTGTGAAACGCCACTTCTGTTTTGAAGTAAACGCACTGAGCTGTTATCTTCTCTCCTTAGTTTAAACTTTAAATTAATTCCATACTTTGACCCTTTTAGCTTCTTTCTTGTCGTTGCTGCTTCCTGTCTCCACCTCCATCGTTGCTTATAATAGACATAATTAATATATATATATATATTATGTCTATGCTTATAACACTTAGCATTCAGCAACAGCTCATTGGTGGAAGTGAGAGCGTTGCAAAATGCGCAACACAAATAATCGTCCAACCTGAACACAGCGCAATAAACAGTAAGACACAATTTAAGGAGGAAGTTTACAAATTAATGTCGAATCATTACAGCCTTACCCAACACAATAACCAATTACAAAACAAGAAACAAACATTATATTTTGTCAAATGCCATCATCAAACTCACCAAGAGTATCTGTCATCAAAGATTAATCAAAGTTTCAGTTGTTATTCATCAAAGGCAGCTATAATCAGGTGGGGTTTTAGCCTTGATTTAAAGGAATTCAGTGTTTCAGCAACTTTGCAGTTTTCTGGAAGTTTGTTCCAGATTTGCGGCGTATAAACTACTAAAAGCTCCTTGTTATAAGAATAAAAGAAAGCCTGACTGTCCAAAGGACAATATACACTCACATATGTATTAGGCATGCCTGTACAGTTATTATTATTCTTTGGTTTCTATTAGTTGATATTTAAATAGCAAAACCTACTTGGGTTTGTTTCTGACCACAGGAAATTCATCTTCTGATGGCTACAGATCACGACACTTCAGCCGGGTCCAAAGTCACTGGACACGAATTCAACAGAGCATCTGAGGGACATAATGGAGATCCTACGGAAGATGAACAGGAAAACAAAAAATTAAGACTTTAAACTCAGAATTCAAACCTTTTCTCAGAATTTAGACTTTTTAAAAGTTTTTTTTTTTAATATATAGAATTTTGACTTTAAACTTAGAATTCTGGCTCAGGATTCTGACTTTTTTCTCAGAAGTTTAGTCAGATTTTCATTTTTTTGGCCCTAATCTTCTTCCATAAGATCGTCACCGTGAACGTAACGCTGGCAAACCTGCAGCAACTGCATGATGCTGACGCATCGATATGAAGTCTCTAAGCGATGTTTCTGTTATGCTGAATCTCTGCCACAAAAAACAAATCAAAGCTCCAGACGTAATCATTTTGGGGTGTGGAGGGTTTGGCCCGGTTCTTGTCACTCTCCCTCTTCACCAAACCAAACCTCTGAGGTCTGTTTCTTCCTTTTGGTTCAGGATTAAGGAATCCCTCCGTCTCAAATCAAAAACATGCTCAGACAATTTGTTTCCCATTAGTCCGCACACAAATCAAAGTTTCACACTCACGACATCATTAATAATGGGCGAAGCGAGCCGGGCCTCTCCCAGATGAAAAAAGGAGTCTATTTGGTCACAGTCTTGTGATCCTTTTCAATCTTCAACAACTCAATTGTCTGAAATCCTCCTACAGTCACAAGTTTGTTTGACCAGGTATTACAGGCTCTGTTGTGTAACTTTTCTCCTCCATGCAAAGCCGATTCTGTTTTCACTGGCTGCCGTTCAAGTCCCCACATGGCAGCTTCCCCTCGCTACGCAGACACATGCTTGGGGAACAGCTCACTCTGTGCGCTGCAGCTTTCTTTAAGCTGACTTTGATATTCCCGGATTTTATTACCCAGCAGCGCAGTGACTGCATCCATCTCCTTTGTTGTCCCGTCTTGTCAGCCGTTCACTCATCAAACCCTGGAAACCACAGATGTAATTGAAATTTTTAGAGAAATCTCAGACTGTGGGGGGCCTCGGCTGACTCCTGTAGGTCTCACCTTCCCAAGCCTGGAAACCACCTTGCAGGCGAGGTCACGGCGGAGTCGTTTGGAGGCAGGAAGTGGAAGATTACAGTTAAACTACTGAAACGCAGACGTGGGGAGAACAAACTTTATGGCAAGTTGAAAGAACTCAGAGAGCCACAAAATTTTAATAGCAAAAACTATTTTTTTAAAAATAAAAAATAAACTAAGCACACAATATTTTAATGTAATGAGCAAAGCAGTAGGATTTCTGTAGATGAGAGATATGTACATTGTAGATTTACAACAAAAAACCACAACATGCAGTAAATTTTTCATCTTCTGGATTTGTTTGTGTCTTTTCAGTAACAAGAACAGAATATGGCTTAATTACTTAAAATACCCAGGTTGTTTATTTGGTCTCCTTTTAGTATTAAAAGAAATTCAATTCAAAGTAAAAACTTGGATAAATACTTTGTGTTGCTTCATCCCAACACTGTTTTTAAATCTCCATCAAATGTCTGGACTGTGATCAACGGCCCTCAGGAATGTTCTGACGGCCACAAATGGCCCCTGAGCCTCACTTTGGAGACACAGGATATAGACTAAGATCGTAGTTATTATCTCATGATTGGCTCATTGATGCGTTACTCTTGAAGAGTAAACAACCTATCAAATATTAAAGAAAGAACTCCTGCTGCGTTACGTTAAAAACATCAAATGTTCTCCATTTATTTAATAATCAGCTACTGCTGTAGTTTTACTCTGGGAATGTGTCGCACTGCTTGATTTTCCACTTAGAACCAAATAAGAATGAAATGTGAAGTAAGCGTGATTAGGCCAATAAGCAATAAATCAATTAATTGCATTATAAATGAAAGCGAGTTACGTATTGCAGCTTTAAAAGTATTTTGAAACATGTTTGCATTTAATGTCACTCGACTTCTAAAAAATAAACTATGTGAATAATATAAACTTTACTGACAACTTATACTTGGTTCTGCCATCTTGTCGGTGTCACTTTAAAAGATCTGGAGAACGTTAAGGAGCCAGTTTCATGTAAAAACGTTCTTTATCTTTAAATCATGTTTCCTTGGAGTGTTGCCTTGATTCTTTCATACTCATAAAATGGCTGGGTGGACCTAGCCCCGCCTCCTAGGTGCAGCTCCTCCCCCACTTAGCTCCTTCAGACTAGCCAACAGGAATTAGCAAACATCTGGTGGAACATCAGCTGAGCTCCTTATGGGAGCTACTGGTTAAAACGTCGTTAAAGGGTTAATTAAGGAGCCATGTTATGATGACTTTATGAAGGCGGAGTTTAAGAAAGAGCAGGAGCTTCTTAAAGAGACAGAGACCCAATTTCAAGGCATTAAATTACAAAGTCATATTTATTTGATATATGTAGCATTTTTATACCAAATGAAGCTAATGTGGTTACTTGATTTATGTTATGTTGATTTATGTTAGCGGCTCTATGTACTTGGAAAACGTGTAATACCGCCCCTTTAAAGATTACAAGAAAGTCTGTTTGCCTGGAAGAAAAATGTAAAGAAATTATAGACGGCTTCAGAGTTTTAATCACCGGCTTCGTTGCTTAAAATGAAGTTGTTTTAATCAAAACAACCTGGTAAAACTTACAGGAGCGATCAAACAAACCGGCTGCAGGATCACCAGAGGAAGTGTTTGTACAGTAAGACGGTCTGTTGACAGAGATGTGCAGTATTTGCTGAACATGAGGCGCAGATGGCACTACTGTTGACCCCTTCGTGTGTCTTCCTGTCCCCCAGCTGAACCACAGCAAGAGGGGGCCCTTATCTGGTCAAACTGGGCGGTGGGGAGGGGAAGGCTTTGAAGACACGCTTGTGTGGCGATGTAATCAGGCAGACTGCTGTAGGGCCACAAACACCACCCTCACCACCGCTGCGTGTCACCCCTCTTCACCTTTCTCTGCTTCTGGAAACAAACAAAGAGAGGGACGCTTACAGCGAGCGGCGAGGTTCTCCGGTGTTGACTGAGTGGGAAAATCCGCTGGACAAACCTGGCCGGGATTATGCGTCCGGCATCACGTAGAGTCTTTCCCTCCGCCTTATCTCCGGTGTCATCTGGTGAAGAATCTCTGGTTGATAAAACACTTACAGAAACCTGAGGGATTAGCAGCAAATTTTCCACCCTTCACAGAAAAATAAATACAGATTATCAGGAGAGACAACGGCATCCCAGCGGTCCCCCTCGTGTTACCCTCCACATGACACAGATGAAGCCTCACAGATACTGATGGAAAACTAAACATCCAGCTCAGACTGAAACTGCACTGCAAAAACAGAAAATCCACCGTCTTAGTACACTTCAAATAAGACTAAACTAACCTACAAGTAACTTTCTGCAAGAAACAGAAGCTTATTTTAAGTCACTGACTCCTTAATATTGATGAAAACATTAATACTTCCACTGGCAGATCATTTCACTTACAGCACAGGAAAAAGGCCTCATCATAATTAAAATAATCTCCCAGTGAAATTTTTCCATCAATATTAAGAAATTATTAGCTCCAAACAAATTAAAGGTTAATATATTTGTAATCAGGCTAAAAACTAAAACATACTTGGTGAAATTTTCTGTTTTTGCAGTGTGACATTTAATCAACATTTTAAGAGTCCCACAACTATTTAAACATATATTTGGCAGTTATGAATAAATTAATGAGGATTATTTTAATAAAAATAAAACTTTAATCAATAAATCATTTTTTTTGTGGAAGTCATATATAAAAATGTGTTTTGGTTCTAACTATATATATTGTGATATTTTTTCACAGTAAAATTCAAGCACTTTTCAAGCATTTTAAAGGTAAGTTTTCCAACCGGATTGAGGAAACTGATCTGAACTGTCTTCATCCACTTCCAAAATAAAAGAATATAATGTCTAAGTATGTGAATAATTCAATAACCACAACTTCAACACAGATGTTAAACTTTATTCAACTGCCAAACAGCAAAGTTAATTAGCATTTCAGAATTTATCTAGAATTTTTTAATTGGGTGGAAGTTATGTGTGCTAAATGTCTTCGAAGTTGGGAAAAATGCTAAAGCGCTAAGCAAAAAATTAGTACAGATGTTGAACTTTATTTGACTGAAAGTTTATAAAACAGCCAAGTAAATTAGAGCTTTGCAATTTATCTAGTAAATGCATTAAGGGAAAGTTAAGTGTGCTAAACAAAGTTAGCGAAACCGCTAATTGAAGCATTAGCTACACTATTAGCATATTAGAGGAATTACTCCTCCCAACTGATGGTAGGAATATCTGGCTCCACAATGTGATTTGGCATAGTTGTCTTTGTTCTAACTCATGAAATTTTAGATATGTTTTCACTTCATTTGATTATGATTACTTATATTTGTTTAGTGGTGAAAACAAAAAGCTGGCAGAATCCATTAAAGTCCAAAAAGCTCATAGATCGGGAAGTTTTTTAAAAATTAGTTGAAAATATAAGAAAAAATACTTTTAACCAAGAAATTTGTTTCTGATAGCCAAGTAAATTAAGCGTCAAGATTGTTTTACACATTAAAAAGTGCATGTTGAAAATTATTTATACCCTTCTCAATAATTAATGGAAAAATATTTACTCACTGCAGCTCTTTATATTTGCTTTTTCAATGTTTCCGCTGTTTTTTAACAACTGAGCTCCAATTCATCACAATAATCTTTACATCTGTGATTTAGATGTTCTATGAAATAAAAATCTAAATCTGCCAGAGGTGTGAATAATTTTGGGCTTAACTGCATCTGTTTCCCACTTTATTGTACTTGAATTATCTGAATGAAAAGGTCACATAAGCTTTTCCGACATGCCTGATGGTGAGAGCGGTTCAATTATCGCTGCTCTGACAACGAAGAGGCTTTAGAGACGGGGATAAAAATCACACATCAGGCCTGAAAAGACGCCGCCACCAGCTCCTGCGCAACAACAACGGGACAAGAATGCATGACAGCTCTTACAGAATTCCCTAATTTTGTCTCATGACATAAAAGACACATTTTCATCAAGCTAACCACTTTGATGCTTTCATCTTCTGCTAATGTGTTCCAAACTAGCATTGTAGCAACACTGCACCACTCACAGATATTGATTTGGATTAGGCTCTGTCACGTTCGGGGATTGCATAAAGAAGGTTTTTCTTTTCTTTTTTTTCCTCCCCTCACTCATTTTTGCTCCCCTCTCCCCCGTCACATCTCTGCGCTGCCTCCTCGCAGGCCCCTTTGATGTGCCTGCTTTAATTTGGAGCTTAATGGAATCAGCGCCGATGCTGTGCCTATCGGTGGCAGCATCGCAGATCCCAGGGTTCAGTGCGGCGTGCCTCCATTCTGGTGAGTGGGTGTCAAGATAGCCGTGAAACAATGAAGGAGGGCCCGTCGCCCCGGGAGACAAAACGCATTTCCAATGCAGATCTCACAGCGCCGGTTAGTGCTAGCATTAGCGAGCATCTCTGGAGGACGTCCCAAACTGTTGAACCGATAAATACACAAAACACCGCAAAGTTCACAAAATTTAAAAACAAAAAGCATCAACGTAAACGTTTTGACGAGTAACAGAATCATCTTAAAGGGACAGCGTCATGTAAAATTCACTTTTTTTTAGCTTTACACTACATTATAATGTTAATCCCTCATGAAAAACAAACCTGAGTGTTGCTTTGATTCTTTCATGCATGTTTGAGAAATCTTTTAATCTCCATGGCAACTATTCAGCTGAGCAGAACGCCTGAGTGGACATAGCACCGCCTTCGAGGCGCAGCTCCTCCCCCACTCATCTCCTTCAGACTAGCCAGCAGCAATTAGCAAACACCTGGTGGAACTGCTCAGAGCAAAAACGTTGGTAAAAACGTTAACAAGTTAATAGAGAAGCCATGTAGGGCTTCCTGAAGTCAGAGTTTCAGAAAGAGCAGGAGCTTCTTAAAGAGACAGAGGCCATTTTCAAGGCGGCAAATCAAGAAGTAAACTTCTTTTAAGTCATATTTGATATATATACAGCATTTCTCTAATAGAAGGTCTGGTGCCTATCGTGATTTCGGGCAAGAGGCGGGGTCACCCTGGAGAGGTCGCCAGTCTATCGCAGGGCAACTCAGAGACAGACAGGACAAACAACCATGCACACAAAGAGAATTCAGAGAGACCAACTAACCTGACAGTCATGTTTTTGGACTGTGTGAGGAAGCCGGAGCACCCAGAGAGAAACCACCATGCACAGGGAGAACATGCAAACTCCATGCAGAAAGGAATCGAATCGAACTCAGAACCTTCTTGCTGCAAGGCAACAGTGCTACTAACTGCACCACTGTGCAGCGCCTGAAAACATTCAATTTGACATAATACTGCCCCAATAAGTAAATCAATTTTAGTACTGTGTCACACTCCAGACTGTAACTTTTTGATAAACTTATTTCATATAGGACAGTGGGATATGGTCTCCTCAGAGCTCAGACCAAACTGAAGAGAGATGTCTGGGCTTTTACACTCGTCAGTCCAGACCACAGCTTTCAGCTTTTAGGGGCCGTAAATCAAAGCAGGTGGTTTCCTCCCCAAAAATACCTCTCCACAGGACGGAGCGCTTGGGGCAGCTGCTCTGACTGAGCCGTGATAAAAGTGGAGCCATAAATCAGTTTTTATACGTATCAAAGCCATATTTCCATCACTGTACGTACGCAGTGAGCTAAGGAGAAGGAACTTCCACCCGTGTGTGGAAAGACGACAGGATCTGGGCTCTGATAAGAATCCGCCCTCAGCCATGCGTTTGTGCAGCGGCGGCGTTCGTGTTGAGGCAACGCGCTGGAAGGGGGGAAATCCCCAAACGCAGGGCCTTTATTTCCACTCACACACTAATGAACTCTGCTGCAAGTAACGGCACATACAGCAGAGGTGCTTTGTCTTTCATCCATATTTGTGTTTGATGTGATCTTCACACACTGCTGTGTGAAATCGTCTCCATCTATTGCTCATGTTTCTGGAAAAAACAAAAACAAAACAAAACAAAAAAAAAACAAGTGGAATAAAAATTATATTTAATTTTCTGTTCAGTGAGATTTGCAGGCTTTTGTTTACATTTGATTAATTAAATAAAATAAACTTTTTTTTAAATCAATGAATGAACTCTGTGTACATCATAATGCAAATTTTTTTGGTTCTAACTGCATATTCTAATATTTTTCCCACAGTAAATTCCAAGAACTTTTCAAGCATTTTCAAGGTAAGTTTTCAAACTTTTCCAGAGAACAATACAAAAGAAATAAAAAATCTATTTTATGATGTCGTATTATTATTAATAATGTTTTGTGATGGTATTCTATATAGCAACAACCAAAACTTCACTCACACATAACTTATGCGCCTGACTGGTCCGAGAACAAAACACGAATTTAACAAAAAATCCCCCAATTTCAATAACCTTCTTTGACATATAACATATTTACTACTTTTGTAATAACCGCCGTCTATGAGTCCAAACCAAGTGTGTTACGTCACAGCTAAATTAGCTTGATTTGAACAAGTAGAAACCGTGGCTAATCTGGGAAAAACAACTTTGGAAAACAATTTCCAAAGTTGTAAAGTTTGGAGTTTGTGTTCAAAACTCCCTCCAGTCCCTAAGTAACATAGTAGTAATAGGTCAATACCAACAGCGATGCTAAAGCGCTAATTTGAACCACGTTGATACCCAACATACAACACATTATATCGCCCTCAACAAATTAGTTACTGCACACCTACCTGTTCATTTTGTAGGTGGTTTGGGTCTCCGGTCAGAAAGGAAGCAGGACATCAACAGATTTTAACTATTTACTGTAGAACTACAGAACGATGCATTCTGGGTACAGAATAACCGTCGTTTGCTACACCGCATGGAGGATGTGAGGAGAGGAAACCGCTGTATCCACTTCAAAATAAGAGCATCGATATAAACGTCTAAACTACTTGAATAATTCTTAACAGTCCATAACCAAAACTGAAACACAGATGCCGAACTTTATTCAACTGAAAGTTTACAAAACAGCCAAGTAAATTAGTGCTTTAGCATGAATGTTGAAAAATTTATTTAGGGGAAGCTAGGTGCGCTAAACGCTTTCCAAGTTAGCAAAATTTCCGACAATAATGCAGTTATTAGCCCATTAGCAGGTGGGCTGCCACTGATCAGTCAGGTTCTTCATGGTTTTGTGAAGGCTACAATCAGTCCCTCTGACATCATTGGACCTCACATTATTTTCAGGTCACTTTTTAATCATTTATTTAATTATTGCTGTGAAATCCATCATTAGAAATTCAGAAAAGATATCTTTTTTTATTTTGTTTTTTGTTGGAGCGCTGGAACTCTGGTCATTAAAATGTTTTCCTTTAGTAACAAACTTCCTCTTTGTAAAAAGATGGACTTAAATTAGTTTTAAGTGGCCTTATAATCCTCTCCATTTTGACTGCTGAATCCAGACTGGCAAAATGAAGATTATTAATGTGATGTTGTTACTTTGTGAGTCATATAATTCAATTTTATAGTGGATTTTTAAAAAAATGCACAAGAAACAAAACATTCACAATCTCATCTACTGTGCCAATGAATGAAAATTATTACCATATTTTGCGATATGAAACGTTTCAGTTTGATGTTACAAAAAATGTCAGTAATTGTTGTGCCTGAAAGTTTTCTCACATAAAAAGACCAAAAGTGTGCATTCTCTCTTCTTTATTTTTTTAAACAAGGTTCAGTGAAGAAATTAAAAATTCTTTTGCATCCAAAGCAATTAATCCACAGTGGGCCTGAGATCGCAGCATTCAGCTGAAGCAGACATGAAAAGAAGCATTATTACCAACTCCTGCATTCATTTGATGTTGGAGACCTGGTTACACTGAGAAGTTTATTACATTTGACTTCAGTGGAGTTCAAAGAAAAAAAAGATTAAAACAGAAAAGAGGGACCCTAGCTTTAAACTCAAACCACAACCAACCCGAGGCATGTAAACAGGGCTTTGAATCACACAGGAACCAGTCGGAACCAGCCAGGTGTGACTTCCTGTCGCCATGGAGATACAGAAACGTTAAAACTATTGAATGAAATACAATATTTTCTGAACAAGAAATCATTTTCCATGGTGTACAATGCTCAGAATACCATTAGCGAAGATCATAACCTGCAAAGAGGAGCCTGAAACTGCGTTCATCGGCAGGTATGCCATTTTGTCTGGTACTGCTGAATGCATCACAGAAAAATTAAAACACGCGCCGCTGTCGGGTCGTGGGGTCGCCATGACTCAGATTGTTGGACATGGAAGTGATGGAGCGAATGTGATGCTGGGTTGTGAGGCTACAGTTGCACAGCTGTTGCTATAGAGCTCAGTCAACTCTGAACTGGAAGTGATCAGCGCCAACTTAGTAGGCAAGTGCATATACAAACCATCACGGACCCATGGCCTTGAGACTAAGAAATATAAAATATGTTGACACTCTTCACCACCAGAGAAAGTCACATGAGCCTAATGGCTGCTGTTGAAATCAACCAGTATGAGAAGGAGAAGGAAAATATGTCAGACGATGTGTACAAGCCAAGCCTGCGATCTACTATGATGTAATTAACTACTTAGTGAACATAAAGAGCGCCAACAACATGGAAGAGCTTCACGGCGTGAAATCTATGGACGCATACAATCAGTGTTGAAATGGATTTGTAAAGGACGTACAAACTCTTCGAATGAATTAAACAACATATAAGTAACAAGGTTCTGGTGACTGGTAGAGTGAGATAAGCTAGGAGATAAAAGCTACGTCAGCTAAGCTAAGTAAGCAGTAAGTACCACAGTAAGAGGCAGGTAGAATACCCCAAAATTGTAATTGTTTATAAGTTAGGAACGAGACGAGAGCTGGTTCTGAACTTGTGGCTTTTTATTGTTGTATAGGAACTCCATAGCAACTGCCTGCCAAGATGGCTGTCAGTTACAAAGGTCGCAGAAGTGTGATGTCACATGAGAACCATGTATTGTGGTTAAGGGTTTTCCGTTACCATAGCTACCTTAACAAGTGAGCTACCAAAATAAAAGCCCCTTAACTGTAGTTATAGTAAACAGAGGTAACTTTACTCAGTTTGTCTTTACCTGATACAGTAAGCTTGTGCCTCTGTCTAAACTTTTTTTATCTACACTTTGTGTTTTTTGAATAATATAAATATTGTAAACCTATTTTTTCTTGTGTTTTCTTTCAACATTGCGTGTTTTTGTCTGCATGGAATAGTTATAAATATATATAATCATGGTTAAAACGGGGAGCAGCTCTGTGGTTCTCCGTCCTCTCTCTCTCTCTAGTCTTTGATGTGCAGACATGCGGATCCTCATCGCAGCACCTGGAGGACTCAGCGCTCGGCTCGCCTGCACTCCGGCTGGTGAATCGATGTTTGCAACGAGCCCAAACAATGAAATGGTTTTAGCCGAGCTGTCTGTTCCTTTCAGGGCTGACGGATGAGGAGGTTGCAGCGCCGCTGCTCCGGCTCTACCTGTGACGGAGGAGCCTCTGCCTCTGATGTCTGTCTGGAAATTGACTTGGCTTTTCAGGCTTTGACCCCGATGTCTGATGTAAGACCCAGACACCCACACATCAAAGTGAAGAGAGGGTGGAGGGACAGGTCGGAGAATGGATTTCTATTTTGGAAGACATATTGACTTTAGGCACCGGAATGATGAACTATCCAGCTTTATATGTGATATTACAGAATCTAAAAATTGATTTTCCCACTTTAAATCAAACTATTATAAACTATCATGGATACGGTGGAGCTTTTTTTTTTTTTTTGCTTGAACATGAAATGGAAAAAATTTGCAATGTTTGCTGTATTTCTTTGAGAAAATTCAGAAGAAAATTGTGACTTTCAACATGTTGACTCATAAATATCAGAGTTGTCTGTTGTGTGGCCTTGAACTTTAACATTAACCTGTTAACTGAGTCTGAAACTCTACATATACATACATATATGTGTGTGTGCAATGTTTACATCTGGCTTAGAAACTTTTGATTTAGAAGTGAAAAAGGAAATGGTCTACAGGAAAGAGGTAATGATTAATTAAATTCAACTTCTTCAAACCCCTTTCCAGACACGTTTGCACCACATAAGTGTTGTTCTTGGTTGGTAACAGAGTGTTTACACTTAAGAAGATGTAAGAATTACTATGTTTTGTTTTTTTCTAAATAAATGTATCAATTCATGTATCAGAGCCTTCTCATATAAAAACATCACAAAGTGCCTCACAGCAAAAGTAGCACAAAAATCAAAACATGATTTATAAGATGGAAAACTTAAGAAGATCATAACAAACGAAGATATCCAAGTAAAGATCTTAAATAAAAACATACTTGCATACAAGGCTCCGTGTTTTTGAGGTTCTGATGAACCCAAACACAGGTGGTGAGAATAATTTAATAATAAAATAACAACAAAAACCAGCAAGCTTAAATACAGAGAAGGTGAGATAAGTGACATGGAAACAGGTGAGCACAATCAGGTGAATATTGAACAGGTGAATACTGAGCAGGACCTGAGAGAAGGCGACAATAGGACTGTTTTTCAGGTAGACTCGGTTTGATTTGGGACCAAAATTACAACATTTGTTTCATTTTCAGCTGCTTTGGTTCTCTTTCTCACTGCACTTTGTCAAACAAACCAAACCATATTAGCAACCTGTTCCCCTCCTCACCTGTGGGGGCGCTGCACCAAGAACCATTGAAGGAAATGACACAAAAATCTCAGAAGAAGAAATTACAATTTCCTTCTTCACCAAATGGAAACAAAACTGGAGTGGGGTCAGATTTTAGCGGTTGGAACATTTCTCTTTTGTTTTTAGTAAAACACCATTTCTCCTGCTAGCGCTAGGCAGGTTAGCATTTGTTTTGGCTGTATTTACCCAGAATGCCCTGCGTTGTTATCCACTTCCTGCTGTGATCTCGGTTCAGCTGAAGTGAACTCTGGTGCGAATGCATATGTGGACGCCAAGCGGACCAGAGATCAATACTCATCAATATTACAGAATTTTTAGAAACTAGATCAATCATACTTAATAAGAGTTTGTGTTTTTGCAGTGAGCATCTATAGAGGGAGTAGTTGCATGACAAATATAGCTACAAAGGCCTTTATTTTCTTTTTTGCAAAAACAAAAAACTCTCCTTCTGATCTTAAGAGCAAATTGCAATCCCAAAGGCTTCCAACAAAGAACATGTTCAGCTGCATTTCATCTTGTTTCAAGTAATCCAGGAGTTTTGCTGACACTATGTGGTAAATGTTTACCTACAGAAATATTCAGCAGGACAGTGTGGAGGTATTCTGCTGGAATTGTCCTCCAGTAATCCAGAGTCAACAAATGGTCCCAGCTGTCCTCAGCAGAGAGCGAGGCCACCTGCTACATCTCCTGCAGGCCCGTTCTGTTGCAGCACGCTGGGAAAGCTGCACACACGCAGGACTGATTCCAAGCAGGTGCTGATTTTACTGATAACTCTGCTCCTGTGTTTGCCAATAGGATGTCATGTTCAGGTTGCTCCAAGTAGACCCGGGAAGTTATTTAGAAAGCAGCCAAAGCGCCTTCCCGAAATAATAAAAGTTATCTATAAAGATTACACAAAGGTTTTGGTTCTGTACTGCAGAAACATAAAATGTTGCCAACTATGATTATGTGGTTTCTGGAGCAAATATCTTAACATGCTTGAAATGAGACAAAACAAACTTACAAATAAATTTTCAAACATTTACGAGCCTGTTTTAAAGGAATAATTCCTAATTTTGATGAGGAAAGTATTAGTTACACTTTCAGATTATTTTACTTATAACATGGGAATAATGTCTGTTTATAAGTGAAATAATCTGGCAATAGATCACACCCCCAAGATTTACAGTCTCACGTGAAAATGGCTGCAAACAGACGGACAATTATCCAACCTGTGTATTTGAAAAGCAGAATAAGTACCAACCAGAATTCAGCAAGTGGTTTCTGGATGGTAAGTCAACAACAAAACGCTTGTCTTTCTCAGCAGCCATTGTACAGCGCATCCAGTGGTAAAACCAGCCAACCAAACGTGCTGGGTTGCTAGGTAACGGTGCAACTCTGCTGGGGTTGCTAGGTAACAGGCTGTGCCTGCTGATTTGTGACATTACATTTCGAAGGTTTTTGAAACAACTCATTTTCCTGACACCAAAAGCCATTAACTTATTACCAAAAAACTGGGTGGGAGGTTTTTTTTAGGTGCTTGTCTATTTTTGTAGAAACCCAAATGGAAGTACAAAAACATGCTAAATGTAAATTTTGCATAATATGGCCCCTTTAAATAATTATTCCCTTAAAACAAGCTGCTATATCGTGGTGAAAATGTACTTTTAAGTTAGTAGACCTGAACTAAGACAAAACTAAGTTATTTTCCCTAGAAACTAGACCAAAAATATTTGGTAAGATTTAGTATTTTTGCAGTGCGGGAAGCAAAGTATAAACAATCTTAGGGGGTCTTTTAAAATATTTGCACACTCACAGACGCAAGGCCTGACTTGTCTCAGTCCAAATTAAAGTTGATGATGACACCTTACTGACGCACACACACACACACACAAACATGAACACACACAAACATGAACACACACGCCTGATGAGGCGACCAAAGCTGCAGATGATCTCTGTTGAAGGCTCGCTCCATCAGGGGTTTGTGGGATGGAAAAGCGTTTAAGTTGGATTCACGGTGGGGATCTCCACAGAAGACGGCAAAACCAAGCATTATGCAGCTTTTCTTTGAAGAGTGGCAAATACCAGTTGTTATGTTTCCCCAAAATAAGCAGAGTGGTGCGCTGCGGGTTTGTACCTTCCATTTTTCTCCTTGTACAAATAAAACCAAACATGTGGACACACACACACACGTACACACACACACACACGCACACACACACACACACACACACACACAAACAGCCATGCGTGAAGCGTGCTGATTTACGCACACATGGCAAACCACTTCCCAACCCGTCACCACTAAGTAGAGAGCTGAGTTCCTGTGCTCCTAATTGTCGGATGCAGCCCCAGCCGCAGTGCTGCCTTGCTCAGAAGCCTCCGGGAAAACAACCTCACAGGTGGCTGGCTGGCTGGCTGCCGGCCAGGAAAGCTCGTACCCTTGGAGGCGTCACACTCTGAGCAAACCGAACACCAACACGCACAAAACGCGGGATAATTCCCTCCGCCACATAAAAGCGGAGGGGCGGCGGGCCGCGCGCCAGGCCGCGCTACCTGCAGACAAAAGAGAAGCTCCTCCTGATTTTCAGCTGGGACTCGACTTGCTGATGGATCCCGCTTGTGAGGAAAAGTGAGGCAGCACTTGTGTGTGTTTGTGTGAACGCAGATGAATCTATTTAGGCCCGGGAGCCATGTGCGCTCCCAGCGCGCTGCAGCTCCGTAGCCTGTAATTAATCTCTCCGACATGAGGCCTTCCCTCCGGGGGGCAGATCTCTCTCTGCTGGTGCCACAGAGCGAGCCTGCGGCTGCCGGCTCATCCAGTTGTCTCAAACTGGAGTGGATACACCTGCAGAGTGGGAGAGACGGTGCAACTAAGATCTGGTTTGACTTTCTTCTAATTAAATAAAGTAAAACTTTCTTTAACTCGTCTGCTTGGTTTAAAATTGTAAATTCTTACTTTTGAAATTTTTGTCATTTCTTGTTTTTGTTTTATAACCTTGATTATATATTCAGAAAATTACCTCAGTTTTACACTCACTTAAATATGGGGAACTCTGCTGGGGTTGCTAGGTAACGGGTGATGCCTGCTGATTTGTGACATTACACACAAATCAGCAGAAGAACTGATTGAAAATACAGTGGAACTAGAAACATTCCAGGATTTTCTGTGATTCCAAATATTTTTTTTTAGAAAATTAGCCTATTTGTAAATTTTTTTCTGAACCAAATGGAAATTATTACAAGTTTTCCAGGCGTATAGTGCAATTTTTACCAAGTAACTTTGTTATCAGCTGTTACATATATCAAATATGATTTAAAAAATATTTGGTTTTGTAATTTAATGCCTTGAAATTGGGCTCCTGTCTCTTTAAGAAGCTCCTGCTTTTTCTGAAACTCTGCCTTCAGAAAGTCAACACAACATGGCTCCTTTACCAACCCTTTTATAACGTTTTTGCCGGCGTTGCTTTGAGCAGCATTGCTAATTGCTGCTGGCTAGTCTGAAGAAGCTGATTCTGGGAGGAGTTGTGCCTCAAAGGCGGGGCTAGGTCCACTCAAGCGTTTTGCACAGCTGAATGGTTGCCATGGAGATTGAAGGATTTCTCCAACATGCATAAAAGAATCAAAGCAACAGTCCAGGTCTGTTTTTGATGTGGGAATAAAATTATAATATGATGCAAAGCTCAAGCTGGCTAGTGTTAGCAAAGCAACCAATCCAGAAGCGCTGATTGGTTGAACCCCTAAGATCAGAGATAAATAAGTCTGCAGCTGCTAGCTTCTGAGATACAGCTAAGACGGTTTCCATTGTTTCCATATTTGGTGTTTGAACTATTAAAATAAGCAGTTTTAGGCATTCTTAGAAAGTTATAAAGTCGTTTAGGATTTTAGCTGTTCACAGGAAGCTGTGGTCTCTAACCACCAGGAATTCCTGCTGTCCTCTGTATCAGCTTTTCTCTTAAACCACACTGCTCTGTAAAACCACTCAGCTCTACAGACTCTGGTTCCAGAGTGTGACAGCTGCTGGGAGGAAGCATCTACAGCAGTGGTGCCCAAAGTCGGTCCTGGAGGCCCGGCATCCTGCATGTTTTATTCTCTCCCTGGTTTTACACACCTGCATCAAATGATGGCTCATTAGAGGCCTAAGCAGAACACTGACCTACTGAGGAGGTTGTTACAACCATTAGGGAGAGAACTAAAACATGTAGGATGCCGACTCTCGAGGACCCACTTTGGACTCCCCTGATCTACAGTAACGCTCCTCTGTTCACCTTGCATGCAGCAGTCTGTCTGTCTGTCACTTAAGGAGCTCATGCTTTGTGCCATGAAGAAACTATGAGCTAAAATCTGAAGCATCAACGCAGCATCTGTTATCTCCGAGTCACTGCACCGCACTTTTTACTTTTCCTTGAGTAATTTTATTGTGAAGTATCACTACTTTTATTTGAATAAAATTTCTGGATTTTCTATCCACCAAATGAAAACAAACATGTTTAATCAGCAATTCACCAGACACAGAAACACATCTGCAGTTTTTGGTAAAATTTAATTGTTTTTTTATTGAAAGATTAATTTATACAAATTTTCTTTTGCTTGGTTTTGTTGTATCTGTTACGTAAATAAATTATTGTAATTTTGGTCCTTAAAACACCAAAATATCCACTTAACTTTATATTGTGGTCCATCTGATTATGTGATTTTTAAATATTAAATAATTGATAATTTGATCAGTTACTCAGTACTTCAGTAAACATTTTACCAAATGCTTTTTTACTCTTACTTCAGTAATTTCTTGCTACTTTTCACTTTTACTGGAGTTAAAAGTTAAAAAAAATGATACTCTTACTTCAGGATAATTTTTGGGTACTCTACCTCTGGAGTAGTTTTTATAGGGTGTTTGGTTTAACAAACAGCCACCACTACACTCGACAAGTACATTTTTCTCCCCGCACCCCCCCAAAATATATGTATATATATATAAGTGAGTAAATTACTCCCTAACTCGAGCATCGATCATCTGTGAGTCGAGCTTTAACAATCAAAGCCGGGCTTTTTGTTAAAAAACTTGCAGACCTTTTAACTGTTACGTAACAGAGACAATGAGGCGTCCCTTCCCTCCTGGTTCCGCAGCGGGGAACCGTTTCGCTGCTGATGCCAGGTAATCCCATGTTTGTGTTTGCATGTATTTACTGAAACGTGCACAGTGTCACTCCGCACAAAGGAGCTGCGGTGGGAGGATTACCAGCAGCCGGCGTAACGTCCTAATGATGCCGTCTGAGCAGCGAGAGGTGGGGATGTGCGGGAAGCGTGGAGGGGGCGCAGGGGTGTTACTTATCTCCACGGAGCCACAGCATTTCTCTTAATTAAAACTCCTATCTGTGTCTTTGAAGTTGGTAATGAGTCAGTTTGGAACATGGCGGGAATCAGGCCAGGGCTGAGATGTTTCTGCAACATGCATGTTTGAAGGATGAGATCAGGCGTTGTTACGTGGCGCATGACAACAACCCGGAGAAGAGACGGCGGCGTAAGAAATGAGGCCGATAAAAAGGAAGCACGGCTGCTCGTTTTTCATTATGGGATGTGAATGGGTTTAATCTTATCAGCGGCTGCTCCTCACAGCTTCTGCTGATCTCTCTCTCTCTCTCTCTCTCTCTCTCTACACGCTCCAGCTTTCACAGGCCTTTCAGATTACAGTCAAATATTACAGCCCGTGACCAATCTCCAATTAACCAAATGTTGTAGGGTTATAGTATCACCCTTGGCTCCTTTCATGCTCCTTAAACGCCTTTTCAAGGGGCTGGAATATTTTTCACTTCAGTTATGAAATATCATTCTGTTAAAGCTTCCCCACTTTTCTGCAAGGCACCAATGGCAGCTTAACCTAAATAAATCAGTCTGCCTGTAATTTATTCTGAACCAGCCTGGATTTAATTGAACCTCCAGATTGTATTCCAATCAAGTAAATTACCAACGCATCGCCGTTTTGAAAGGCTGACCAAGGAATTTCAGTGTCTCTAATTTTTCCTCACAAACTGCCAGACATAATCGAGCGTTAAATGAGCCGATCCTGGTTGTGGTTTATGCGCATCTTGGTATTTTACATGAATATGCTTTGTGTCTGTTTGCATGCGTTTTTACAGCAGCTTCATTGAGACTTGCATCAACCTAATGTCAACATGTTGTCATGGATTTAAAGCTAATTAGAGGCTAAAATGTAGAAAATCCCAGTAAGATCTGAGTCTATTGAGTGCAACCAGGAGGCAGACAGCTCTGGCATTGGAAGCACTTCTGGATATTTGATGTTTTCCTCACTGGTCCACTAATGATGGACCAGTGAGGTCCATCATCATCACTGCACTTAATGATGGACCATTAAGTGCAGTGATGATGATTTACTAGCTTATTGTTCATTCAGTCATCTTTAGAATTACATCTCTTAAAGCCGCAGTATGTAGCTTTAATAAAACATATAAACTTTTACATGTTTGTTGTAACTGTCACCATGTCATGATAGTAAAAATGAGATAATCTGTGAAAAGATCGATTTCCTTCACCTGTTTGCTGAGTTACTATTGCTGTCTGAAGAAAAGCACAACTCAAACCAAAAACAACCAATCAGAGCCAGGAGGGAGGGGCTTAGCACTGTCAATCAACCTTGTGAATACGCTGCTAAACATGTTAATGGCAGAGAAACAACTTACAGGAAAGCTGTTTATCTGCCATCATTGGTGGCTATGCTAACTAGCTTACCATTCAGGGGAGAAGCCATGGCCCAGCAGAGTAAAAGAAGGAGGGGGGGAAGCAGCACCCACATGGTCATGATTGACAGCGTTAAGATTACAAGAATAAAGTCACAACTTTATAAAAATAAACTCATACGAGAATAAAGTCAATATTTCAAAAACAAAGTTGTAACATCATGACTTTATTCTCCCAATACCACAATTTAATTCTAATAAAGTCATATTAGTTTGACTTTATTTTCAATTATTTTAACTTTATTTTTGTAATATTATGACTTAATTTTAGTACAAGTTTATAATACCATAATTTTATTTTTGTAACTTTTCAAAAAAATTCCCCAGCATGTTCCCGATAGTATCGGTATTGGGCCGATACTCAGTCGTAAGTTTCAGGTTGAGTAAAACAGCAAACAAATCCTGTATTGTTCAATCTGAGCTTGGAGGAAACCATGTTGGCTGTTAAATGGCTGCAAATCTTGTTTTGTTTTTTTAAATATGAACTCAAAACCAGTGTAATATATTCATTATGCTACTGTAATATAACGTATTCTTTCTCAATAAAAGGGTTAATATAAAAAAATTACTGCTACTCCAACAGTTTGGCTTTTAAAACACCTAACTGCAGACAGAATGTACTTTAAGTAGAGCTTTCTACCTGCTATCATTGCACTAACCATTATTAACCCCAATGTTCAGAAATATAGGACTGAGTCTGTTTTTTCTGAGTCTGAGGTCAAACAGAGTGTTGTAAAATATGATAAGGTTATCGTAAACATCTCCAAGGCCTCGGCTGCAGGCTGCACCAGATTCTCCATCTCCTCCATTACAGACGCGAGCGGCTCGGGGACTGAAAATTACCTTTCTGTGTCCGGAGGCAGAATTCATGGGATCATTTTGAGAAAATGCATCTGCAAGGACACAGAAGTCTTCTTCAGGTCTAACCCTTTGATCCTTAAGAGACCCCCACCTTCCCGTTCCCCCCTCAGGGACTGGCATCAGTGTAATTGAAGATCATTACTAACCCACAATGCAACCCTCTCAGCGACCGTCTTCATAATGGAAATGAACTGTGCGACGCGGCGCTGCACACAGCAGAAAATGGAAGCCAAGAGGTAGAAGGAGCGAGGGACGTCTTCCAAATTGAAATGAAGTGGAAATATCCCGTCCGCGGCGCCATTGGTTAGCCAAGGAGCCGAAACGAGCGAGATTACTGGCTTACATTTGTAGCTCCTCAGTGTTTTTGTTTTGTTTCGCTGAAGTGGGGTGGTACGGCGGTGGCGGGGTGGGGGATGTGTGTGTGCACTTCAAAAGAATTTGTAACAAACCTAATTCATCTGAAGCGTAGGATGAGCTGGTAAGAAAGATGAAAGATGAAAGTGAGTTGGCATGGAAACAGAAAGCACATCAGCGCTCGCTGGCACACAAAAGGGCTGCCTGTGTTGCATGCTGCATTTCTGCGGGAAGAGATCCAGAGAGGCTTTAAGTGCTATCATGACCTTACAAACAAAATTAGTCAATTATGACTAACTAGGGCGCTCAATTTCCACTTTTTATTAGGCCATGTTTTCCCTCTATTTTTCATAATTAGGAGCAGAGAATCAGGATTTTTGTGAAACAGCTCAGAGTTTGTTTTCCTCTTTTACTTTTTATGTTTGACTACTAATTTAACTTCTTTTTTATGCACTTTCTCTCAACCTCTAGCTGCTTCCATCAGCTTTCATCTAATCAAAAATTCAGGTTTGGTGTTAATTGGAAAGCTGCAAAAGTCTGCCTGTCTTTTCTCCCATTTGATGTCAGAAAGGGGGATTCCACACACACACACACACTCACGCACGCACGCACGCACGCACGCATGCACGCACACATGCACACGCGCGCGCATACACAAACTTTGCACTGACTTCCATTTATTTTTAAAATTAATTTCTATAGCCTAATCCTGATCCCCAAAACAGCATTTCTTCTTCTTCTTTGGCCTTTGGGCCCAAAAGGTCCTCACAACGTAACAGTTGTTGGAAAAACTGGAGTTACAATGTGAGAAAATGCTAAAATACACAAAACACCACAAAAAAAGTATGTATTTACTATTAATGTCTAACTCAACCATTACCGAATATTCCCATCACCAATCTTAACCTAAAATAATTTGCACATCAGACCTCTAGGTGCAACCATTAATCCTAAAAACTGTTTGTAAATGGACTAGATTAGATCCTAAGAGTAGTAAAAAGCTTACGCTAATCCTCTAATAGTGGAGCTAAATTTTGTTTTGCATTGAAAGTTAGCATCTCTGCTAACCTTCAAAACATTTAGTGCACTTTGCTTCCCCTAAGTTAATTTTTCAAGATAAATTCTAAAGCACTAATTTACTTGCCTATTTTGTAATCTTTCAGTTAAATAAAGTTTTACGTTTTGGTCATCAACTGTTAAGAATTATTTAAGTAGTTAAGCATTTATATTCATGCTCTTATTTTGAAGTAAGTGAAGACTGTTTACGCAGCAATTCCATTTCCTTTCCTGTCGGTAACTTTATTTAAAACAAGAAATTTACAGGAACAAAACACGGACAGTAGAGAACAAGAAACTAACATGAACACAATGTCCACAGGGTATTTTAGAACATGTAAATTATAATGTAAATTTGTGCTCGAGGTTTGTAGCCTTTCAAGGAGAGATACAATGTGAACTTAAGTTGGCACTCTATTGTTAGCTTCTGCTAACAACCATTTTGATGTAGCGCTTTAGCGTTAGTGGAACTAATGTTCATGATTAGTGTTTCAGAGTTATTATTATTATATACAAGTTGAGCTAAAATAGTTAGCATAGCTGCAAACGTATCCAAGCCTAAAATAGCACCTCAATGCTAAACATGTAGCAGCTAATGCTAGTGTTAGCATCTACAGTCCATGTTTCTAAAGAAAGATCAGAGTTCCTGAAACTCTGGAAAGAAGAATGGATAGAAAAACACTTAGCTCCACTCTGAAGGTTGAAGAACCTGAAGAACATTTTAAAAACAGAAAATATATTTGTTATGGAGCTCATATATCTATTTATTCAATAATTTAGTAGCAAAAAGGGATTTTGAATTGAGAATGTTGTTTATTTTGTTGATAAGTAGTTTTGGATTTAAATTGCACTTAATAAATTACAGCCCCTGTAATTAACTTGATCAAACATTTTAATAGAGTCCAACCACTAAAAGTTATTTTGGAAGTTTTACATAGGATATTCTTTACAAAACGGCTCCAACAAAACCTACAATCAGTTATTGGACATCTGGTTTTGTCTAACCTTTTCCAGAGACTAACCTGTTTTTTATTTGGCTGTTGCATATTTCACATATTTTATTTTGTGTTAATTTTTAGTTCCTTTTTGACTTTATTCAGAAGCTGCTCTAAACTTCTAGCAGAGCAACAGAATGTTGTCATCTGCAAATAAAGTGAATTTAGACGGCCTGATACGTTTTAGCTGTTCTGTTGTATTAAATAAGCTTTTTCGGTAACACTTTATTTGAAGGGGGTGAATAAGACTGACATGACACTGTCATAAACATGTCATAACACCTGTCATGAACATGAATAAGCCTTCATGAATATTTATGACTGTTGTCATAAAGCGTCATTCGGTAAATTATGACACTTTTAATACAAAGTTGACATTATTCAAAATGTCTTTGTTGTGACAACTTGACATTAACCAAGAAATCATTACTGATATAAATTTGTTATAAAAGTATTACTGATTGCACTTTAAAAATCAGGTAACTTTATGTTATTAAAGGTAAAGTTTAAACAGTAATGATTTCTTGGTTAATGTCAAGTTGTCATAATGAAGACATTTCGAATAATGTCAACTTTGTATTAAAAGTGTCATAATTTACCGAATGACGCTTTATGACAACAGTCATAAATATTCATGAAGGCTTATTCATGTTCATGACAGGTGTTATGACATGTTTATGACAGTGTCATGACAGTCTTATTCACCCCCCTTCAAATAAAGTGTTACCGCTTTTTCTTTTTCTATTTTCCAGAACTTTTAAAATGTATTTACTGTAATTTGCTTTAACACTGTTTCTTTATTTTCCTGTAAAACACCTGAATTAGCTTGTGTATGACTGGTGCGATTCAAATAAACGTGCCTCAGAACGGATACATGGGAACAGTAAAGTCTCAAAGAGAAAGTTTTTCTGCAAACTGAAGCAGTTCCCTCAAAATAAACACACACAAAAACATTAAAGCCGACGGTTGTTTCCAGAAAAGCAAACACTGTGCAGGACTGTGGCCCCCAAACATTTGCGGTCCGACCCGTGGAAACAAAGAGGGGCCTCTAAACAGGTAAACCAGCCGGCCGGCGTGTTTACCTTTCGCCGTTCCCCCTGCTCTGCAGAGAAGTTTGATCTTTTTCTGCTGTATATCCCGCAGTGTCACAAACACAATGCAGTGTCTCGCAGCTTCAAAGGCCCATCAGTGACAGGTTCAGGGGGGGAAGATCAAATATTCATTTCTCAGACGCAGAATGGAAATTTAAATGAAATACAGTGAAAACAGAAAAATAATGGCTTGTGTCACCTGTGACAGGGAGCCACTCCGGAGGTAAAACCTAAAGGCTCTCCTTTGTGTTGTATTTTATTTCATAATAACGTTCTGCTAGCTGGCAATCACTGTTCTGTTCTTAAATTTGCTTGCAAGGAGCTTTTAAAACTTAAGGATTAGTTCTGTTTTGACAGTCTGAGGAAGTAAAAAAAAGTTGGATTTTAATTCTTTCATCTAAAAGCGTTTTTCAGTCCATTAGGAAACCTTCGGCTCTCTCGGTCTTCCAGTTAGTGAGCGGAGATCGCAGGCTTGTTATGGCTTTAATTAAAACTTTGCAGTTTGTTGCTTGTTATGGCACCAAACGGCCTCATCACATCATCGCATTAGCAGCAATCCTCCTCTCGCGGCTCCCTTTTTCAACAAAATATCCCTGTGGGCCTTTGCGGCCCGCCCAGCGAGGAGCTAATTGAAATAAACTGCATTAATGACACGCTGCATGTCCTTACGAGCATCACTCTCTAATGCCCTCATGTTTATGATTATGGTGGGATATTGATTTCAACACTTGAAAAAAGATATGCGTTTTATCAAACCATCCAAACAGCTCCCGCTCTCTCCTGGTGCCTTGTTTACAGCCAAAACCGTCTCGATCGTAAACACCAAAAATTCCCACTGCAGTCTGAAAACGATCATCAACAAATAGTCCTTTTTGCTCCTCCTGCGCGCCCGCAGAGGGAGAAACTTTCCCCGAAACGTTGGGCTGCCGGCTGAAGTCTGGGCAGGTCCTGGACCGGTGTTCTTCATCAATATGACAGCGATCACAAAGAGGCTGGCCCGCCGAAGCCTCCAAAGCCAAACTTCACACAGAGAAGAGGAGCCAGCTCCACTTCAGTGGAGGACATGAAGAGGTGGAGGGCTTTTCTGGATTACTCTGATCCCTGCTTTGCCGGCACTCGAAAACGAGAGCGTCTGAGCAGAATCCAGTTCTAGCAGAGTTGACTCTTTTCATCTGCACTGCAAAAACACCAAAATCTTAACAAGTAGATTCAGTCTAGCTTCTAGCACAAATATCTTGAAGTAAGATAATAACTTACAAGTAACTTTTCAGTACACTGACCTTGTTTTAAGGGTGACTTTGAAAAGATTAGGATATGTCTACATTCTATGAAAAATTCTTTGTTCATTACATTTTTTGCACAAAGTCCTTCTCAGATAATGAGACTTAACCTGCTCAGTTCTACCCATTTTGAGCTCCTTTCAGAATTAGCTGTTTTGGGTTTTGTCCCTTTTATGCAAATAAGCTGCTGCTGGCCACGCCCCCAACTCAACATTTATACTTGAAAATGGCTGCAAATAGATGCGTAAATGTTACCAACCAAACTCTTGTTTTTTCCAGCAGCTATTGTAGCGGACATACAGCGGTAAAACCAGCTAACCAAACATGTTCAATGTCTAATAATGAAGTAGGTTAGGTTGCTAGGTAATGGGCGGTGCCTGCTGATTGTGACATCATATTCAGGAGGTTTTTGAAATGGGTCGTTTTTCATACACCAAAAAACATTAAATTATTGCCATAAAACAACTGGATGTTTGTCTTAGTGCTTGGACTTTAGAATCAATAGAAACCGGAACAGAAGAAAAAAAATTTGCAAAAATGAATTTTACATAATAGGTCCCCTTTAAGTCAATAATTCGTTAATGTTGATGAAAAAGTTCTAGTTCCCCTGACAGATTATTTCACTTATAACAAGACATTTTCTCCATGTTGTAGGTGAAATAATCTGCCAGTGGAGCTAGAACTTTTCATCAATATTAAGGAATTATTGGCTTAAAACAAACTCCTATTTCTTGCTGAAATGGTACTTTTGGGTTAATTTTGTCTTATTTTAAGTGTACTACGGTATTTGAACTAGAGACTAGACAAAAATACTTAAGAATTTGTGTTTTTGCCATGTGATTACAGATCTGATATGCTGACTGCATTTATTGCACCATGTAGAATAAATGTGTGCTGCGTCCTTAAATCACACCAGTCCGCTACATCTCCCTGCTTGCATTCAGTGCATGTATGGATGCATCTTAAGGACGAGGTGGTGCTCCTGCAGCGGGGAGAGCAGGGAAGGGAGACTCGCAGGCACATGTTGAAAGGCATGGCTGCTCTTTAATGTGCCTCCAGCTCGGGAGTTTTGGGCCTAATGAGGTGCTGTGGAGCTCTGCTCTTCCATCTCCCATCGCCTACACCAACAGCCCACATACTGCCACTGCTGCACCGTTCAGGATCATTAAGGAGAAGCACCCAAATTCCTCTAGGGACCTTAGAAGATGGGAAAAACATCCAAAACAGGTCTTCAGATTGGAGTTTGAGTGAGGTGAGAACGAGGAGCCAGGAGCCACGTTGCTAAACCAACACACAGACGTTCAAACTAAGAACGTCAGATAAATTAGCATGCGAGACAGAAAATCTGACAAAACAAACAAAAAACAAAAGTTAAAACTGGTTCCTGAGCTATGAATCTAATGTAGCTCTCAAAATGTGCTTGCTGCCGCTAATGTGCTAAAAGTGGAGCTAATTTGTTGTTTTGCGCTTTACCATTTTTGAAGACGTTTAGCACGCTTAGTTTTTTAAATACATAACTTCTAAAGTACTAATTTACTTGGTAAATTATTTGGTATTACATTACATCTTAATGTTACTTACATTTGCTAAAAGCTTTTATCTTCTTTTATTTAAAAATACAACTGAGAAAGTTAATATATGCTGAAAAAGTTCTATATTTTTTGCCACTCTACTGGTGTATTCACATGTAGACAAATTATAGTGAAATATTCAAACTAGGGCTGTCAAGCAATAACATTTATTAATCTGATTAATTTACAGGGATAATGCCAATTAGTTAACTTCCCCAAATTAACTTTTCCGTATAAATTTTAAGCCGTTAAGTTGCATGGTTGTTTTGTAAGATTTGAGGTGAATAAAGGTCGACATCTGTGTTAAAGTTTGAGTTATTGACAGTTAATAATTCTTCAAGTTGTTTATTTTTATATGCCTATAGTTCTGAACTGAACAGTTTAAAATCTACTGATACGGACTGAAATGGCCAGTTAGGCAAATTCAGAAACAGAGTTTGCAAAACTCAACAAGTATAAAACTGAAACTGTGAGTGAAAGATCTGTTCAAAGAATCAGTTCCTGAACTATTCACTGTACAGGAAGCTGCACAGTGAATGGGAGGAGCTTTGCTTAAACGTGTTGGCTGTGAGGTGTGATGTATACCTACACTGAAAAAACTCAAAATAGTGCAAACTGTTTTTGTCTAGTTTTCTAGTGCAAATATTTGAATACACTTGCAATAAGAAGAAAAATAACTTACAAGTAACTTTTCAGCAAGATAAAGGAGCTTATTGTAAGTTAATAGTTCTAAGAGGTAAGAATTAGTGACTTAGAACAAGCTCATTCAATTTGCTGCTAAGTTACTTGTAAATTAGTTTTATCTTTTGCACTAAAAGGTAGATCAAAAATACAGGCTAACATTTTGTGTTTTGCAGAAATTGAGGAAAAATGTGGATACTGAACAGATATTGTATTGACATTGCTTTCCAAAGGAAAACTGGACAAATTTGAATAAATAAAGTAATTCTGGATCTTCAGAATGGAGGATGGTTTAAAACTTTTGCACGCGCTGTACCTGTAAAATCAGCTCCTCACTTCAGTTTTAGGCTCATTTTGTTTTCTGCAAATTATTTTTACAAACCGAGGATCTGTTGAAATGTCAAGTTAATAAAAAGCGAGCAGTAAAACACATTCAGAGTTGTCGAATTTTGCTTTAAAACATATTTTTACCGTATAAATTATCCCAGCAGAAAAGAGATTAAACTGAATATTTAAACAGGGGTTATTTTTTTTATTTTACCACCAGTTTATGACAGCAGTTTGCTCCAAGCTGATCATGGTGGAAACAAAAAAAAATACAAATCCATGTGCCTGCATCATACATGTGTAGCATCAATTAAATGATGATTGCTCTGCTGAATGAGCCAAGAATCATCTCTGCATCTTAACTTCAAATTTTCCTAATAACAACCGCAGAGGCAACATCAAAGTGAGGCAATGTATGAAATTTTGGCGGCGTTATATTAATCAAGAGTGTGCCTTTATGTGCACGTCTGTACATGCATGTGATGCTGCGGCTGTTGTGTGACAGCGCTACACGGCCCGGCGAACAGGATGAATAATCCCCAGCACCATCAAAGGCTCCTCAGATGGGAGCTCAGGCCATGACAGCGGCGCGAACGCAGAATCTCCCAGCCTGTCTCGTACCCCCCGGGGACAGCAGAGGCCGAGGAGAAAGGGGAGAGAAATGGAAAAATGGGAAAAATGACAGGAGAAGAGGAAGAAGCAACACAGCCGATGGGGGAAATTGAAAAAAAGGGAGAGAAAAGTGAAGAAAAAGCAAAAAAGCAGAAGGGAGATGATGTTTGAGGGGAAGAGATAAAGTTAAATGGAGTCACTTTGAGTTTATTTAAGAGCTCCTGGTATAGTTTTCAACAGAGGACCAAAAACTATGCTCAAGTAAGAGTTTAAATACTTCAACATATTTTACTCAAGTAAAAATAAAAAGCAGCCATCCTAAAAATACTCAATTAAAAGTAAAAAAGTATTTGGTAAAATAATCTAAGTACTGACTAACTGATGAAATTACCATTTAATGTTTAAAAATTACATAATCAAATGAACCAAAGTATAAAATTAAGTGGAAAATTGGGTATTTTAAGGACCAAAATGATAATAATTCATATAAGCAACAAAGAATAAAATTTTCCTAATCAGCTACTTTCAATAAAAATTTTATGAAACTTTAACAGAAACTGCTGGTGTGTGTCTGGTGAATTTTTGGTTAAAACATGTTTGATTTTCATTCAGAGGGTAAAAAATCCAGAAGTTTTAGTCAAGCAAGAATAAAAATACTTCATAATAAAATTACTAAAGTAAAAGTAAAAAGTACAGTGCAGTAAAATTCTTCTAAAAGTAAATAAATAAATAAAAAATGTACTTCAGTAAATGTAACTACTTATTACCCAACGCTGGTTTTCATTACTTTATCAATGTCTCAACCTGCAAATCTATAGTTACAGATACAGTTGCTGAACAGGCAGAAAAAAGTGTATAAAAATCATTTACTAAACAAAATTTGATTGTTTTCTTTTATGAGTTTGTCTACTACTGAATTAGTTGGAATTCAAATTCAGGAAAACCTCGTTTTTGATGATGCTTCATGTTTAACAAAGTGAGGATATGATAATCGTGTGCGCTGCCGACCTGAAGTAGAAGCTGCTCTAACCTGGTGAAAAACCTATAGTAGGATAGGTCTCATGTGACGTCACACTTCCGTGAACTTTATAACTGACAGCCATCTTGGCAGACAGTTGCTATGGCTTTGCTATGACAACAGTAAACAAACCACAAAACTTAGATCCAGCTCTCGCCTCGTTCCTAACTTATAAATAATGTAAGTACATTTCAACTCTTACGTGATCTCAGTTTTTAGTAGTACTAAGATAAATATGACATTTATTATAGTACTTACTGCCGAACTTGCAAAATTAGCTTAGCTAATATAGCTTTTATCTGCTAGCTATATATGCTACTACATGGACTTACTCTGCCAGTCACCAGAACCTTGTTATTCACACGATGAGTTCGTCCGTCCTTTACAAATCCGTTGAAACGTTGGCTGTTTGCGTCAGGCCGTGACGCTCCTCCATGTTTTACGCTCTTCGTGTTCGTAGAAGTTGGTCGGAGGCCACTTGTCCACTGACATATTTTCCTTCTTTGTCTCATACGGGTCGATCCCGACAACAGCCATTTTGTTCATGTATCTTTCTTTCGCACATATTTGGGATCAATAAGTATTTTAGAATTAGAATTTTATTTTTTATGTCGAAGCCACGACTCCACGGGCCGCTATGCGTTGCGCATGCGCTTGCCTTAAAGAAGGCGGTGATCACTTCCGGTTCAGAATTGTTATTTGTTTCTCTCATCATGTGAGTCTTGAACAAAACACATAGTTTTATAACCAGCTCATTTTACTGTTTTTTTTTATTTTTATTTGGAGCCTAAAGATCAAAACTCAGAACAGAAACTTTTTCTCTCTCAGAACTTCAGGAACAAAATTATACCATCTAGGTCCTGCTGCCCAGTTTTGGCTGTTCCTGCAGCTTTTCTTGACATCTGGGCAGAAGTCTGTCCTAGCATGGAGTCTGACGTCTGTTATGCTGCAATAGGAGGGACCTATGATGACTTCCCAAGAATTGTGGGTTTAATTTCTTGTGAAGTATTAAATGTTCTGGCCACAAAGATGGTTCTGGTTCTGCCACCTCAAACGTCTCTGTTCTTGTTGAGTAATGGCCGAAGAAGCTTTTTCAGCTGAGTAAAGGTCAACATAACAGAGAAATTTGTTCTTATTCAAAGGCTCCAAGAACAAGAACAATGTTATTTCTGGCCAGGATGTTTGATTATTTATGGTTTTGTCTAAATAATCAAATATACTGATTCAAATTATGTCAGAAATGTGATGTTTTCTTTGAAATGTGCTGAAATTTAAAACCCTAACAGTCTAACTGGATTATGGGAACTCTTCCACATTTCTTAAATTTGTATCCAACTACTTGTTTGGAGGCAGATGACTGAAAAAATTCCAAAACAAAAGTAATGACATGAAGAAAAAAAGAGGATGAAGTTAGCTTTTTTTGATCTAACTTCATTTCATATCATCACAGATGAAACTGTAAGAAAGCATGATCTGTTCAGCAAACAGCAGATTTTTGCTGAAATGCTATGATTGAAATATCGATTTTTTCCCCTAATATTGTACCTTCTTGCATTTAATTTTTGGGTTGATTCTTTCCCAAGAAACATTACAGACCCAAACATCTGTCTGGAGCCACTTCTTCAACCGAACCAGGAGCAGTCTGGTGGGGATTTGTGGATTTCCCAGCATGATGGAAAGGCTAAGTGACAACAAACCTGCATTCGTGAAGCTCCACGCAGCAGGCTGACCTTGGAGCTGAACCCAGAACAGGTTTTAAAAGAAAACACGAACAAAACGTAACCAAACCAGACCCAGAAAGCATGAACCACCGCAGGACAACAGTAAGGGAACAAAATAATTTCATCATGTTTGTTTATTCCCCCGTTATTTTCCTCAACAATTACCTCTCTGCTCTATCCTGTTTCTGCCGGGTAGAAATTCTCGTCTCTCCTCCTGGGATCAGGCAGTTCTCTGTCCGTCTGATGGGGAAACGCAGCAGATCACAGCTGGCTCTGCGCCCACAGATAGAGCTGCTCCCCAGCGGCCTCACAGTGCTGCCTCAGATCCCGGTCCAAACCTCCCGCCCGGCCCAAAAGGTCAACCCTCCGCCCCTGGAGCCTGCAACCGTCGCCTCACCTCTGGCACAAACACCACCAGCCTTCCTCTGCCAGCTTGTTACACCCAGACAAACACGATCCATTGCTGTGCTTTATTTGGAGATGAACGTCTGAACTCTCTGTTTACTAGATTTGTGTTTCACACTGATGTGTTGGAAAATTAGTTTAATGTGCTTCCTTGAACAAAACATGTTTACTGAATTTTTTTGCACAAAGTCATTCTTAAATAATGAGATTTTATTCTGTCTTAAGCTGTTTTAGGGCGTCTTGTCACTTTAAATCCAAATGAGCTGCTGCTGGCCACGACCCCCAAGTCAACGTTGACACTTTCACATGAAAATGGCAGAAGCACAATTATACTACCATACATCTTTGAAAAGCAGAAGTGGATCCTCCTGCACAACCAACAAGAATGCAGCAAGTGGTTTCTGGATGGTAAGTCAGCAACAAAACACTTGTCTTTTCCAGCAGCCATTGTACAGTGCATACAGTGGGAAAACCAGCCAACCAAACATGCTAAAGCTCAGCTGGGGTTGCTAGGCAACGGGTGGAATTCTACTTGGGTTGCTAGGTAACACTCAGTGACGACTGATTTGTGACGTTACGTTCTGAAGGTTTTTGAAAAGACTCATTTTCCAGATAGCAAAAAAATATAAATTTATTGCCAAAACACATCTGAGTATTTTTTTTAAACACTTGAGCTGAATTTAGAATTGGTAGAAACCCAAATGGAAGTACAAATATGTACAAAATGTGAATTTTGAATAACAGGTCTTCCATAAAGTATTTCTGGAAAAATCGTTCAATCACCTCAACTTTGAAATAAGAAGTTCGTTATTGGGGTTTAAAGCAACATTAAAACAAAATCCCTGGGTTTTGAGTTGCAGAACACAATAAAAATAAAAATTTTGTTGCTAAATTTGTTCTATTTTCAGCTGCTGCTGTTCTTTCTCACTGCTCTGAGCTTTGTTTCATTTGACACAGTGAAAACTGTGTCCCCCTCCTCATCTGTGTTCGCCTCCTCATGTGTGTTCCCCTCCTCATCTGTGTCCGCCTCCTCATGAAATGGAAATAAAAACGGAGGAGCATCAGATCTTAGTGGTTGTAGGATTTCTCTTTTGTTTTGGTAAATGAGACTTTATTCCCGCTAGTTTTTTTTTTTTTGGG
The DNA here is from genome assembly GCF_000485575.1 of Poecilia formosa. Lineage (NCBI taxonomy): Eukaryota > Metazoa > Chordata > Actinopteri > Cyprinodontiformes > Poeciliidae > Poecilia > Poecilia formosa. The sequence goes on along the minus strand of NW_006800056.1, from coordinate 1,347,896 downwards.
GGGGGGG